>NW_026623246.1:4371676-4883728 GCF_030028575.1 Malurus melanocephalus
GCCTGCCCCATCCTGTCCTGGCCCACATCCCCCTCTTCCCTTTCTGCCTGGTACCACTCCCTGCAGTGAGGGGTTTGGGATGAGAGCCCTTGGGCTAATTTGGGCATGTAGGGAAGCCAATTGCAGATATGCTAAYAGTGCATGTAGATAAGGTAATATTTTATTTTGGAAAAAAAAATTGAAATTCAGTTTCCAAAAAACATTTAAAAATGGATTGCAAGAAGAAGCTGAACTTTTCCTGTAAATAATAGAATTATAAGTGGTCCATTATAAATAYAACCTGTAGGATCACTGAAGCTCATTTATTTAAGCAGGCTATGAATTATTCTAGTTTTGTTCATCACCTGGCTATGTGGCTGGCTGTGTAGAATTAATAATTACACCTGTATGGGAGTAATATTACTGTGCATCTTTGAAGATGACCCTGGAATTTCAGAATAAAGGGTTTAATTAAGTTTTGGATTTTACTTTATGGAAACTCTGCAAYCTGATTCATTTTAAGTGAATCACAAAAGTGCCATGGACTCCAGTGGGAGCAAGATTGGATTATTGCAAAGTGTAAGCTTAAAATTATTTTTGTATWTATTAACTTTAAAACAATTATCCATTATATTCCCTCTTAACCTTTTCATTATTATTTAACACAGCCTAAAAGAGCTACTCCAGGAAGTGACTCTTTCTAAATGTGAACATGAACAGGATATCAAGCTTTCCAAAGCAATTAAAATTCTCATTGACTCTTTCCATATCCCTGATGTGTAATGAAGCTGAAAGACAACAAGGGACATGGTCACTGGTGATACTTGTCAAGTCTGTGATTGAAGCTGCTGAAGTTCCCTACTAATATGGCAYGTGGAAACTTGGCTAAAGCAGTGTTAACAGTTCCAAAATCAGACACACAACTACTAGAAGATAACCAAGTCATACCTTCCAAGATAGCCTTAGCTCAATTTCCCTGTATATGCTGTTTATAATATACTATTTAATTACATCATCACAGACATGTTACTCCTGAAATKTCCTCCTAATACCTTCTCTGAGCATTTGTGTATCTATGTAGCTCTATAAGCTGGGTCTTCATTTCTTCCAGAGAGCATTGTATTAGAACCTAGCAAAGAGAGATTTGATCTAAACTCTTGATTTCCTAAAGTTTCAGAGGCAAAGTCTACCTGGCATGACAGCCTTGAGTGAGGAGAGCTGTGGGGGGCCCACGGAGGAGAGATTATTTTGCTAGAAGGAYAGTGATCGTAGTGACAGTCCAGTGCCTCCCCAGCAATACAGCCCCATCACTTGCTGATTAAACAAAAAAAAAAGCCCCCTGCCCAACTGGAAGAGCTCATGCTAGCTGAGCATTTAGGATTTTATTTTGCTCTAGAGACAGGGAAAATACAGAATCGTTTCAAATTCTGTCACAGAGGAAGGGYGCACAGCAGGTTGGCAAACATGCTAAGGAGGACTTTGGACTCAGATTGGTCAGAAATTGGAAGGTGCCAGGAAACACCTTGTAAATCACTGGAAATGAAAGCGGAGGAGCAGCTTTTCCAGTGTCCTTTTTCCTTTCCTAGTAGCTAATTAGTCTCTGCATCAGGAACAGGTTCCCGGTGAAAGGCAAAGCCCTGCRCTGGCTGTTACCAAGCAATTATTCATTGCCATTCAAGCAATTATTGCTGCCTCTGAGACAGCAGCTACTTTCTTCTTTGAGAAASACAGGAGACAGCTTTCCATTAAGCAGACAGTCTTGTTTACAGCAAAATGCATAAATAAATAATGGAAATAATATAACATGACAAAATTCCATCTTTTTGATTTTTAAGTGAAAAACCTGAGGGAAGCCAGTGATTAGAAAACAGTGAAGATTTCTGACTCTACCTGAGGAAAAATAAAAGAAGAAGCTCAAGTAATTTAAAACCTTTTTTTGTAAAAGATTTACCTTATGTTTTCAAAAATTATAATAACCTCTCCAGACAGGTACAAAAATATCACTACACTCAAGTTGGTGGGGGAACAAAGAGTTTGCACTTTTACTGTCAAAGATTTGGTTGCTTTCAAGTGTTCCAATTTCTGATTATTTTGACAGGAAAGCTTGAAAGCATGAATGTTGCTGTCCAAGACCAGGTTACACAATATGATCTTGCTGTGCACTTTCTCAGGGTTGCTGAAGACTCTTGTCTGAAGGCACGGGRTCAGCAGCCAGGTTGCACATTCAGAAGCACACAGAGCCATCCACAATTCAACGGGCATTTCCTTTCTGGATATGAGTACTGTACATACCTAGGTCTCCGTTGTTCTCAATTTCGGTTTTTTTTTTTTTTTCCAGGACACTGATTTATAAAAAGCCGGTTAGAAATAAAGAATAGGATCAAGTGGAAGCAAATGGCACAGCAGGGAGAGGATCTGTCCTTTAACAAGCTGTGGCAGTAACAGATGAAGCAAACTAACCTTCCCCGGCTCCGCAGCTTGGCTGGGGAATTTGTCTCGCAAGGGGGCCGAGCCCACAATCGCGATTAATTCCTACAACTGGAGATGCTGCCCTCCTGGAACGCGGCACATCGYGGGGCAGAGCTGCGGAAATAACAGGGCCGTTTCTTTTTCAGCCTTGCAATAGTATAAGTAGGCTTTTCCAGGAGTTTTGCCGAGTTATCCCATGGTACCTTTGCAGCCTGCAGCAGGATGCTGTGCCGGGGAAGCAAAGGCAGCGCTGGAGCTGCCGCCGCCCGTGCCTGCCCGCCGGGAATGCGGCACCGAGGGCTCGGGGCGCGCTGCTTTCATTCCCTATTTTCCGACAGAAAAGCATCCCCAGCAGCCATCTGCCGGGCCCCGCTCCCAGCCCGCCTGCGGTGCGATGGCTCCGGGGGAAWGGAGGCATCTGACTCATTTACCCTGCGCTCATAACATATTGCGGATATTTTGCGGRGGACAGCTGAGCTTTTTGGTGCCTCCTGATGCTTAAAGAGCGTTTTGTTCCTTTTGCCTTCACTGTGTATGACAGCTCCTCCATGGTGTTTCGGAGGGCAGAACCTGTCATCCCACATGGTATTAATTGCTTTGGCACATCTGCCTCRTCTGAGACGATTGGGGTGTTGGTCCTCCTGAAGACATCAGAAAATCATCTTGTAAAGGGGCCATGCTTGCTAAATAAGTTACTGTTTACCTAGGAGTGCACAACTTCCTATAAGTGTTCGTAAAACTTTGGATTAATGCCTTAAAATCAGCTAACATTACTTTCTTGTGGCTCTGTTCTTGTCCACTACTTTCTRTTACTTTTRTTTTATTTTATTTTGTTGTATCTTTCTGCTTGCTCGGTATACTCCAACATTGCTCTTATGCACCCATGTTGCTATTCATACATCAAGATCAAAGAAAAAGAGAAAGACACTCTATTGCTATCTCTTTTCATCCTCCCCTGAGGATGCTGTGATTTAGTCTCTAATCTGGAGGGCACTGTCATTGGGAACGATGCCAAGTCCTTTTTTCATAGCATGTATGAGACTGAAATTGCTCATTARAATTCTTCCCCACCTTAGTGCACAGTGTTTGCTGTGGGCTGTGCTGCTGTTTGACTGACTGTGTCCATATCGTCTGGCCACACAGCATCTCGGGCCTGGGACTGCCTCGTTATCCCTTTCTGACCCTGCCTTGGAATACTTGCAGGGTTGTGTTCGGATCCCTTTCACATTTCAGCATCTTCCTTTTATAGATTTAATGACCTCACCAGTTTTATCTGCTTCTGGTTTTTTCAGCTCATTTATCTTGGTTATATTTAGTTAATTGAGACTAATGTTTTGTTGAAAAATATCTCTCTTGGTCCCCAAGCTGAGCTTTTGAAGTGAGTAGATTTGAGTAAAAATTTGCAGACGAGCTATTAATATCATCACTGCAAAGAAAGTCTCTCTTCACCCAACATTTCCACAYTGGCCTGGAGGGGATTCCCTTTTCTGACTGGTAGTCAAACATTTGCCAGCATGTCTGYGAGCCTAGTCTACTTCTGTCTCCTRTACTAGAGCCAGTCTTGCTTTTGAAGGTGAGACTGGTTTATATTACATTTTGTCCCAAAAGAAARGAAAATACATATTTTCTTTTCMACTGCTTACTCATTTTATAAATGAATGTGAAGACTTATTTGGCTCTTAAGTTTGAGTGTCCCCAGATGCTGCCTGGGAGCAGGAGGCAGAAGTAGTCACACACGCTAAACCAAACCCCTTCTCATCTGCCTTGCTTAGGAAGGTGTGAAACTGTGATGAGCTACTTGGGAGATCCCAGCACTGCCACAGAGCCACCTCCTGACAAACACAGTTCAGCAACAGGGAAGCACCTGATAATCTTTTTGGAGTTTGTCCTCTTGCTTGTAAAAGGACCTGCAGTTTTCACCTGTTTCCAGGCTTAATGTTGCAAAGGGTATAAAGGGGCACCCATTTTTCTGTGTTAGTAGTAATTTTTGGAATTTCTTCAAAGTGTGATGAACCTGGGTTTGTTGAAACTCCAGATTTTTGTGGCTGGGAATGCCTCTGCCACTGYCCTTTCCAGGCTATCACTGTGACACACACTGTGCCGGGTCCCCATGGCCCTGGCACCACAAGGGTTGGTTTCTCAGCTGCTCTACAGCTGCAGTACTCTCTGTCCAGCTGGAGAAATGCCATTTGTACGAGCTGAAGGTCTTTCTCAAACATTTAGTGGCCACATCTTTCACAGCTCCTGCCCATTTTTGTATCTGTAATGATGTGTGAGTGAATGAATTACATTCTACTACTAAAAGTAGAAAGATGTTTGGAAAAAGTTGGATTCTACACCCCACAGAAGGAAGAAAAATATCATGTTTGGTCTTGCATTTGACTGAGAAACTGATCAAATTCTCAGASATACAGATCAAGCTCTAAAACAAATCTTCTAATTTCCTAAAACTGGAAGAAAACTCAAGAGACAATATCTTAAGCCAAGAAGTCATTTTGTTCAGGGAGAACCAGGAGATAGAGCCAGTCCAGGAGAAGAATAAGCTCCTCCATGTGAGTCTGTAGCACCTTCAACCACCACCTGTCAGTGCAAGACATTTATGTGAGAGAGACCAGTCTGGAAGTGAGTTTCCTGCCCCTCATGATTATATCCACAGCAAAGACATATTAGCTGAAAAGCTGTGAGGCTTTTCTGAAATTTTTATCATGGCTGCTCTCTGCAGGATATTCCTACCTCACAGGCCTCTTAACATTTATAGCAGCTATCACCAAAGTGAGTGCAATACATCTTCAGTCTCTTAGTCCAGGATGGATGGGATGCAGAGAGCAGGGAAGGGGAAGGTATTTCTCCTGGAGATCCCCAGCTCCTGTGACAAGGGGATGCCTGCACTGAAATGAATCAAASAGGTTGTATCATTTAAAAGCAATAGTCCCAGGTGGAAAGGTAAACATATGCTTCAGGGTAAGGCTAGGATAGGGGGTAAATAAAGATTCCTGATGCTCAGGGGCATTTAATGTGAAATGTTAATTGTGTTATTGGCAGGATAAAATGAGCAGCCAGCATTTCTAGATCCCACAGCCAAGCTGATAACAGGTATTTTACTGTGTTATACTCCATGGATTACTATCCAGTGACATCAAATGACTGCCAGCCTGTGGGGTGGAGTTCAAAAGCTCAGCATTGCACAGGCATGCACAGCAGAAGGGCATCCCATGGCAGGACGTGTGCTGAGTGGGGCAGTTAACACAACACRGGCTGGCACATGTGGAAAGTTTTCAAGGAAAACATTTTTCTTTCCCTTTGGAAAGTGCTTTCTCCAAAAGCACTGCTTTGCCTTTAAGGCAAAAAAATGACTTCATGTTGCTAGGAGGATGTGCTGAATGAACAGAGTGGGATAACCACGTTATTATTGGATGTCTTGGTATGATATTTATAAGGTAATATTGTATTATATTAATACTGAGAAAGCTCAGGGTCACTGCTCCCTGGTCTCGCCTTTACAGCCATGGAAGAAAGCAATCCCATGAATGACACTTGAAAGAAA
Source organism: Malurus melanocephalus (assembly GCF_030028575.1). NCBI lineage: Eukaryota > Metazoa > Chordata > Aves > Passeriformes > Maluridae > Malurus > Malurus melanocephalus. The sequence continues at coordinate 4,377,669 of NW_026623246.1, forward strand.
ATAAATCTCAATATTTCTGTAAGAAACTTGTGTTCTGAAATAGATTTGCTTTTTAGTGCCCAAAATCAGGCATCACAAAGATTTTTTTTTAGAAATCGTTGATTACATTCCAGTTCTGAACATAAAGGCTCCTGGCATTTCAGCCAGTCATGGTCAGTGTGCACAGTTCTATATTTAGATATCTGAATGTAAGGACCCTGGCCATGATCCCTGAGACAACTTCATGCAAGCACATAGAGCAGCTGCAGCTCAGCTCATTCTTGCTATTTTCATGACCTTTTGTGCTCTGTAGGTATATTGGTGATTTCTGAAGGAAAWCAGCCCTGTTTTATGGGAACCTTGGGAACGAAAAAGCCTTTCTTGAATATGTTTTTGGTTTTGCTTTTTATTTTAAATCTGAACAGAGCACTGTTCAGCTTTTGGCCTCCACAAGTTCAATAAAGTGTTGTAAATACTGAAACATTTCCACTCTTGGCTCATTACTTGGGGTTTCAGCATTGTGTTTGAAAAGGAGCTATTTATGGGTTATCAAACAACTGCGCTGGGAGAAAGGAATTTAAAGAATGTCCTTGAGCCTTTGGGGAGCTTTGCTGAACAGGAACAACAAAAATTTGTGCCAACCCTTAGTGCCTCCCCAGCCAGACTGCCCTTTTGCACCTGCCTGCTGCCACAGTGGGGTCATCTCCACAATGACAGGGGGACAGGGTTCAGGAATGGAATCACTATATCCCTTTAAAGACAGCTCAGGTGCTGTTCTTGAAGGGGAAGGGAGCTTTTAGTTGGGGTGGATTCTATGTAGGACCAAATGAAGAGCAGGAGATATCCCACAAGTGAAAATTCTGATTAAAACTGAGCCCTGACATTATTTCTTCACACTAGGACAATATGCAATCATGTTTAAAGCATGTTAATGAATTTGTATCTCTTTTAAACACAACATATTTTATAGATGACAATGACAAGAAGAAATCATAATAGAAAACATTTCTCACCATTAACTTGAGTGATGGGCAGAAGGAAAGTGCCTCAGCCACAGTGCAGACTCATGTGCCTGTCCTGACCCTCTTCTGGCTCCTGCTCTTTCCCCATCGGGGCAATTTCTTCCAGGGAGATGCAGATTTTGTGCCATYATCATGGACAGGAGAGCAAGGATGKGCTGCCRTTTAAGAGACAGCTGCACACACTCCTTGCAGAGCTCTGTTAGCAAATCTCAGGGCTCTGTCAAGTCTGGCAAACCACTGTCCCTGACTGCTGATACACCAAAGGGAAAACATTGAGAAAGAAGAGATGGAGCTATTGAAAGAGCAGTACCAGCCCACAAACTGGTGTCCAGACAGCACATACACTTCAGAGTACATTTCAGTCAGAAACATTCTACCCCCCAGACACCGAGCTTTTGCAATAAGCTGTCTAAGATTTTCACAAAGCAAATGCTTTGCTTTTTGCCAAAGAAAAGAGGCTGGCATCTGGAGAGGATGACACCATCTGGGCTGTAGGACAGCAGGGGATGAGACTTAGTGACCTGGCTGGCTGTTCTATGTCTCTGTTGTTTTCTGCCTTCAGKAACTTTCCCTCTSTGCTCCCCCAGTTACTCAGCATTTCTAAACATGCTTATCCTCAAGTGAGTGTAAATCCTATACTGTCTGTGTAACAAGCAAAAGCATTATCCTCATCTAAACCAAGTAAATKAGTATCTTATTGCAGCACAGCAACCTAAACTCTGGCTTAGAATGTTGTTATTTGTGTTATCTTGGTGTTTTGTGGCTCATGCTGCATTAAGCCCCTCTATTGAACCCAGTATCTCATGCTTTAAATATGCTCAGCAGTGCCAGAGGGATGCACTTCCCACCCCAAACTCCTCCTTGCCATGGATTATCACTTGTGGACAGCCAGGAAAAGCAATAGCTGCTGGCAGAAATTAGCTCTCCAAACCCCTTAGTCCTGAGGTAAATCTGAGGAGAAATTWGAGGGATATACCAAGAGCTCTGCTTATTCCCCAAGTCATCTACTGATGAATAGCAGCAGAAGACCTTGCCCCCATCTCCTGCCCAGCTGGASCCCGACACCAAGGAAAGGCTGTAAATCCAGTACATGAAATTTGAGTTTGGTTTACCGGCAATGGCAGTGTTTCCTTTCTGAGTAGAATGTGACAAACTAGGAAAAGAATTTGAACTCCAACTGGCTTTCCATAAGCCAGAGAGATCATAGAATCATAGCATGGTTTGCATTGTAAGGGACCCAAAAATCATCAAGTTCTAGCCCCACTACAGTGGTGAGAGACACCTTCCACTAAACTGGGGCTCAGAGCCCCATCCAACTTGGCCTTGAACRCTTCCAYGGATGGAGCATCCCATCTTCTCWGGGCAACCTCTTCAGTGCCTCACAAATCTCACAGACAAGAATTTCTTCCTAATATCTAATTTTAGTCTGCTCTCTTTTTGAAGCCATTGCCCCTTGTCCTGTTACTACCTGCCCTTGTAAAAATTCTCTCCATCTTTCTTGTGGGGTCTCTTCAGGTACTGGAAGGCCACCATTAGGTCACCCTGGAGCCTTCTCATCTCTAGGCTGAACAGTGCCAACTCTGCCAGCCTTTCCTCATAGCAGAGGTGCTCCAACCTTATGGTCACATTGTGGCCCTCGACTTGCTCCAACAGGTCACTGTCCTTCCTGTGCTGGGAATCCCAGAGCTGGATTCAGTGCTCCAGGTGGGATCTCACAAGAGCAGAGTAGAGGGGCAGAAACAATTGCCTCRACCTGCTGCCCACACTGCTTTTGACACAGAGATGTACTGGAGAAATGCTGCCAGACTGAGGAATAAGCAGGCTGTTTCTTTAAGGGCACAAAAAGATCAGTGTCTGAAAGAACAGATCTCCTGACACTCCAGGCATGACATTTGCTGTATGACRTTACATGAATTTTGAGATCATTAAGAGTGAGGTCTCTGCGTGGCTTTTACACTTGCACAGCACAGTGAGGTATTTAAAAGGTGTATAGATGTGGCACTTGGGGACTGTGCTCTAGTTTGGGCTTGGCAGTGTTAGGTTTAACAGTTGGACTTGATGATCTTTAAAGATCTTTYCCAACCCAAATGATTCCATGATTCTACACTTGCTCAGTTGCTCCTGTTGGACAGGAGGGGCATTACCAGGGTCCCCGCTGTGCACTCAGCTGACAACATTCAAAAGCATTTCCCAGATTTCCTGCCTAAAAGTAACCTGAATTTATCACCTGACAGACTGGGCAGTGAAGTCTAGTTTTTATCTGTCACAGAGCAGACGGCAGTGGAAATGAAGGTTCATTACTTTCTCTCCAGGACTGCAGCGCTCCCCGTTTCACCCTCCGGCTGCCGACCGACACAGCGGCCGCTCTGTCTTCAGAGCTGTCAGGGGCTGCTGCAGACGCCACCTCAGCGCTGATTTGATTATGTCGAGATGAGGGAGGATGTGGTTTCAAAACCTTGAACGCCCTTCACTCTCGGACGGCTCTGTGAGCAGCGGCGGCTGTGCACTGTGGGCCCTTTGGTTGTCTCCTGGCTGAAATTATCTCATTAGGTGATTTCAAAGAGCTGCATGGAGCAGAGTCACCTGCTTGCTCAGAAGGAGAGTCTCATCAGCTTTCCTGGAATTGATAAAGCATATGTGAAAGGGATGTCTGCATCCCATGAAAACATTACTTTAAAGACACAGCTCCAAGATTTCTTTATTTGGAGAGCAGTTAAACAGACCAGGCCTTTGTCTCCTCTCCTCCCTCCAATTTTTTCTCTCCCCTTTACCTAGGCTTTTTTTTTTTTGTTTACATTATACTTCCAAACAGCTTAGGGACATTTATTGGTCACCAATATTTTTATTCTAGTAGATGTAAGCCAATATGGATACACAGGAATAAATCCCCATGGGGAAACCCCACTTCTGGAAGGAGGGGATTTTTGATTTCTAATCCACAATGGTAAAATAATAAAAACACAAACYCCTTGATCCTGGAATAAGATCCTGTCTGGGGGTGTATTACCAACATGGTTGTAATCATATGCAGTGCCCGTATCAGCACATCTGGTGCAGCCATTCCACCAAAAAGAGCTGCTGTGTGGTTAGAAGTCCTGCTCCTGAGACTCCAGGAAGGCAAATTCCTGTGCCTGCCTGTGGAGTCGCAAGGGTATGGCACTTGAGCAGTGCAGTCTGGACATCCACATTCCTGTCTGTCCATGGGCTGCACAGAAGAACCATTTCTGGGAACAGATGGAGGCTTGGGACTGAATTGCCTCCAGTAAGAAAAACAATAGCTCTGATGGAGGTTCTAATAGGAGTATCTACTGCCTCCAGAGTGGGGTGATACTGGTGGCTCGTTTCATACAGATAATAACACAGACACCTAATCTCCCCTTAAAGGGAGCTTGCATGGTTTTGTATTTCAGTGCCATCTCCCAAATGTCCTTCTGCTCTGTAAAACAAGCAGTATTAGAGCCGTAACTGAAGCTCCCAGTTGTGGGGTGGCCTGTTATCTTTTTAATAAAYACCACAGACTATTTGCTCAGCTTACAACTGACATTTATTCATCACAATCCTTTTAAATATAACCTGTTTTTAGGAAAGCCAGGCTGGCTTTCTGCAGTGTGTGCACATCAGTAGCTGAAAGGTAGAAGGCAGAAGTCAGTTTTCCTGATGATGCAAAGGGCGGATAGAATTTGCTGCTCTCCTCTTGTGGTACTGCTTTTGTGGGGCTGGGAGATCAAGTTTTTTGGGTAGGAAATATGGCTGCATGAATCAGGAGAGAGCACGTACATGCAGAATGAAAGTGTCWTTCCATTAGGTTTTTTATCTTAATGGAATTTTTAAAATTACAGTTGGTTTAATCTTCTATATTGCTTTTGMTCAAAGTTAAGGAGTTGCTAGTTAGATTATGGAAAACATGCATTCTCATGAGATGGTTTTCTAAAACATCTTCAGAGCTATTAGAGAAAAATACCCTTTTCTCACAGCGTCATGAATATTGTCTGCTGTCTTCTCCTGTGATCTTCAGAATGGTTGCTATTTAATTATTGATATGTACAACATGGCAGTAGTTAAATGTGGCTGCTGTTCTGCAGATGTAATCTTTATATGCCTACATTCAGCTAGAAAAATATTTCTATTATGATGAGTCACAGGAATTGATTTAAAATGCTGCATGTAAACATCCATACAACCTCTATGTGCAGCCTGAAATTCTTGGCGTAAGCAGCGGGTGCAGACTGAAGTGTGCAGGGTTTAATCCGACTGTTGTTTCCCTTTGCTGACATGCAGGGAATGTGTGCTTGCTCCTGCCTATCCCTGCTCGGCAGTGRCTGTGCCTGCCTGGGTGCAGCGGGAGAGCTGATCCCTGCAGCCTCGGGATGCTGCTGCCTTCACCAGATGCACAGACACTGCCTTCTGCCTGCCAAACCCACTCTGCTGTTGTGCCTTTAGATTCTGGCATTGCTTCCCTGAGGGCTTTTCTTRCAGCAAAGCTCTCTGCAGCGACAGGAAAACCCCTGCTTTCCTCCTGACAGGCATCCCCGGCCCTGGCCTTTGCTGCTGGGATTTCTTGGGGTGCTTGAACTTCCTCTGTTATGTGCACTAGCAGCAGTGCTGCTAGTGCTGGAGAACAGCAGCTGGAGACACCAAGAGCAGCCCTGCTGCTGGATGGGGCACACCTTTGGGGACATGCCAGTGACAGCAGCTCAGGCACTGCCTCTCTTTAGTTCCAGCTCCAGCAGCCAGGCTGAGGATGCTTTTAYCCAGCCTTGAAAGCTCTCTGGCTCCGGCTGCTGACATTGCTCCAGTTGAGCCCTGCCCATCCAACCGGGTGCTAAGTTTAGCTTTCAGTAAAAATGTGATCAGGGCACCCATTAAAACAATCTCACATTAGGCTGAGCAGTCTGGGTAGTSTCTCTAGCAGGCAGGTTAGTCATGGCAGGATCCTATGCTGGTGGGTGGATGGGGACCCATTCTCTCAAAGTGCCCTGGGTACCAGTGCATGTTTGCTCATGCAGAGCCTGGTGACCTCTGCTGAGTCTGGGGACAGGCTGACGAGGATTCATTGATTCGTCTGGGGCCACCAGCTTTCTCAGCTGGTTGCCACTCCCAGGGAAATTATATTTTCCTCATTCAGACTTGACTAATTGTAAGCCTTTAAAAATGGCACTTCCAAAAAAGAGGGGCCTGCTGAGTGAGTTATTACTCATCCTTATCTGGGAGGGAAGCGACAGTTGCTGTAGCAGCTCCTTTATCTCTGCAGCACCATGTTCTCTGGAGAGGAGGCTGTGGCACACCAGGTGCAGGGAGCTGCCAGCCACCTTCCTTCAAGGGGAGCAAAGGGTAGAACAATTTGTTTCTGAAGGGCTTTCTCTGCACTCTTCAAATCATGGCTTAGTTTTTGAAAGCTGCTTACTTTCAACAGGTTGTAACTAATGAAGCCACCTGTATTTTTCTGCTGATGTCTGACACRGGTTAGGTCTGGGTTTTGGTTGTTTTTTTTTTGCATGTAGATGAAGCTCAATGATTCTGTTGATGGATGATCCAGCTCTGTGTCTGAGAGCTTGCAGCAGACTCCAAATGTCTGTCTGGGAATATTCTCACTCTACAAAAGTGTGATCCTCTGTTTGCAGGCAGAAGGGAGCCCAGAACACATTCTGAAGAACGCCRCGGTTTAATTCACTTTGGTACATCCTCTGATGCCTTTCCTCTTGGGTTTAAAATGGTTTCTCACAAACTTTCTGAGCTTGACTGTGTTGTGGCTCCTTTTCTGTGCTCATGAAGTCTCCAGAAAGCATATTGAGCACGTCATATGTAACAAATATGTGCAATCCACTGCTGAAAAAGGGCTAGGGCTGTACCAAACTGGTCTGTTCTAAATGGGAATGTGAGAGCATTACTGCGCCTTCTCTCTTTAATCCTCACATATCTCGGGAAAGAAGAAAAYAGCCTTATTCCAAACCTCTCCTTGCTATGCCCCCTCATCCTCTCCCTCCCACAGCAGCCCCAAGGAGCCCCTGGACAATGCTGCCCCACCACATCCATTCAGTGCAGCTGGCAGATGTCTTCAGTCCAAGTTTTGAGTTTGGTCTGTGATTCAGAGGTTCATTCATTGGCGTTTCCTATCAATTAGCAAAATACTTGTTCTCCAGAAAACTGGTAGTGATCTGCCTGTCCAAAGCCACTGAATTGCTGTCAAACTGTCCATCCTGCTCCTCCTTTGCATAATGCACTCTGATACAGTGCCTGCTTAATATGGCAATGTTGTCTAAGAAATGACATTTGGCTTTTGCCTTGACAGGGGTTTGACAGTACCTCACCAACTTTCCCATTATTTTCCCATTACAAATTTTATCTCTAATGGGGCTGAGTATGGGGGCTGCCTGGCTCTTATCACAGGGATTGTCACAAATGAATTTACCCCCAGCTTCTTGGAAGGACCCATCAGCACCCAGTTTACTGATTAGATCCCAGGAGTCTAAAAAGCAAATTTCTCTGGTGCAGCAGGAAGATGTGTCTCTGCTAAGCCTTGGCTCTGCAGGTTGAGGAGCTGCTCTGCTGTTTTCATTAGCTGTGCTATCCACATAGGCATTAATGGGTCAGGTTTTGCTCCTTATCTGTGACCTTCAGTCCTGTTTGTTAGGACACTTGTGTGATAAAGGAGCGCACCTCCCAGGTTGGTAACATGGCTTATTTTTCATGAGACATGTATTTGCATACAAAATACACAGTGAAAAAAATTAAATTTRGCATCTGTCTTGTGTTTAAAATATTTCAGGCAAATGCTGTATCAAAAAGCATTCACAATTTCTGTTTCATAAGTTTTCTGTTCTCTTTTTCCATCAGCAGAATTGGCCTCATCTGGGGACACAAAGGGGATGATGTCATTGAAAGGGTCTGAGGTTGACATGAGTTTCCTAAGGCTGTCATCCTGTATGCTCATTTCCACTGAAAGAAAAACAGAAAAAATGCATTGAACCATTTTAGAAGTCAGAGTATCTAATCCAATCCCATCAAGCCMCTCACTACAAGAAGGACATTGAAGTGCTGGAGAGAGTCCAGAGAAGGGCAATGGAGATGGTGAAAGCTCTGGAGCACARGTCTGATCAGGAGCAGCTGAGGGAGCTGGGGRTGTYCAGYCTGGAGAAAAAGAGGCTCAAGAAGGACTTTACTGCTCTCTACAACTACCTGAAAGGAGGCTGTAGCAACTTGGGGAACAGTGTCTTTTCCCAGGTAACAAGAGRAAAMAGCCTCAAGTTGTTCCAGGAGAGGTTTGGACTGCATATTAGAAAAAAATCTTCACTGAACRGGCTTTCAAGCACTGGAACAGGCCACCCAGGAAGGCTGTGCAGTTGACATCSCTGGAAATATTTAAATGACATATAGATGTGACACTCAGAGACATGGCTGAGTGGCGACTTTGGCAGTGCTTGATAAAGTTGAAGGTCTCTGCCAGCCTAAACAATTCTGTGATTCTATGAAAAGCCTCCTAATTCAGGATACACCACCTACTTATTTATTGTGCTATAATTGCTATATTGTGCTACTTTTGTGCTATAATTTTCCATGCTTTGCAAAAAGCTGTGAATAACTAACGATATAATAGATTTTGCTTCAGCACATGCTTCTGGTAAAAGGCACATATGAAAGTGGTCCCAGCTTCCATTATGGTTTACATAACAGGACAAAATATCTGATGGAAAATTTAGATTCACTTTTCTCAGAACCTAGCTAGGTCAAGAAGTTGCTGAAAAAATACCTTTTTCATTTATACAGATATAAATTCAGAGAGATTTCCCTTTTAATGATAGACCAGATATGTGTCATCACAGTGACAGCTAGCAAAGTCCCCTGGCTGATACAATACTGTTTGTCAAACAAATGGCAAGGAGAGCAGGTTGCAGGAGYCTCTCCGCCAAGGAAATGCCTCCTGCCAGCACCGTAGGTGGCTGACGGACAGCTCCTTCCAAACAGGGACAGTTACATAACATCTCCACTCTGTGTCAGTRGGGATGCTAATGTATGCAAATGCTGCCATAATGAATCCAATTAGATTTCTCTGTACACAGAAATATGCCAGACTACCTGTATCTGATGCCATGGTAAGGGGAGAGAAGAGGACTGGTAGATGTCATCCCTGTCTCTGCTGCTGGAGCTGCTCTRTGCTGGGCTGGGGATCTGACACTGCAAAACTCCCAGCTCCTGCCACGTCCTGCCTGGGAAAAGAGGCACTGAAGCTGTGGGGATCAGGCTGGCATTGGCTGCTCTACCAGGCTGCAGTCAGTTCAGAGGTAGCACTGGGCAAGGCTGACTGAGTAATAGAGACTGTGGAGCCTGATCGCTTGCTTTGTATTTTCAGGAGCTCATATTCACTTCTGTTACAAAACCATAGGAAAGCACATGTTAGAAGCAGATACGAAAGATCTTCTGGTCCAACCTCTTGTGGGAAAAGGAACCTGCAATCAAGGACCCTGGGACTGGCCCAACTTGAAAACCTCCAGTGATGGGAACTCTACCATATCCTTGGGAAGGTTGCTCCACTGTAAAAAATGTCCTTATTCTATCACGGTTAGGTTATTGCTTTCTCTTGGTTTCATGACGAATCCCTTTGAGTCTTTTCAGCATATTTCCTAAGCTGGACCGACTCTGCTGTGAAAGGAGACTGGAGGAAAAACTGATGGCTCAATAGTCATGAATGAGGCTSTTCCAGACTTCATGATGAGAGGTTGTTATTTATTAAAGAAATTTTTCTTTAGGGCCTCCTGAATACTTATTATGTTCTGGTTCCTGCTGATCAATGTTTCCGTTGTCTTTTTTAATCAACTGATCTTGTGAAGAGTTTTAATCAGCCCCAGCATTGTCAGGAACTAGCCCCACTTCAAGTGAAGGAAACACGAGTGTCAGCAGCTGACAGGACACCCAGCTGCTCATTGGGCCTGAGGYTGGATGCTTGGGATGGTGTAAAGGCAGACTCTGGGAGAAGGAAAGAAGATGTTGGGGAAGACAAGCAAAGAGAAACGGACAGGTAAAATTCCAGGAGTCCATTGCTGTGAGTTGTGGCTGTGGACACTGCATGAGCATGGCAACATGCAGGTGGCCAGWGGGAAAATCTACTGCTTGGATTTTTAGGTCATTCAATGAAAAGTGAGTAAGCAGTGTGTAGACTTCATTTATCTGTATTTATACCATTGGCTCTGATCCCCAGGGGACAGATTGACTTAAAATCACAAGATTTTCTATGTAATATATTTGCATTCCTTTTTGTTTGCCTTGCAAGCTGTGGATTCACCCAAATTCATAYGCTAAAGTTTTTCCCTTGTGGTGGCAGGGACCACAGAGACAAGCACTGAGCGTGTGTGAGTTTGCCCAGTTGTTCAAAGCTCGGTGAACCTGTGGGCACTGAGGGACAGAAGGTGCTGCTGCAGCCCCCTGGGSGAGGCTGCTGGCTCAGGCATGGCARTCACTGAGTTGTGGCCGTGCTGTGCCACACAACTGCAGGCAGGCCAAAGTACGTGTGGGGGACACAGCTCAGTGCAGCCTGTGCCCCTTTAGAGGGGCCCTGCAGAATGGGGACATGGCAAACTCCTGCTCCCCATCCTCCCAACACAGACATCAGGCTCCATCCAAAAGGCCTGTTGATTTCCTTGCTCAAACAGAGCACAACATAAACGGGATCAGGTTACCCAGGTCCAGGCTGCACCGAGCTGCTGGAAATACTTGCTTTGATCCCCACACGTACAGGGTTTCTGCAGCTTCCCAGGGCACACTGCAGCCGTTCCCCTGCACTCCTGGAGGTCCACACCCCATCCAGTGGTTCTCTCCAAGCACCTGGCACTGTGCTGACCTGATGGCTGCATTTCACAGTGAGATTTGCCTTCTTTGCTCTGGCAGGGCAGCTCCAGCTGGTGTTCACCTGGTCTGGCTGCAGGTGCACAAGCTCTCCACCTCACACATCTCATGGCACATCTCTTCCCAGAAATCCAACTACTGGTGGGTCAGTTTGTCTTACAGGGTCAATGGAAATGCATCCCTGGCTGCTGGGTACAGCCAAGGAGGTGAAGTGGCTTCCTTTCACCATCTTAGTAACAAATGCCCTGCCAGGGCTGACTCCCTGGTGACAGCCAGCCCCCAGAGACAATGAGTACCTCTCACCATYAGCACTGCTCCCCCCCACCACGGGCAGCTGTGCTGGAGCCTGCTCTAAAGCCACATCTCTCCAGCACCAAACTCCCTCTGCCTGCCTGCCTTYAGCCTGGCACCATCAGCGCTGCAGATTTCTTTCCCTGATGAGGACAGAAAACTGATCAGCCACAAGGTACAGCCAATGATCATCCCTTCTACAGCCCAGTTCCTTCCCAATACAAAGCAGCAGGCATTCTTTCATGTCTTTTCATATTCCTGCAATGCATTTTTCTAATGACTAAATTATCTGTATGCTAAATATGTAATAAGTGGGATCCCATTGTTTGCAGCTGTTGATCTGCAAACATGAGCTGAAAAGAAGGAAGTCAGGGAATGCCCTCCACAAAAACGTTGCACTCACAATTGTGGATAGAGAAAAGTAGAAAAAGCACAATCTGCTAGTGCTAAAGCAAAGGAATTTCTGTAAGGCTTCAGCACTACATTTCTGATAACAGACYTGGGAGTGAGAATTCTAGCTGGAAGCTCTGAGCCCTATCTTCAAACTCACTCACTGATAAAAAGGCCAGTTCTCTGGCAGGGGAGAAGCCATACTGAATTTACCTGAGCTCTAAGGAGGCTCCTGAGCCATTTGCAGATAGGAATCTTCACTTGAGCATGAGCTCAGATATGGGTTGAGTCCTTCCTTTAATAGCTTATCTCTAATATGAAATGATCTGTCTTTCTAAGGCCAGCAGATATCCCTTTTTGCTGTTTGCAGTCCAGCTCCTTTCTGTTAATCCAGCAGTTGGGATATCAAGGTTTACCACTCACATCTGACACTCTTGGCCTCTAATGCTTTCCTGTTAATTTATTTCCCATTAACCTAAATTAGAATGATCAAAGGCTGAAGCTTGTGGTATCATTCACTCATGTTCTGCCTCTCCCGCTTTAAACTACRTCTAGATTACTCACTACAATTTAACGTACCAGGGACCACAATAATATTTAATATTGAAACATGTTGAATAAATTATCATGCTGCATGTCTTCCAGTGCATGTGTAACTGCTTTCTGATTTGTGTGTCCTGCTCAGTGCTCACATCCCAGAGGCTCACCTCAGCCTCTGTCAGTTCCTTGAGGGATCACAGACAGGCACAACACCAAATGACTGACCTGCCCCAAGCACAGCACTGCTCCACTGCTCCCCTGCTCCACTGCTCCACTGCTCCACTGCTCCACTGCTCCACATGCAACAAGGAGACTTCACAGACTTTGAGGTTTCACTTTTGCCTGTCATGTAACCCTTGATCAAGGCCGCCAGATGTTTCAAGTCCTCAGTGTTGAGTGGACACATGCTGGTTTTRCTCACCTGGCCACCTCCTCTGCTGGGGAAGGTTTCCTTTTGAGTAGGAGGTGCATAAAGCTTTAGCAAATCTTGGAATTTGCCTTTTGTCATTAACGTTGGCATCTGCTCCCCAGAAGAACTGGAAAGACAGTGRCAAGAAAGGCACATTAGCCTCACAAAATGAAGTTTGTGATTTAATATGCATTTGCCATTGCATACTGAGGGTTTGTAATAGAAGTTTTTAATTGAGATTGATGAATTGCTGATAGACAGATTTTCAAAATTATTCACTTACCATCAATCTGCCAGCATAAATGACTGACCAAAGTACACAGACCAAAATACAGAGTTAGTATAAAAACCCCTCTTATATCCATTTCATCAGGCTTGGCTACACAATTCTGTACATTTTCCACAGAAAATCAATAGCAATAAATAGCTGTCACATTAGTGGCCATCACAGTGACAGTAAAACTGCTACCTTGCAGGACCAAAACATTGGCTGGCTATTTTCTGCTCTCACAGATTCCATCTAGGGATCTAGAAACACCAGAAATGAGAGAATTGTTCAAACTATTTCTGGAAGCTTTCTTCAAAAGAAGCCACTGCTTTATGAGGAGCTGGKTGTCTAATCTTCCAGAGACCAGTTCTGCAGCTCAGCATCTGTTTTTGTGCAGAAATCATTTTTTATCTGTAGTCTGACATTGCAATTATCTTTAGTTTTCCAAGAAAATTGATGATAAAATGAAATAAATTAATTTTCCTATTTTATCTATTAACTATTCACTCAAGCCCAGTAGCTAGGCTTTCTTATAAACGAAAAAACACTAAAACAAGACTGTCTTCTCTATGTCTTCTCTATGTCTTCTCTATCTTCAGAACAATTACAGTTGTTCTGAAAAGGCTCTTTTTCACAATGATACTGCAGTTTTTAATTTGGGTGATTTAGAGGCTCTCCAGAAGGCTGCATTGAGGCTACCAAAGGGTATCAAAATGAGTGACTCTCCTGGGAGRGTCAGTCATGTCCTCACAAAGATCACCTTGTTTCTGAGTGTCACCAACACAGGGCTCATTCCCACCTGGTCCTGGTACACTGCATTAGAAAGGTCAGTGTTGAAAGAGGTACAATAAAAAATGCATGTATTATTGTCAGATTTTAAAAATGCTCCTGCCCTTCTCAGAGAKCTGGCAGCAGGCAGGGGATGCAGACCTTTGGCAAAGGTCATCCAGAAAAGCTCCTGACAGGGGACTGGTGGGGGAATTCCTGCTTTCCCACCTCAGTCTGATTCCTGCAAGTGCCCTCAGCCTTCAGTGGGGTGGAGACCTCAAACTGTACCTACAGTTTGAATTTCACTGACACAATGAACCTCTGCATCCTAATTCCAAGGGTGCAAATCTTTTTGCCTTTTCCTGATCTTTTATGYGTAGCCAGCACTGCACTACAGGGTGATTTTGATTGTGTTTATTTGACTCCATTTGATCCCTGTAAGTCTATTTTATATCCCTCAAGTAAAACAGTGCTCCATTTTAAGGCAAGAACAGGTTTTTTTTTATCATTTATCACCTTGCTGTTTTATAAACAGACTCTGTGTTAGTGCTAAGTAGAATAGGTTCAGCTCAAAAGGAGCATCTATTTTCTTGAGAGATGAGTCTGAGATTCTTCTATACAGGGTCACTGGAAAACCCAGGARTCCCTGCCCCAGAGCAGAGATGTGCTGTGTGCACATTTAATCTCCAAATGCTTTCACCTTGCACTGCCCATCAGTGCTGCTGATGCTTCCAACCTTCCCAGGAGTGTGCAAATGCTGGAGCTGTTAAATAATTGCTGCATTTTCACCCCATGCTGGCTTGTATCTGTGGTGACAGGAATGTTTCCTAGGACTACATGGCTATCCTATGTTTTTGCATCTATGGGTCTGGCTGCTGATAAGGAAGGSCTCCCAGAGACACTGCCTTCTCCTTTGCCCCAGCAGCTCATAAACAGAAATGACATAATCCAAAGAGATTTTCTAGGAGAATGAATGCAGAAACATCTCACTTTCCTGTTTGCCTCTCCAGCTCCAGTCCCTAATTATCTTTTTAAGGGATATGGACTCTGCAGAAGAGTTTTGTTGTGTATGACTTGTGCAAGGACCACAGAGCTGGAGGAGACTGAAACTGCCTGGAATGGGTTGTGGGGAAGCAGGATATCTGGGTGGCTGATCCTCAGCTTCACTGCTCCTCTTATTGCTGTGCAGATACTGGAGATTGGTGGTGGCCTTGTTCCTGCCTTGTCCTTGGGAAGAAAAGAGATAAGCCCTGTTTAACTGGAGCAGGAAGAAAGGATAGGATGCTGTGAAGGGAAACTCACTGCAATGTACTGAACAGGAGAACCCAGAGATGGAAAGTCATTGCAGTAATTTGTAAGCATCTGTAAATCCTTCAATGCCATGGTGCTGGGCAAATGGGTTAAGACTACAGGTGGTGAAAATTATTAGGAAGGCAAGACACCCCCTTTTGGTAATCTCATTTAATAACAATAACAACCTCCATTTCATCCTAAGAGCTCTGAGGCTAATCCAGCAGTTTTATTTCTGAGCATTCTCGAGTGCGACTTTTAAAATCTCTTTGGCTAATTCACTGCCTTCTATTTGGGGAAAAGCTTTGAGAGGTGCTGCTAATGAAGACAAATGAAGGAAAAGGAACTTGACCCCAGAGTATGAAATTTTGCTCATTAACTTGCGCTTCCAGTTGGCTGATTGATATTATTTGGATGTAGATGGGGTAATTAATGACAGGAAGTAATGCAGCAGGATATGAGTTGTGCAGAATGCTCCTCAGTAAATCTACCCTTTATTATGTCTTGTCTTATTTATGTGCCTTGCATTTATTATGCCACTGCCTGATGTGGTTACCACCTTCAWTTGGAATTTCCTTAACTTAATCATTTACGGTATTTTGGGATTTCTTTGTTTATGTTTCTGTACGCAACAATTTCCTAGTCTGTTTTTAGTAGCATGGGGATGCATTTTCATGGTCATATGGAACATTTCAGCATGTGAAACACYTCTTACAATAGGAATTGCCATTAAGATTAACTATACTTCCTTCCTACTTCACTGGACTGGACATGGATTATATTGGGATTGCCAGTAAATTAATGGTCACACATCTCCCATGTACTCTCACACACATYTCTACCCTAGAAGGAAATGAGCTAAATATGAATTTTTTTACATTTTTGAGGTGGGTGGAGGGTGAAAGAACTTTTTTATAAATGACACATTTTCCTAGGAAGGAAATTGTCTTATGGTTTGCGATAAAAGATTTTRAACCACTAAAATACCGCTGTGCTTTACATTTAACTTCTTGATATGTGAACAATATATATCACCAAAGGAAAAGACGAGCTTAGAATAGTGAAAGATGTGAAATGACCTATGGAAAGGTTCTRTAAGTGCTTATGCATGTGAATAATTTTGCATAAACTTACTGGGGCGATAAGAGAATATACCACAAAAAAAGTTACTGACTTTAATCTTTGTTTGAATGATCAGGCTGTTTCTATGAATATTTTTAYCCAGGTTTCTCAAATATTACTGAATTTTGTACGTTTGCCAGACCACCTGTTTTTTGCCACCCCAAACCCCTTTGAATCCTTTGACATAAATTGTTACTTACACTTGAAGTCATACAATGAAACATTTATGTAWTGAATAGCTCATAAAATTTAATTAAATATTTGAATAAAAAAAAAAACAACTTTTTTTTTTATGCAAGATGCAAAGCAGAAGATGGAAGAAATTGCCAGGGCAGATTAAGAATCTGAAATTAAGAATTAGTGCCTGTGGAAGTGAAGCTACTGATTCCTAGGAGGCAGACAAAATGGGRATTACAGCTTGGGGCTGCACAGCGACTGTCTGTGTCTGCCTCTCTGGATCAAGGGGACTGGGACTGCTTATCTGAGAGCTGAAGAGGGGAAAATGACCTCACACGTCCTGCAAGGAAGAACATTCTGATGAGCAATTCTCAGACAATAGCTGACGCTCTGGAATTTCCTCTAGTAACAATAACTTGGTTGCTTGTGTATTCTCACAGGCACTGGAAAGAGAGGCGGGGAGAATCAGATACTCSAACAACTTTGATGGTCTCCGTGATTTTATTTAGGACACGTTGAGATAAAAAGTTGGAGATGGTGTTAAGGAGTTGCATTCCTACTGAGTGTTTCTGCGTTGTTCAGATCCACAGGATTGTCCTTCTCCATGCCAGACTGCTCCAATCTTCTCACTTCAAACATGGACATCTGGATGTTCATGGGCAATGAGACATAAAACTGAGGGGAAAAAGACACCSAGTGTTGGCTGCAGGATGTTTGCTGTTTGGAGAATTATTTATACTTATTATTGTCCTGTACCTAGATATGGCATTTGCTTGTCATTTTGGACAGCGAAAATAGTGCACATTTCACCCCAGAACTGACTGCATTCCTCACTTTTCATAAATGAAACACATTAGGAAGAAAAAATCTCTCTTTAAAATTACTTCATTTGTTGGAACATGCTTGGAATAGTWCAGGTATAGGATCACTTAGGGATCTTTAAGTGATCTTATTCTACAGTATGCTTCAAAGAACTAATAACACCCTTAAAGTTAATAATAAAATACCCTAATAATAAATAAATAAATATTAATCCCTGTGGACTAGTTTCATGAGACAGTAACAACCTGAAGTGAAAGTTCATTTTGCTGGAAATATGCAACATGGCCAAGGGAAAGAAAATCTCTMACCCTCTTCAGTGAGAACTGCAGAAAGGGGAAAGCAGGCTTCGATCATTCAGAATTTACTGAAAACATGTTGAATGTTTATTTGAAATGAGAGGAATGGCCAGCCAGCTGGCAGCCTTCTGAGAGTCTGTGTGCCTCCTCTCAGCAGATGGTGCACACAGAACCCAAACACAAAGCCTCCTCCTTTTGTCTGAGGTGCTTAAAATGTGCTCAAGGCAGAACTGTGGGCTGCTGTGTGACCGCTGCTGCTGTCTGCAGGGGACTAGTGAGGCTATGAAGCATCTTAAGATGAGTAAAAGATCATTTTGTGTAAAGCAT
The DNA here is from genome assembly GCF_030028575.1 of Malurus melanocephalus. NCBI lineage: Eukaryota > Metazoa > Chordata > Aves > Passeriformes > Maluridae > Malurus > Malurus melanocephalus. The sequence goes on from NW_026623246.1 coordinate 4,395,207, forward strand.
GTTATTGTTTTCCTGTTGAAATAAGCTTAAAGTTGATTTTTTTTATCCCGAACAGAGAACAAAGAAAAACAAACAACAAAAAAGGACGCTTAATAATCTCTCTGTGTAATACCAGCAGTCAATTGCRCAGACTTCATTGTCTCTTCCAGTCTTTTCTGCTCTTCTCCATTCCCCTAGAGCACCCATCTTTGCCCATTTTCACAACTGCTCTGCTGGGTTCTGCCCCCATTCATCTTCTGTGACTCCAATTCATCCCATCTCCTTTGAATCAGAACTTTTTTTTTTTTTTACTTTTTCTCCATTTCTTCTCCAATGATTATTTATTAAGTAAATTATGCAGCTTATATGAAAATAATAAATGTTCWGGCATAATTACTGTAGTAAACTCTCTGGGTAATAAGCCCTGAAAATTGCGGGGAAAATGCCAAAATATTTCATTATTAAGTGCCGCAACCTGGGAGCATGTAGTGCCCGTGACTAATCATTGGTCTYATTAACTAATCCGATGGTGGATGTGGGGACAATCATTAAAAGTAAGTCCGTGGCATTTCTGACTTTTTAGTCTGAAATGGTAAAGCCGTCGTTGATAATTGGCCCCTTTGAAGGGTGGGRATTAGCTGGCGGCCAGTTTTCCTAGTAAGAAAATACCTGTGATGAACCTGACCTTGTCGCTCAGCAGCATTCTTTGCCGGGACAGACAGAGATGTCCCCACCCGGCTCTGCCCCGGCACCGCGCTGTGTCGGAGCGGGAGGAGGGAACGGAGCTCCCCCTAATGTTGTTTCCATATCCTACAKCTCTGCCCGCAGCCCCCGCGTCCCTCGGGCACCAAACCTGAGCGAGGAGCCCTTGCTGGCCCGCTCCAAAGGTGTTTCCTGGCTCTACTCCCAATATTCGGTCTTTTTAATTTAACCACAAAACCATGGAATGGTTTATGTTGGAAGGCACTTTCCAAAGGCCACCTAATCCATGGGCTCGGACAGATTTGACTAAATCAGGTTTATCAGAGACTCATCCTGCTTGAACATTTACAGGGATTTACCTCTCTGAACAAATAATTAATAATAAATGATTTAATTAATTACTATTTCTCTGTTAAGCCTTGTGGGAAAAGCTCTTCATAGCTAAGCAGGTTGCTAACATTAAAGCAGGAACAAAGTGAAAACTACATTTCCAGTTTAAGGATTAAAAGCAAACTCTACTCATGGGCATATCAGAGGATTGCCTTTTACTGCTGTGGRTCCCAGGGCTCTGGCTCTGGTAGAATTATTCAGCTGCTCTGTTATTCACTGAACACAACTTGGTCTAATGGCTCTCTCACCAGCCTTGAGGATCTCAGGCAGGATGCCTGGTTTTGTTATAGCCACAGATCTCTGACACAGATCCTGAAAATGCATAGAGAGGCCCTTTTTCCCTCCCTTCTTTTAAAACCTGTTTCCACAATAAGAAAAGGAAGGGGTTGTTGTTTATGGAGAATAAAATYCACTTTATGTTGTATGTAGTTAAGCGCCTCATTTCTCAAGGCCAGTGTAAAGGTCTGAAGTGCACAGGCTTTCCACAGATAAAGATTATCTTATGAAATATCAGTAGGTAAGGGTTATAATCTGGAATATTCCTGTTTCCATTCAGAGGTCCAGAAGCCTGCAAAGGTCTGTCAGCTCTACAGGGCAGAGACACTTTAGGGCACCTTCTGGAGCAGGTGGCATTGTGGGTGAGGTAAATGATCTGAGTTAGGCTGCTGGCTGGATGAGCTTGAGCCGAAATACTGTAATGTGGGGTATAAATATTGCAGAGACTTTAAGAATAGATCTAAAAAAATGTCCAGAGTTCTGACCTTGGCAACATATCTGAATACCCTCAAAAATGATGCAAAGTGGGCATGTACAGCATCTAAAGCCTGTAACACTACCTAGYGCCCTTCACCCAAGCTTGGTGCCCTGGCAGAAGCCAAGAGGTGAGGTAAAGTTGCTGGGAGAGCTGCAGGTCACCGTGTCAGCTTTGGCTGGCCATTGGCAGGATGATCCATATTTCAGAAGGGAGGTTGTCAGATCTGTTTACTGCAACCCACCTACCAGGACAAAGCATTCCCAACTGTTGAAAAAGGACAGCAAATTCTGGATGCTAATCTTAGCATTAATGAGTTGAGTAAATACAGAATCATAGAATTTAGGTTGAAAAACTCCTTCAAGATCATCACGTCCAAACATTAACTTAATACTACAGAAGTCAACACTAAACCATGTCCCTAAGTGCCACATCTAAATTAAGTGCCACATCTAAATTACTTTTAAATACCTCTGGGTATAAAAGTGGTATTTCAGATTTTACAGTTCTCTCAGAGCAATGTTTAAACTAATATTAAGAAGTGGAAGAGACTCTCTGTTGAGATTAGTGAAAAACACAAGGACAGAAGTTCACATTGTGACCTTAACTACTCCGTGTGTGTCTGTGGATGGACATCCACATCCAACTGTTCTCATCTATCCCTCCGAGCAAATTCTCACCGTTTATTTTACTGTGTTGCCCTTCAGGCTATCCTCATTCTCTACAGTACCAACAGGACCCACAAAATTATTGTAGAAAAATTACAGTTTTAACATTAATTGCTACCTTTGTAAGAAGAAAAAGTTTGACAGGACTCTTAGAAAAATCTACCATAGTCAGCCAGCACCTAACTAGAGGAAAAATTTTGCCAAATGTGGGTCTTTTATGAGGAGTTTGAGCACTTTGCCCTGAGGAGAGATGCAAAAGKTGTGAATAAATCAAGGAGTAAAATAACTGCTATAAAATCTTTCCTTGCAAACATTACACCAGGGATCCCAGATATWACTTTTCCCTACACTTACATTTTTCATCCATCAGAGTTTTCTCAATGTGATCTAATTCTGCAAATCCTGAAAGGTCACYGATTGTAGGTGGATTTATCTACTTCTGTTATTTCAAATAGAAATACAGCACTGAACTTTGTGTGTTTGGCCCTTTATATGTCTTCAGGAAATTCTGGAAATGAAATACTGATGGATAAGAAAAATCCTGTAACTAAACCCTGCCATTTTAGGGAGAAAGAAAACTGCTGGTGAAAATKAAATTAGCTTCTCAGCAATAGAATCTTGCAGACTGGAGGAATTGACAGTGAAACCAAGGGTACTCTCAGCCCAAAGACTATGAGAATTAAGAGTAGAGTTAGGAAAAAGCAACATACCCTGTGCCAAAAGGGTGGCTGGGGAGTGAAGGAAGCATGTGTTACAGGACATCAGAAATCATGTGAATACTTCAAAATGTTTTAACAACCATTCACACTTACATTTAGATCATATATATTRACCACAGACYTGAGCAGTGAGACTTCCTCTCCAAYACAGAAGAATGTAAGTATAACATTTACTGGGGAATCATAGACTAACAAAGAGCAAAGGCTTCTCTTCAATAAAGCAGGGTTAGTGTCTTGGTGGGAGTAATCTGTCAGGGAGAGAGATCCTGAGGGATTCCTTGCCTAAGGAAAGAGCACAAGATTGGTCAAAGCTCTAGGAAATAKGACCCAAGAAAAAAAGGGTTTAAGTTCCTGTGGCAGCCCAATCCAGAGAAGAGAAGGCTGAAAGTGTTTTTGTGCAAAATCTAAATGGTGCCTGCAGAGAGGGAGGAATCAGTAGTTGACCACATCCACTGTGCTGGCACATGAGAAATAGACTGGCATTGCAAGAGGGATAAGCAAGGATGGGGAGCAGCATTACTGGAGCAGGCATCTGGCTGCTAGAGAAGGCTGTGGAAACTTCACCACTAAGGAATTTTGAGGAATTATTTAATCCTAGCTCAAGAAGTATGCTTTCAGGTGCRTGTTATCAGCAAAAGTGAGTGACTGAGAACAGTGGGGCAAAGCTTTAGGGGAAGAACCATTTTCAAAACTGGGACATAGGAAAGGACACATAGTATAGACATGGAAGAAGAGATAAACTGAGGCCCAAAACCTCTGGGCTAGACAGAATTGATTGGCACTAACCCCAAGGATGAATAAGGAATCTTAGARCACAGACCTTTTTCCAGCACTCTAACTCAACAGGAATTAGAGAGCTGTTTGCTACATTTAACGGTGTTTGCAATCTGGTATGCTCTGAAAGAAAATGTTGAAAGAAAATTTCCTATGGAACAGAAATAGCTAACAAGGCCCTTCTGCCTCTGGCAGAAAAAAAGAAGGGAGTCACAGTACAGAGCAGTTTAAAAATGATGTGGGGAAAGCCATGAAAAGTACCAGGAAACAGAGCTGAAAACTAGACTGTGCAAATGCAGACTAGATACAAAGTGAGAAGCTGGGGTGCAAAAGATGACAGGTGTTGCACAGAGATTAATGGTTCCTGTGAAGATTGAGAGTGGCCRCTGCCTCTAAAAAGGAAAATGGGGAAAAAAAAGAAAGGAAAAACTCCAAAGCTTGCAAAGCTGCAGAGGGAATAGCAGGGTGCTGTTGAATTCTAAAAATGTGGGAAATGAGAATGAAATGGCTTGGAAAGAAAGTCAATGGAGAAGATAACCAGAGAAAAAGGAATGAGAGAGGAATAGAAGAACTATGAGATTWAAAACCTTTACTGTCACGTATTATCACTTCCCAAAAAAATGTACCATTACCAGGGTGCTGCCACCAGAATAAACAGAAAAAAGGCAAGGAAGGGAGATAGCAAAGGTGGAAGAGTACCAGGGATTTACAGATTATTTGAAGGAGAGTGTTCAGATGACAAGAAATGGAAGATGGTAAGAGGTGGTCAACTGGCAAAACTGAACACAGGAAAGACATCAAAGAGTCAATGTCCAAGGGCTGGCTGCAAGTGAGAATGCAGAGCAAAGAGGGAGAAAGAAAGAGATATCCTATTTAGAGAGGTGCAGCTGAAATGACTTAATTTATGGTGTGRAAACAGGAAAGACAAGAGCAAAGTCAGATGAGAGTTACAGGCTCTCTCACACTGTGAAGCAACCCAATTGTAGACTGATCGGCCTGGAGCAGATTGCACCTATACAGATAAATATCCAGAGCACTGAACAGGAYGGCTGTGACCAGAAAGCCTGTTGGAAATGTTCCCAGGCTGTCATCAATGCGCTCACACTGCCATGAAAGGAGTGCTGGGCAAGGCCAGCACCCTCCCAGGGTCTGCACTACCTGAGCAGGCTGGGTGCTGCTRCTCAGGACTGTGCCCTTGCTCCTCCTCCAACAGATGATTCCCACAGGGACATAAGGAAGATAAAGAATCTATGGAGGGTGCTTTACCATTGCTACTGACAGGACCACACCAATTTCATTATCAAAAATAAGGTGGCTCAAACCAGAAAGTATTAGGCAGCTGAGTAGGATCATGAGTTAAAAGCCTGTTCAGGTAAATACAGCATCATCATGTCACTGCTGGAAACAAAGGTAATCATTTCAGCTGACAGGAAGACACAGAATTCAGTCCAACTGGCATAAATGTAAAATGTATGCATAATGCATATTCCTGGAGTAGCAGAAACGAAAATAGGCTTGGTAGCATTCCACTTTGATAAACATGGAGCTTATCTTCTGTTTGCAATAGGAATTTATCAAGTATGATGGCCTAGAGCACAGTGACAGTGGAACATCTGCAGCTTMGTGAACAGCAGTGGAAAGCACAGCAGAGGTGGCTGCACACCTTTGTGGAGCTCACAGGGTACAGAAAAAAAAAAGTTCTGCAAGCCTCAGTCAGAGAGTGTGCCTGGAGCTCGGCTGATTTAACCCTGACCTCTCAGCACTGCAGTCTTTCAGGCATTTCTCCTGGATATAATAGGAATTGCTGGAAGTGCTTCTCCACCTTTTCTTGCCCCCTGCTCCTTCCCWGCTGTGTGAATGCTGCATCTTCCCGTCCTTGCAAACACTGTCTCTGACATTGCCTCAGCTGAGCAGCAGAGTCTTTCAGGGCTGAAAATGTAGATGGGGTTGGAGTACAAAAGGAATATGGTAAGGAAAATGTGTAGAGTTCAAAGCACATGGATGTGAATGTCTGTGTACATACGGAGTTGAATATGTAGGAGTGCAATGGAAGAGACAAAAGCAGAGAAATGAACTAGTATCAGAGGATCAGAGCTATTCGGGAAGGGAAGGGAAGGGAAGGGAAGGGAAGGGAAGGGAAGGGAAGGGAAGGGAAGGGAAGGGAAGGGAAGGGAAGGGATTTTTTTCCCCAGTTTTGGACTTTTTGCAGCATTTGGTAGTTCAGTGGAGGTACCCATGTGTTTGGTATGTGACTGTTCACCAGCACAAAAGCATTTTCATTCACAGCAAAGACGAGGGCAATAGGAGACACAGCTGCAGCACCACTCCCAGACACTAAACCTGCACCATTTCACACTGTATGGTGCCATCCCCTTCAGCTGTGCCTGGTTTGAGGCAGACCTTGGTGTGCCCCTGCCTAGAGTGCACAATTTTGTGCTTGCATCAGGGTGGGGCTGCTGGGATATACTCTCCTCAAAGTTGGGTCCCACAGGGAGATGGAAGTGTAACCCTGACACAGGGACGCTGAGCTGCAGAGAGAGAATGTCATGGGCTTTAAGCAGACGATCTGAATTTTACCCAACAGGTACATCACAATGTCAAGAGCAAATTTTTCATTTGGCAGAGGTAGGGAAAGGAGAGTCCTCMTGCCCTGAACCACAGAGATGGAGGGACCCAATCCAGTGGCCAACTGCTGCRTTTCCCATTTTTGTGTAGCATAAGCTATGGTACTGCACAGGCTCTGAAGGCACATTTCCTTTCTCTTCCCATCTTTAATGGCTTTAATTGAGCCCTAAAGCCAGCTTGTCTTTATTCTGCAGYTTTCATTTGTTGTGATTATTTCTATACAGACTTCGTGGAGATTTAAGAGCCAAAGTTATAGAATGTTTCTTTGTAGAGTTAGGAGGAAAGTTATTACAAAAGATTTTACCTTTAGGGAAAGATTGAACTCACCAAATATCACAGCTGATTTTTATAGAGAAATGTTTGTACACAAAATAATTCAGCATATTTAATTTAAAAAAGCATTAAACCCCCTAAAGTACAGTAATTCTGTCTTAAATGAAATTACAGAAAATCAAATGGAATGGCTGRAAGAGGAAAAAATTATCTAGTCTTATATTTGATTTCCCTGACTACTTCTTGTTGGCTCACTGAACACATTCACTTTTTCATCAAAATGGTCACCAGAATTCTGTTCTGCTCTGTTTGTTGCAGAGCATCACAGACATTGTGGATCTTATGAGAAAATCTAGTTTCCTTCCTTCTCCCAATGTGTTAAACTCCCATCTTGTAAAATGAACTAACCTTGCAATTTGGTATTAAAATAAACCTCTATACAAGTCGTTTTTACAGCAGGAACATAATTTAAGCAGTGAATGCTGATACGCCTACACAAATACACATACATGCACACACACCCACACACAGCCATSCAAAGTGAAGACTCAGTTCCAGCCTCTGTATAAATCTGATCTGGGTTGTGCTCATTTCGGATGTGGAAAGCTGTAGGTTTTGTGGAAAATGCCTTAGAACAGTGTGCAGGGCAGTGATAACACATTTGCAGAAGGGCAGTATAAATAGCAGATCTGAGATAAGATGACTGATAAGTTCTGGCTTATCAAACAGAAGATGTCTCTCCTGCTTGTGAAAGAGAATTAACATAATTCTTTCAYATCTTTCAGGGGAAAAAGGTAGAATGTTGTGGATTGTCCAAACCTGGAGTCGAAGTCTCACTTTCCAAGAAGATTTTTAACTAAAACATTGTGATTSAGAAGAATCAGCAGCACAGAGGTTGCTTACACTTCCTGAAATTMTTAACTACAAATGACTGATGCTGAAAGCTAAGCTGAAGGTTATGTATCTCTTTACCCTGCTATAATCATAGCAGGGTAAAACCAGATGACATTCTCTTGTAAGTAGGTGAAAAAAAAGACATTGACCTGAACTATCCTCAGCAGAGTTGTATGTGAAGGGAGCTCACTTTCCACAAATCCTGTCCAAGGGTTTGGATATAGTCGATCTGGCTCTTACCTAGCTGCTGTTTCAAACTTTGGATCATGCACCAAGAGGTGGACAGAATGAGAGATTTATAGTGTCAAAAGTGACATTACTCGTATCTTCCCCTCCCTGTCATTAAATATTTGCAAGGCACAGCATCAGTCCAAGGCAGAACTTGATGGTGTCTCTCCTTTGTCAATGTAGGCCAAAATACTGACTCTTGCAAAATCTGTGAGTGGTTTACTATTGATTGCAGAGTAGATAGATTTTAGCCTTTGMATCTATTTGAAAATTAAGATGGAGTTTAGACCAACTTAAAAAAAAAAAGTAGAATTTGATTAGGCAAGTAGCACTAACAATAGTGCACTTGTAAAAATAGATTCCTGGATTATCTTACAATCATCAGTATTTTTACTGCTCTGAAAGCTGTCATTTGCATTTCAGTGGAATACCTAGAGCGGGCTGGCTTCCCTTACAGCTACTGGAAATCTGTTTTATGTGAAGAACTGCATATCCTTATGTAGGTTACTCGGAATCAGTAAATTTACTATATCTCAGTCAAGGGAAAAGAAACTTATGCTTGGTAAAAGTACTGCATGTCTATGAAAACTGGCAGACTGCAGTCCTGCTACTTCTGCTACAATCACAGTGGGGCACTACTTGCACTCTGGGAAAAGGACACATCMATGTGGCTTCCTTGCCTTTAGTCATTTGGTGCAGCTGAGCCAGAAGACACTGGTTTAACAAGGCACCCGGCTCCTCATTCTCTTTCTGGAGCACGGTGGGGATCAAGAAGCACACTGATTCTCGAGAGAGATGGTATTTTAGCCTGTATTGGCAAAAGAGAGGCACCATCAAGCCCTGCACTGGACTGATGCTTGCAAACATTTAATGAAAGAGAGAGGAAGGTATGGGTAGCAAAGCTCTTGACGCTGCAAGTCCCAAGTCCTCCACTCTGTCTGCCCTGTTCCATAGACTGAAACAACTCCTGGATAATACTGTCAAGGCAACTCAGGTACACCCATCCCACACTGCTGGACAGGATTTGTGAAAAAGCTTCTACAAATTATGATTTGTAGTAAGCAAATATCAACAGTCTGTTAGCTGAAAACTGAATATGAACAAATAATGTTGTTGAAGCTACAACTTAAAACTGACACACCTTTGTTTTGATTTTACTATTTGAATWACCTTAGAAAAGTAATTGAGATAATCAATGCAAAACATGCACCACTGGCTATATTATGCCTTAGAGTGAGGAATTGCAGGGTGAGACAAGACGTAGAAAAACAGTTATCCTTTTCTATTGCTGCAAAGTAAGTTGGGTTTTTTTGATGGGAAATAATCACTCATTCTAAAGAAGTTAAATTGAAATGTTCCTCTGAAATAGCGTTCCTCTTGACAATAATGGCTGAATCCTCCCTCTGTCTCATCAGTATTAGCTTCCAATCTTTTCAGAAGCCACTGATTTCTAGAACCAGTGGGGAACAARCACTTTTCTGCTGAATGCCATCCTGGCTTGGTTGAACCATAGATTCAAGTGTCCCCAGCTTTACAGACATGTACAAAAATTCTCTTCTGCTCTTGAACTGATGTTAATTTTTAAGAAAATTCTAGTGGGTTGCTGGACTGGCTGAAGAGATTTCTTCTTCTAGAGGGATTTTTTTCTGAGTTCAAAGACCAAAAGCTCTTAGCCCCACAAGACCCCTTTACCAYCCGTATGAATGAAGTAGCTCTATGCGTCATTATTCACCACAGGTCCTGGCAACCCCTGATCTACATCAGGAAATATGAACACCACAGCTGCAGATAAGATAAAGGGCATCACTGCTGAAGGACCTGAAMGTGTATTTGTCTGCTCCTACCCACTGCCTGCCTTATTTCTTCAGGTCATGCCTCCCTCTTYGATGCCAGAGGACTGTCCAGACCAACCTCACAGAGTTCCCACCCAACACTTCAGTGGCAAATGACTGTCTCATCTGTCATCTGCTGTCCTTGCTTTATAGGGTTTGTATGATTTTTGAAAGTTTGGCCCAAAGGTTACCTGGCCATGTGCCTTCTTGCCCATTAAAAGTGCTTTTTAAAATCAAAAAGATGGGTATTCTGGAGCTTTGCACATATGACAAAAGGCTGTATCATTATTTTCTTTTTCTTACTGTACTACCTCCAGCACCTTACCTTTCTCATCCTCTGATCTATAGTCAAGCAGAGCCTCTCTTTTTACAAGTTATTAAAAGAAGTCAGAAAAACGTAATTTCTTTGGCTTTGCTTTTTCCTTCCATCTCTGATATCATTCACATCTCCCTCTCATTTATTGCTTTAAAATAAGCATCTACTGTGTCTCACCTCTTGCTTTTCTGTTGAGCGTGGAGTGAGGCAGATRGACAGAAATAGAGAGAGGATAGTCTGGTTTTCTTGGATAAATCTTGTTTMTTCCAAGAAGAAAAATAAAAAGTAGCATTTTCACTGAGGGTTTATTTTGAATGTTTTATCAGCATGAAAGCAGGAACTCCCTCAAACCACAGGGTCCACTATCAGTAGCTTCTGCTATTTGCATCTTATTTCAGGTGGWCAGCTCGACATGGAACAGCAAAGCTGTTAAAAGACCCACTTAACAACACAGCATAAAGCARCCATTTCTAAACAGAACTTATTTTGAGATTGTGATTTAGCTCCCAATTAATTCAAATTATTCCTCCCTTTGAAGTTTATTTTCATTAGCTGACATCTGCAAATTCTTAGAACAAAATGTAACAGGATGTAGGTTTTTGTAACATTTTAATGGGAATTCTGTATTTTTCCTTTTGTATATGAGGTGAGTGGGCAAATACTTATCTATATAAATTCATATAATTTCATTGGCTTCAGTAAAGATATGCTAATCTACATCAGATGACAGTTTGTTCTGTTTTATGTAACTGAGAGAAAATGCAAGATGATTTTAGTCTTGAGATATATTTGGAAAAAAAAAGAAGTAATTGGTACAATAACTGGGAGGGAGAATACTTCATATAGACATAAAGTTTAATCCAAAGTAGTTACGATGCCATCACATTGTGGGTTACATCTTTGAAAGTTAAAAAATATTTATAATGCTGAAAAGCTGCAAAAAGAAAACAACAGACAGCAATTTACTGTTGTACAGACTGGATTAGGATAGTGTGTATCACAATTTATTGCTTGATAACAAAATTATTTTTCTTGAGATACTGTTGGAAATACTATGAATGTTGTTCTTGTTGTAAGAGAACAAATAAACCCACCTTGCCTGTGCTCTTCTCCCACTGATTATTCTTCCCTGCTAGTTCTGAAGGATGTATATTTCATTGTTTAAAAGCAGTGTATTATTTTGAATGCTCATTATAATCAACTAGCTCATTACTGAAACCAAGGTGCTCATAGGAAATGTAGCTACTTCACTTTACATGTCCTAGTCGAGATGTTATTTTCCTGATGCTTATAATGATTTTTAAACTTTATTTTACAGGTGATTCCTCCTTTATATTGTCTTAGTGCTTTTATCTCTTGCTCATTTCTTGCCTGCTTCATTCTGACCCTGACAAGGTGCTGGACTCCTGTTGGGCCGTCTCCTCAGAGTTGTGTGTTTGAGGAGGGTCTCCACCTCTCACTTGCCACAGAAATGTTCCAGGTCGTGGCTATTAAACCTGAGATAAGCACTCCCACCGCCTCTGCCTGTGCTTTAGTAGACAGATTAATCTGTACCCAAATACACGAGTTCAATGGTTAACGACAAGAAATATTTTTACCCTTTGAATGAATGTTCTTGCTGTAGCTAAGACAAACTATCAGGGGCTTGAGCACTCCTCCTCTCTGCGTGTGTTCCTACTCACCCAGGGATGGCTGAGGGCTTGTGCTCAGCAGCTTGTTCTGCTGCTGGGGCTGGGGATTCACGTTAGATTTTAGGCTTTATACAATAGGGCCTGAAACACTAATGTCTCTTTTTGGATATAGCAGTGAATCTTCTACCATTACCAGGGGTATTGCCCACCTAATGTCCTGTTTTAGCACAGCGTTTATACTGGAAATTAAGGGGAACTGGGATTTGCTGGTCATTAATTCCACTTGCTGCTCACTGCCTTTATTGACACAGGCATTTCTGGTTTACCTTTGTTTTGATTTCAAATAAAGAATTAGTGAAAAGTGGCTCAGGGGTCTGACAGCTTTGGGTATGTGTTCTGAGCTGCAATTCTGCCCTCCTCAGTGCAAATGTGTTACCCTGTGTGTCCTGGCCACAGAGGCTGAGGGCACCACCAGCTCCCAGTATATGTGCACAGTGTTTCCCAGCACTCACATCATGTCTGTAAAGTACAGTGTAGACTTTATTTTTATTTGTATTTTTATAAGGACTATATTTAAGCCTGAATTTCAGCATCCTCCATCATTTCTCCACTATGAATAAGCTAACAAAGCTTTTGACTAGTGTTTAAATAAACTGTAGAGTCTGCATCTGCATATTAGATACATCTGCATATCAGACACAAGTTCTCCATTAATGGTTAGGAATCAAAGTCATCAATGTGTTTTCTGGCATTCTTTCCTAATCTAGAATAACATTTTATGTTGGAGATAAGATGTCGTCTTTCAAGCATATAMTACCGCTTGCTATTTCAAATGTTTGGGGGAAAGATTCTAAAGTTGGAAAAAAATCATGCTGTGTATTTTCAGAAAAAGAGATGAGAGAAATTATAAAGAAACTAATGAAATAGATACCAACAGGAGACATGCAAAAGAATTATTAAACTACTTTTTATTAATTACCTAGAAATAATAAATTGATTGAGATTAGCCAGTGTGGGATTGTCAAGAAACTCTACATGAAACAAGCTGAGTTTTCTTCTTTGACTCATAACTGATCTCATGGAYAGTGATGAAGCAGTATCTATGCTATGCCTGCATCAGCAACATTCACTGTATATGTAGCTTGAGGTTCGCATCAGCAAGCCAAAKAAATATTGTGTAGATGATTCATGATTAGGTAAACAATTGCTCCCAAACTAATTCTCAAAAATAAGTGTCAGCCATGTACTATCAAACCAGGAGGATGTTTCCAGTAGATTCCCGAAAGGTTCTGATCCCAAATACATTCTATTAAATAGGATAATGAACAGATTGGTTAATAAGGAAATAAAAGGTCAAATCATTAGCAAAAGAAACAAGGAGATAGTTTAAACTATTTTGAAAAATGGGATAGGAATTAAAGATAATCTGGAAAAATCAGAGATGGCCTAAAATCAGTTAGGTAAAATGCAGCAAAGATGAGTACAAAGTACTACCCATAGGCAGCAGAGCTCAAACCCTCAAATAAAAATAGATAACAGATAACTGGGAAGCAATATGTTTTGAAAGGTTATGAGGATTACTTAGCATTACGGACTTGAGTAGTGGTCAACACTGTGATGAAGGTGAAAAAGCAGGCAGACCTCAACGCGAGCTGCATYAGCAGAGAATTTTACATGGCMTGGAGAAGATGCAGAATGGGAGGCYTTTTCAGGGACACCCAGAGAAACAGGCTGACAAAATGGGTAGTCAAGAATAGAACAGCATGGCCAAGAACCGTTTTGGAAAGCAAAGCACAGACTGTTAGAAATTTGATTATTTTCGCCCAGATAAAGAAAAAAAGGTTAAGTCAAAGTGGTCTTTTGCAGACAGATACTAAGTTATGGTGATTGTGCTCTGAGAAGAAGGCAAAGAAACAAAGAAAGTAAAGAAGACTTCGGGTATATTATGGGACCCCCCTCACCCCACACTTGGTGCTAAGGTAACGAAAACTGGAAGAAGGTAGTTAGGGCACCTGTGGGGTCTGCCTGACTGGATGTTCTCTGAGAGTAGGTAGACAAGCCCCTGCCASAGACAATTGTGCTGTACATGGTCCTGCTGCAGTGCTGGAGTGGTTTCCTAGATAACCTCTCAGATTCTTTCTGTCCCCACGTTTCTAGGAAGATATCCAGTGGGCTGGAATTTCTTACTACCAGTGACCTTTAACTGACAGATAAGCTCTAAGCTCCTGCTGCTTCTTTCATCCACTTCCAAGTAAGAACTTTAAGACTCTGCATTCTGACTATTTCCCCCTGAAATACTTAGCTGATGGTTTCACTTCATTTGTGAGAAGCAACGAGAGAACCAACAAAGGCTGGTTTCCAATGGATTTGTGGTCACTACTTCTCTCACCCTCTGCTGTAATACCAGCATTTCTCCCAGCCCTCATGTACTCTGCACTGTTTCTCAAAGTCTCACGGCACAGTGCCCACTGTCAACAGTACTTGCAGCTCCCCATTGTCTTTTTGAGTTCCACCCCATCAACCCCCTTGACTGCTCCCTCCCTGATGGGTAGGGAGGCTGTCCCATATGTTTCCAGCTGTTTTGGGCCTATGTTTATGTTTAGTGGCTAAATGAAAGAACAAAGAGACCACTTAACTGTTGAATTCACTCTGAAGCTTTTCCCTCAGCATGAAAATGAACATGGATTACTTTCTTTGATCCAGCTGTGAGTTTCATGACATTTGCAGAAGCTTGTAGACCGCTATCAAACTTACCTCAAATGAACTAAAGGGATCAGAAATCATTGGCAGACAGACAAAAGATATTGCTGCAAGAACTTGATTTGTTTAAGTATTCGGGCTAAGACTACTTTTAAGAATACTTATATTTCATGTGTTTTTAAATACCATAAGCAGTGATTTTGATAAACATTTTGTCTCTGTTTTGTGAGAGAAATACAAGACATAATTTAAAAAGTTTTGGCACTTAATCTTGAGGGCATACCCAGTATATAACTTAATAGTTTAGGACAAATACTAATAAATAACTGAGTCTTTRAATGTTTTTCACAGCTACAATAATMTTTCCTTGCTTCCAACTGGTTTAACTATGCAATAATTCTGATGCTTTTAGCATTTCAAATAGCTCAGATAAACCAAGATATTTTTGCAAAGGCCATATTTGAAGAAAGTAGGTTACACTTGCTCCAGTCTGTTAATAACAGCTAACATTTCGCACTACTGTTTTTTCTACACTGTAATTAGACTCAYGTAGAGCTGACTTCTATTCTGATAGGTAATACAGTGAATTGAGACCCTTCAAGTACAAGCACATTGTGTGCAGCAATTGCAAGAGTTGTAAGAACTCGGAAATATTTAGGACCGTGGTCAGATGCCTCCTGATTCCTCACCAGTGGATGGCTKGATGCCACACCTCTGGCAGAACTGAGGCAGAAGCATAGGAAACATTATTCAGTGACAGTAATCTTGTGTCTCAGGGGACTCCCAGCCCATTTTCACATTGTCTTGATCACAGCTGAACAGACTTCTGACACACAACTGATTACAAATAATAGTCCAGCAACATTAATACATTTTAAAAATAACATAAAAATACAATGATCAAAGGTTTCTACATTTTTTCCAGTCCTTAGTAAGCTCAAGTAGATGAAATATTTGGTATATGTCCTTAATCTATGAGGATACCATATTTCCATACTGTCAATTTCCTGGATCTGAGCTGTGAATGGTAGGCTTTGGGTCCTATAGTGTAGTGTTTACAAAGCTGTAAGAAGATGCACATTTGAAGTGGCTTTAAAATCTGTTCGTGTCTCAATTTGGACCAGCTGTACACAGTCACTGTTTGGGATCAGCTCTGAGCTGACTGCAGAAGGAACCCTTAAGGACAAGGAAAGCCTCGTTGAATCCTCTGTGACACAGCTGTGCAAGACTCAAACATGATCGTGGCACCCTTAATGAGAAAGTCCTCATTAAACCCCYCATCCTCTCCCTCTGACTCAGAAGTGGTAGCACAGAGTCCAAACACAGAGCACACTGATAAGACAAGAAAAAAAGAGACTTCTAATGCTTAAGAGAGACTTCCAGCAATTGGAGATGTGTGCTAATCCGTTTGGGTCTTTGCTTCTGGCAAACATTTGGGTTTAGAACTACAACTTCTGGGGTGTTAGTGACGGGMAAGGGGCTGGGGGATCAGTGGGTAYTGCTGGAGAAGGGTAYGTGGAAGGATTGCGAGGTGATCAGGAAATAAAAGGGACTTAACATGCACMTACACTAAAGGGGTATTTGATTATCCTGGGAACGTGTAAATGGGGCCGTTTAGCAGGCCTAGTGCTATYCAGATAGGTATTAATAGTCAGGCTAGAGCAGGGGAAGTGAATTTCAATCAGAGAACTGATTTAGAGCAGCCCTTGCCTGTCAATAAAGAGAATCAGCCCAGGCATACCATTAAAAAATGCATTTATTTATGTTGCCAGTGATATCATTCTATGTAACAGATCCCATGGTAGCTTAGCTCAGCCCTGAGAGCTGCTGTTGTCAAAAGCCCCAGTTCTCTCTTATCCACAGCAAATGAAGAATCTTTAGGTATTTGCTCAGAGCAGACTTGGAAATACAGACTCCCTGTGCTGTGCTAAACGGCAAATACCAGCTTCTGAGCTGCTCAGTACGAGCAGTTTCTAAATAATCTCACAAACTGGTCACCTGAGGGTAAGTTCAGTACAAGTAAATTATTCTTACTTGGTGAATTATCCTCTTCAACTGCATGCAGCAAGAGACAAAAAGAATTTATAACTTTTTTCTTAACCAACAMGTGATATAATTAATAAAGGTATCCATAGGCAAAGACAAAGTGTATAACATCATTAGGATATATAC
This sequence comes from Malurus melanocephalus, assembly GCF_030028575.1. Taxonomy (NCBI): domain Eukaryota; kingdom Metazoa; phylum Chordata; class Aves; order Passeriformes; family Maluridae; genus Malurus; species Malurus melanocephalus. The sequence continues at coordinate 4,411,861 of NW_026623246.1, forward strand.
ACTGCAAATGTAATTTACATTAGCTATGTTACAGTGACTATTTTGTTAAGTGTTGTTTCAAATAATTCTAAAATAAGATGATGCTTTAAGGAGGAGATATAGCTTGTCAGTGGTTTAAAATTAGATCATATATTCTGTGTAACTCAAACCTGCTCCTTATTGGATGTGCATGCACGTGTGTGGGGGAGAGAAAGAAAAAAATCCTCTTTTACTACTCTTTTCATCTGCMCTTTTGAATCTCAAAATGGAAATGTATATTAAACGAGAGTGGAATGTAATTAGGAGATTTTTGCTGTGGCCCACCTCCTCTAAAATTCACCCCTTGCTGCGCCCTGTCACAAACCCCTCATCCATTAGTAAGATATTAAGCAGGTGAGCACTTATGCCAAAGAAAATGCACAAAGTTAAACACATRTTTAAATGCTTTACTAAACTAGATCCTTATTACTGATCATGATGGCTTATCCTGAAAATCCTAACTACATCTGCTAAGCATTTGTGTTATTCCAAGGGGGGCTTCCACRGAGCAGGAGGAAAGCTGGGTGATCAGCCTGTGCTGCTTTGGCTTCACACAGGTGTTCTGCAGGTCAGTGTTAAAAGCCGCTGGATTAAGGGCTTAGTTTTGAAAACAGCAGTAGGAATTAYCATCTTGGAGTTAAAACAGTAAGGGGAAAGAAGAGGAAAGATTACGGTTACAGAAACACAACCAGTAAGRCACCGTAGTTGCAGAGAGAGGGAAAGTGGCTCCGTGCCCGTTCCGGCGGGATGCCGGGGGCAGGCGAGGCGAGCGGGGCAACCCCCGCCAGGCGCCCGGCGACGGGCCCGGAGATGCCGAAGGCGCAGTTGCCGATTCTCAGCCAAACGTCGTTCCCTCCGCCAAGCACCTCCCTCCCGGGCATCCCGACTGCCCCACGAGTCCCGGGGGAAGCCGAGGAGCAGCCCGTGCCCCCGCCATCCACCCAGAAACGCTGCAAGAAGCAAGAGCGCCTTCCCCAGAGCGGCACGTAGCCCTGACACGCATCAGCCCACGCTGCGGATCTGGYTGGAGCTGCCTTGCCCCGGAGCGCGGGGGCTTTTCCTGCTGCCCGCGGAGGAGGGAGGCGGGCGGAGGGGGCGTTTTGGGCACCCGGCCCCCGCTGCTGCGTTCGCCCCACAGCCGCTCCCGCGGGTCCCGCCGCTCGCCCCTGGCGCGAACCGCAGCGGCGCCGCCTCAGGCCCGGCCACCAGGTGTCGCTGCCACGCGCCGCGGGCGACCCCCGCGCCCCAGCCCGGGCCCGCGGAGCCTCCGTGGGCTCTCCACCCGCGACCCCCGCGCCCCGGGAAAGCGGAACGGCTCCCACTGCGGAGAGCGCTTCCCCCGCCTCCGTCCCGAGCTGAGCCGCCTGCAGGTGAAGCGAGGTGCCTCGACGCCTCTCCGCGGCAGCAGCACCGCCTCCCCCGGCACCGCACGGCGCCGTCCTCCTGCCCCGTGAGTGGCTGCCGGCTGACTGACAGGCGAGGCGGCCACATAGGGCGGCCGCTGCTTGGCGTACACCTATAAGGGCTGGCGGCGAGGGGCGCCGCGCGGTGCGGGGCTGCCCGTGGCGGAGCCGCCCGGTGAGCATCCATCCTCCYACAGCCGGGCGTCCTCGCTCGCGCAGCCGAGCGCTGGCTTCCCGGCAGCGGTCCCGCCCGCCGATCSCCGCAGCAAGTGGCAGTCCCGCGCCGCGGGCCCCCCTCTTCGGCAGCGGCGCCCGAAGGATGCGGAGCGGCGGAGCGCGGGCGGCGGCGGGGCGCCGCGGGGGGACTCTCCGCTGCGCCGGGCGCGGGCGCCGCCGCCCCTGCGCGCTGTGCCGGGCAGGAGCTCAGTGAGCGCGGTGGCCGCGGCGGGAGGAGGCGCAGGCGGACTCGGCTCTGCCGTCGCCGGAGGGGCTGCGCGCCGCTCCGCGCCGGCGGTGGGGCTGTGCGGAGCCCCGCGCTGGGGAGGTTGCGGGCGGCGCCGCCACAGGTGACTCGYGGGTCGGGGGTCGCGTTCCGCCCCGCTGCCGCTCGGCCGCCTCTGCGCGTTCGCACCCCTGCGTCGCGGCTGCCTGCGCGAAGCCCATCTTCAGCCGCCTCACCGTGCCGGCGCGACCGGCAGCACCGGGGGACATGGCTTTGCTCCRGCTCCTTCTCCTCTTGCTCTTCGCCCAGCGCGGGCTGGGGGCTGCCGCCGACCAAGGGCAGGCGGTGCGCGGCCGGGAGCGGGCGCTCGGAGGGAGGCAGCCTATTTACAACCACATCAAGAGCCGGGAGCCTCCGCCGGCCCCGCGGAGCCGCTCTTCGGAGAGCACCATCTTGGCGCAGCGGCTCGCCGAGGAGGTGCCCCAGGACGTGGCCTCGTTCCTCTACACGGGCGACTCCCGGGAGTTGCGGCGAGCCAACTGCTCCGGGCGGTACGAGCTGGCCAGCCTCGCCGGCAAGTCGCGCTTCACCTCGCACCCGTCCCTGCACGGCGCCCTGGGCACCCTCACCCACGCCACCAACTTACTCAACATGATCCTCCAGAGCAATAAGTCGCGGGAGCAGAACTTGCAGGAGGACCTGGAGTGGTACCGCGCCTTGATCAGGAGCCTGCTGGAGGAGGACCCCAACATCTCCAGGGCCGCTATCACTTTCAGCACGGAGCCTTTTTCCTCCACTCCCCAGGTTTTCCTCCAGGCCAGCAGGCACGAGAGCCAGGTCCTCCTGCAGGACTTGTCCTCCTCGGCTCACCGCCTGGCCAACGCCTCTGTGGAAACGGAGTGGTTCCACGGCTTGAAGCGCAAGTGGAGGCCGCATCTGCACAGGAAGGTCTTAAACACGGGCCCCAAAACTTTGGAAAACAGTTGGAAGAGACGGGAGAGCTTCAGTGCTGATAAGAACCACATCAGGTGGTCTTCACCGTACCTGGAGTGTGAGAATGGGAATTACAAACCCGGCTGGCTGGTGACTCTCTCGGCGGCTTTCTATGGGCTGCGGCCAAACCTCCTGCCCGAGTTCAGGTAGGAGGAGTGTTCTGCTTGCTTTCTGTGGAGAAGGGGAGGGGGGAAGTAGGATGGGGGTTTGGTTCTGCCGCCCTCCCTGCGAAGGGCATTCTGTGTCTATGGGTGACCTGATCAAACCCTGCCGCACTTGCTGCTCAGTCACACCGCAGAGCACCCTCAGGCCTTCCTGTTGAGCTGTACCTTCGTGTGCCTCAGGGAGCTGTTGCTCAGTAAAAGAATCGCTCTCGTCTTTCTCCGTAAGGCAGCGCTTGCTTTACTTGCTCCCACTGGAGCAGGTGCTCATGTGGGTTACCTTCCTGGTGTGCTTGTGGTGGGGAGAGGAGAGCAGCACTTGCCAGTTGATGTTTATCTCTGCAAGAAGAAAATGTTCACTGAGGTGTTATTTCGGTCCTATACTGCATGATTAAAGCTAGCTGGACYCCAGCTGGGAAATAACATTGTTGTGCTGGTAAACTGCTGTTTCTGGTCTCCAGAGCACATCCACTGCGGGGTGCTCGAGCCCGGTCAGTGGTCAGTACACTTGTAGGGAGAAATAAGTGTTGGTGACTGCAGTGCTATCATAGTGCATGTAGCTATAGCCTGAACTGGGAGTTGGAAAGCTTTCCTTAGGACACCACCAGCTGCATGGYTTTATATTTAATACCTGGCATATTTAAAGATTTGCTTATTTTTTTATTGCTTTATATACTTTTTATTGTTTTCTATGTACTTTGCCWCTGAGCTGCAACTAGCAGAGGGAAAGATAGAAAAAGGCTCTTTCTCGTGTATTTGTGTTTTGGCAGCAAAGACAGATTTGCTCAAAGAATGAGAGCAACCTGTAGAGTACAAGATGCCAGATTTTTCCCCAGCACTTTTGGGAGGGGTTCACTGGTATGTCTGTCCAGTGGGGAATGCCCYCTGCCCAGAAGCAGCTGGCATTTGTCAGGATGAGAGAGTAGCACAGAATTTCTCTTTTTGAATTAGTAGTAGGTGAAGATAGATAAGAACATAGCAAACACCAAAGAGATTTTGCCACACCTAGGTGGTGAGGCAGTAGTGTTTTTAAATGCTGTTTCTCTTGGCTGAAATCCAGTGAGATCAAAGAGATATGAGTGCAGTCATAAATCCCTGAAGAAACCGAAAATCTGCTGAATGGATAATGGCTGCTTATTTCTCTGTTGAATAACTTTTTGCTCTGAAATGTTCACACTTACGGGTATGGTAGGGTTAAGGTAAAATGAGCTCATATGTAGACTGTTGCTGAATTCCTCTCAAGGCAAAACCCGAGAAGAGGTTTATTGCTGAATTCCTTTTGAGACCAAAACCCAGGAATAGGTCTACTGTCGAGCTCTTCTGGACCTGGGGAATCCAGAGCAGTCAGGAAACTCGTMATAGGTCATTGAAATGCAGTGTTCAACACCTGATGAACTTCAGGATGGTGTTCTTTACCTTGATGAAAGTTAATGTAGACTGATTTTCTCTTGTTGGGGATAGAGTTTCACAGAACCTGCAGAACCACTAGGCTGGAGGTGTGGTGGCAGCCACCAGCCAGCTCACTGAGAATATAAATTTTGATATAAAGCTTAACTCAAAGAAGCTTCAATCTTGACTTAATTGAAGARGAAATGAACCATTGTTTTAAGTCAAAGAGTCTAAAGCTTCAATCCCAGCTCTATGCCAAGATCCTGTGATGGCAGGAAGCATCTCAGTGGTGTAGATTTCTGCTGTGGTAGCTTTGGTGTGCAGAACACACCAGGTCTGTTTTGGAGTAACCCTGGCCAGCTAAGGCAACCAGTAGATGTCCTCCTGGATGCAGTACAGAGCACTGCCTTCCTTGCCTCATCTTCCCAGCCTCTGATTGCCATGTGGGGGTCACTTTGTTCCAACTCTGATACTTKGAAGGGCATTCACTGAGCTCATCCAAGCTTGGGGAACCACTTCATATTTAGAAGATCTTGAGATGGAGTATGCTGTGCAAGTTCAAAGGGTTCTGTCGCTGTCATACTAAACAGTTAGGATAAAGCTAACACAGCTTTGCTGTATCAACAGAGATGAGTTTGTAAGCATTTCTAAGAAAAAGGGGTTAATACCTTTTTTGCCAAACTATTAAAAAAGCAGATGGAACAAGTAAAATTATAAATACATACACASGCATTCTGGCAAGGCTAAATGATAGTTTCTGTGTTCCCGATTTGGGGTATGCTGGATGAAAGATGGGCTTTAATATAGGATGGGATATTGAGAAAGTAATTTCTCAGCTACTCAGAAGCAAAATAGKCTTCTTCCAAGACTTGTAGTTTATCTCAATATTTACAGAGGGTTTTCAATACTTGATAGGTACAAAGCCTCAGTGTGAGTTTTTAAGAGGAAAAAAATGGTTTAAAGTATGAGCACATAATAGAAACATAAAATCTAGTGTGGTTACTGGAAAATTGGTGKGAATTACTATAAGATGCCTCTTGAAGTAAGCTTCATTTCCCCTCACCATCAGTCTTCGAGTGACACAATATTTTGACTTGAAATTCTTATTTAAGACCTGTATGATAAAGTGTTTATTAACCTCCACCTTTTGGGACAGCTACCTTGGTTCTCCCAACAATGTATCTTTGAACCATCTGTTAGAAACGTTTTAATGAATCAGTTTATTTTCTCCTTCCATTTAGTAGTCTGGCATGATGCCATTAACGGTAATTTAGTGTATGCCCCTATAATATTATTCTAACAGTTTGTGTACTTTCTTTGCTTACATTAGGTTTAAGGTATGGTACAATAGGGTGAGATATGTTCAGGAACATGATTATCTGTGAAAGACAGTTCTTTCAGATTACAGAAGGAAGAGACAWTGCTCCTTCTTGGTATCCCTTCTGTGGCAGTAACAGATGGGTTTGTTCATGTGGCGTAGCAGAGGAAAGAGTTTAAYGAAGGCTGTGCTAGTAACTGCTACTGGGGATGTTCAGTGTGTGCTGCTGCTGCAGTGCTGCTGTCAGTGACACTCTGAAAGGGCAGCCAAGAGCAGCAAGCTTTGTTCTCAACGTTGTGAAGAGGTACAGTGCTTTTGGCCTGTGGATGTGGGTGTTACAGGCCAGGGGGCTCCTGCAAACACAGCTGYCTTCAGTTTCACCTCTCCCATTCCCAAGAGGTTACTGGGTTACTGCCAGACTGCCCAGAGTGAAGGCCGAGGGAATATGGTTGTTTAAGTTGTCTTGCCATGGCTAATGCTGTAGACGAATACTGAGATGAAGTGGAGAAGCCAAAGGCATCTTGATTGTGCTGRTAAATGTACCAGAAGCTGCTCAGGCTCAGTGGAGCCACATTAGCCTAGTACCATGATAAGCTATCATTGCTTGCTGGCTGCAGCTTCTCAGCAGTGCTTGCTGGTGTTTTGTTGTCTACATTGGCTGGTCTTTCCACCCAAAGTACACGGAGAGAACGTTACTACTGCCTGCTTGCAAGATGCAGTGTAGGCTCCATTCAGAAATGAGGATTCACGGAGACTGGAAGTAATCACTCGATGTTAACMATCCCTTCTGTCTAAACTGATGCAGTTTGCAGCTGAAATTCACCACCTAATGTGCCTAATCACTCTACTACTACAGTGCTGCAGGGGGTAGAGCACAGGAGCATCTGTCACAGATCCTCTGTGCCCCTCCTCTGCTTCAGTCTGTCACACGATGACARTGAACCATATTTTATGGCACGTGATGGCCCAACTGTCCTCTTTGCAGCCCTGCTGAAGAAGTGGAAAAGTGTGAGAAGCACAATTCCTTTTCTGAAACTATTTTCTTGATCCCTGGAGAAGAAATGGGAAGTCTTCATTGTTTTAGTGCTCCAGGAAACAAGTGGGTAAGATCGCTTCTTCATCTAGAAGAAAGATGACCAAATAGTCAGCTACTACGAATGCACGAGTTTAAAAAAATGTCCTCCTGAGTCAATCTTCTGCTGTTACAAGCCCACTTAATATAATCAGTTGATAAATCTCCATTTTAAAGTAGGTGGGTTTTCCTCTTGACTCTTCAGTTCACTGGCATGCCAGACCTAATGGTTGGATAACTTCTCCTGATTTCTGATCTGAATTTATTCACAGTCAGTTCTCATCCATTTATTTTGGTCCAGAACTGACTGCCATCTGACTTAGCACTCTTAGCTGGTGTTTACTGCCCTGACTTTTTTATAGGCAGCAGTCCCTTCTCCACCTTTGTTTACTAGACTACACAAACTGGCTTTCTTTAGTCCCTGTCATAAACTCTCTCTGTTGCCATGGTCCTTCCTCTCAAGTCTTGTTCCAGTATTTCCTGAGCATGGTTAGTCAGATTTGTGTGTGCTGTTTCAGCCTTGTGCAATGACATCAATTATCCCAAACTCTGATGAATGAGTTGCTGCTTTTGCAGTTCAAAATGTTCCCTTGTGTGCTGTTCTCATTTTTTTCGATACTGTGCTGTACTGTGTCTACATTTTGGGAGCTGGTCATTGGTCTTGCATGATTTCTCATCTAGGAGGTCAAATTGTCTTCAAGATATGGCCATTGACTTTTTTTCCTCCCTCCCACCATATGCCAGCAAGTTTTCCACCAAAGCCCACCACAGCATTTACTATCTTTTTTAAGGACTTTAGGGGGAATGCGATGGAATAATGTTTGTTTTGGCAAAAAGGTACTCGATAATTTTGGGTTGTTTTTTTTTTTTTTTTTTGATTTATTTTGGGTTTTTTTTTTTTTTTTGTTTGCTTGTTTTTGGTTTTGTTTTTTAGATTTTACTTTATTTTGAATAGTGTCTTGTTGTGAAGTATTTACAGGTAACTTCTTCCTGAAGTTTGGCCAGATCCTGCTACATCTCAATGTCTTTTGTCTTCCAGAAGTTTGATGCTTCTCTCAGTTATTGGAAAGATATTGCTTGATGCAAAGATAATTTTTACTGCACAATTAAATTGAGCTATTCCTTCTCTAAAAGCAGTGTAATGTGATTTCCACTACTAACAATTACTTGGACCACTCTGGTGTTGGACTATAATGGGACTCTTAGTTAAGGAAACATTACTAAAGGARGATTAAACTATGGAGGTAGAAGTATTTATGACAAATAAGTAAGTTGGAGATTATACATGATTTCATATTCTGCTAACTATTTCACAGCTATTAAATTGATTGGTAAAAGAACCAAAACAGAGCTAGACATGAAAAAAAGAAATTTTGAAAATGGGTTATTTTTTCTTTTAAACATGCTTTAGTTTCTTCCTTTAGTCCCCTTTTTTAGTTTCCYCCAATCTGTTTAGTCTCAATACTGAGCTAAAAAAGAAAATTGATTTTTATTGTTGGAGGCTTCTAAATTTTTTGTGCCATTGTGATGTGGCATTAGTTGTATAAATACAGAAAATACTTTAAAATGATGAGGTTGACTTTTTTTTATCACACATCCTGGCTCTTAACATGATAGAATGTGTGGGTAGATTTAGAACAGGTTTCAAAAATAAAAAAGGAATAATTAATTTCCTAGAATTTCTGAAGGTTTTGGATTTGTGTTCCCAAAAAGAAGTTAAAGAAGCTTTTTATGATTTACTATCTGTTTTGGAAACCCCCAGTATGTTTTCAGTTTTCTCTAGGCAATCARTTATATCCCTGCCAGCCTTTTTCATATGAGGTCATGGATAGAAATAAAAAATCGAATGTTGATGAAACACAGGAAAGGAATAATAAATAGGGATTTCTCTTTTTGGAACCATGATTCAGCTTTATTCAGTATTGGAGAAACAGAARTGGGTCTTTGAAGAAAGAAATTAAATATGGCCATGAGAGGATTGAAACACAAACTGCTTTTATGTCCACAATTACGTAGCACATGCTAAGTTGCAGTAAAAGGAACTATTCTTTTTTTGGGTCAAACTTCTGTTTCCAACTCCTCTGTTTTTCACCTCCATCCCCTTTGGGCAGGACTTCCGGCCCAGCAGGCTATCTAAGCTCTTTTGAAGGAGATGGACATGTGGCAGTCCTTTCTGTTTCAGATTCAGCTCCAGGACTGTCATCTGTTCTGTCTATTTGTGAGCACAGGCTAAGATAAAAATGTTCCTAARGGTAAGAAAAAATGTATTGCTGTGTCAGGTCAGATGAAAGCCTTCCATACCTCTTGTTCCAGAAGCAGCTTCTGGCAGGTACTGAAGGGAAAATGTCAATTTTTCCTATCTTTGTTATAGGCAATTTACCAATAATAAGCAATGAAAATAAATTGTTTTCAGACTTTATCCGAATGACTGGATAGTAAGTATAGATTAAACTGACCTTCATGAGTCTAATTCATGCTTTAGCACTTTTGGTCTTCTGGAATGTAGTTTGTCGTTGTAGTCCATAATATATTTACTTATTACATAATATCCATCTATTATGGGTGTCAKAATTTTCTGGTTTTAAATTCCCTACATGAATCTAAATTCATTGGGAGATCCCAGATTCCTGAATRAACACTTTCCAAAGTGTTTTATGGCATCTTTTCTGTGTCAGCCAGGCTTAGATGTGGGTTATATTAAGCATTTTCATAACTTGTAGACTTTGTCACTGGCTACCCATTTGTGGTCACCTTTGTCATTGTGAATATGCCAAACAAAGAAGAGGTAGCTTTGAAGTCCAGCTTGTTAACTGCCCTGCATGTGAAAGCTGACTTCTGTTTCATTGATTCTTTCAAGAGTAATGAGAGCAACTCATTTTTGTCAAAAGTTGTCTCTACTCTGAGTAATTTTTATATTTTGGTTGTGTATTGTGTTAGAGATTCTACTTCAGCCTTGCACTTTCTGAGGTACTTGAAATGTTTTTAATTAGTAGAGCCTACACTTTTAACATGCTGTTTCTAAAAATGTCTTGGTTTTGTCTTACATTCTTGTAATTTGTACGTTCCTCCTTGCCCAGGTTTTTGCCTTCCAATTTTTTGTTTTTTTTTTTAAGGCTGGCTTCCATTTACTTTTGACCTTGTTACCTTTAAATAAATCTTCAGGTTGCAGGATTTGGTATAGTTAGGCTGAGAYCATCCCTCCTGTGTAGGATTCTTCTACTTCAAAAGCTCTTTGTATTCCTAACCTTTCATTCTATTGTGTTTTGTTCCTTTGGACTCTTTCTTTCCACCTGCCTCTTTGACCCCATGGATGGTAATGGAAATATTAAAAAAAAAAAAGTAACCTGAACTTGGCTTCAAGGGATAATCTAATGTAAGTGCCACTCTACCATCACTGAAGCCTGGCATTCTTATAGAAGGTGAAGCTTTGTGACAGAGTCAAGATTCTAGCAGCAACTTGAACATCCTCAAGCAAAAAACCACCAAAACCATCCCTGCCYCTCAGAGTATCTCAGAAACTCTCTGACTAAACTGCAGAGAAATCCCCAGGCAGGCAGCACTGCATGCCATGAATCTGAAGGCAGATTTAAATCCAAAATAATTTTTCAGGCAATAGAGAATTCAGCTTTCAGTATTCTCCCCTTGTAGTACTTTTCTAAAGGGCCTAGAGGGATTTTCTTTGCAGGTGAATACTAATGTATGTGCCCACACTGCTATACCTTACTCTTCAGTTAAGTTTATTTTTAGTGAAAGCTGGTTCTGCTATGAGAATKTGTGCTGAAAAGCAGCAGTCACGCTATGGCTGAGGAATTAGGAAAGTGTCTGTCCTATTAGTAAGGAATTGGTGGTAACTCTGTGACCAGGTCAAAATTGCGTGTCATGTCCCAGTAGCCTTTTATGAATTTGGCTGGATATGCACAGTTACATGTTTAACAATGTCTAAGTGGTGCAGAATCCTAAATCTCAACATTTAAAAGCAAGCTGAACCTGCAGAAGTGCTGTTTATCAGCAAGACTTGTAGCTGGAGCTCATTTAYGAATTTGACACCAGGGTTATTTTTGGATGCTGAGTTGATGGTACATTGGAGGAGCYTCAGGTGTCAGGTAGTATGCAAAATTTGAAGATTAATGTGAAAGATTAGCATTGGAAGTGGCAACCTCCAAAATGAGAGTGGTGAGAAAAGGCATCTGCCCTGAAAACTTTGGCTGTGCTGAATCCAGTGTGTATTTGTCTAGGGGAGTGGGCATTTGCAGATTTCTGGCGGCTGTAGAGAACTTGTTTTCCTTATCTCCTTTTTTGTGGTAAGCAGGACTTATGAAGGACAGCATGGAGGGCTGAATATGGCAGCAAGAATCTCAGCMGCTGTTTACATGTGGGGGGTAATGTCCACTTCAGTGTGTGATAACCCAGCCTTATACCTTAATTATGAGTGCTCACAATGCTTATGGGCACTAAAATAAGTTACAAACTTAGAAGACAAACTGCTTGTTTGGTTGAGCTGTGGTGACCTCTGTGCCAAAAAAGATTTTGAAGGTCTAGAGGACAAGGATAATACTGTTTATCACCATTTAAATGTTGGYAGGCTATTATTTTGTACGGTTTTGGCTTAAGCTGACTAGGAGAAAGAGAAGGTGCTCCTTCTGCCTTTTTTTTATGATGTAACAGTAGAGGTAAAAAAATTATTCTGTAGATAGATTTTACAACATGTTGTTACAATGAAATATTATAACTACTGAAACTATCAAGATAGCTAGTAGGTTGGGAAAATAAGCTTAAATCAATTTCTGGCACAGATTTCAAGGCGAACAGYGTGCCAACAAACAGTAGTGCTGGAAATACAGACAGACATTAAAGCCTCTTAAATCAAACCTGTGACCTGACAGAAAATCCTTGGTGACATCATTCTTCAATGATTATCTTATGTATAATTCAACGAATTCCTTCTTAACTGCATGTTTAACACTGACGTGCAATCCTTAAATATCTCTTCATTTTTGTGTGTAATGACTGTAAAACGGTGGCAGGAAACACATATCTATTGTTACAAGGAGATTAACAAAATATGCTTACCTGCCAGATGGTCCACAATTACCAGTAATATTGTTATTAACTTATGGCTGTGGCTTGGGCTCAGCCAGGCAGCATTGCCAGTGTGGATCAATGTGTTACGCTGACAAGCAGAGTCTACTCTTACACCCTTGATATTTGTCTTGATTGCTTCCACCAAGATAGCAACACTGCAATTATTCCCAATTAGTTTGATAAATATAACACAGGGAGTTTTGGTCCGTATACGTTCTAGGAGGATGTGTTCTTCCATATGTTCCATTTTCCGAATGCTGAATCAAAAATAACYGAAAATGTGGGTGGCTAAACAGGCTGTGCCAGCTACTGTATTAATCACAGATGAATTTCAAAAATATACTGTGTGCATATTGGTGTACTCTGTGTAATAGCAGTGGGRTGTGAGTCTGAGATGGTGCTTGAAAATGGCAAAGGATCTGAAATGAACGCAGTRGAAATCTTGTACCATCATGATACTTTCTGTAAATGCCACATATACGCTTAAGGAAACTTTGCTTTTGAAAGCACTGTATCCTCAATTAGTTTCAGACCCTGGTACTACTTCAGAACTGGGATGTTACTATGAAATATGTTGTGCAGAGATCTAGTAAAAAAAGGAAGTATATGCACCATGAGGGGAAATGATTGAAATCCTATGGCAGATTGTAATTGTTAGGAGAGATTGTTTTCCTGTTCCTGCAGTGTCCTGGTTCTTCTTCCTGTAGATTTTCACCCCAGAAGCTCACTAAGCTCTGAGAAAAGGGAAAACCAGAACAGCTTAACCCTATTAGAAGTTCAGGTTGTGCAGTAGAAGAGCTGCAGATGGGAGAAGAGTGTATGTAGAAAAGTTTGCATTGACTTCATGAAGACATTCTTGTGAGAGAAGTTTTAKTGCAAGAGAAGCAAAAGGAACATGCATTTCATTTGAAATGGGAGAATTTGATAGTGTTTCTGGAAGAAGTATTATGAAAATATTGTCAAGCTTGCATGGCTTTACAGGGAGATTGTGACAAAACATGAGCATAAATTGCTAGTGCAGTTGGGAGTGGGGCCAGGTAACCTGGAAGGAATATGGAGACACTGTCTGAGCATGACTGTGACCATGAATAACTTTTATCAGCAACAGTGTGTCTAGAAGGATCAGGAAAGTAATCATTCCCCTGCACTCATCACTGGTGAGATCACATCTCAAATCCTGTGTTCAGTTTTGAGCCCCTCACTGTGGGAAAGACATAAAAGGGTTTGAGAAAGTTCAGTGAAGGGCAGTGRAGCTGGGGAAGGGTCTGGAGCACAAGTCCAGTGAGCAGCAGCTGAGGGAGCTGGGGCTGTTTATCCTGGAGAAAAGGAGGCTCRGGGGTGACCTTATTACTCTCTACAGCTGCCTGAAAGGAACCTGGGGCAAGGTAGGGGTTAGTCTCTTCTCCCAAGTGACAAGCAGTAGAACAAGAGGAAWTGTCTCCAAGTTGTGCCAGAGGAGTTTTACGGTGGATTTTAGGAAAAGTCACCTGGGACTGAAAGGGTTTTCAAGCAAAAGAACAGACTGCCGGGGAGGTGGTTGAGTAACCATCCCTGCAGATATTCAAATGTTGTTTAGAGGTGGCACTTAGGGACGTGGTTTAGTGGTGATTTTGGCCATGCTGGGTTAATGGTTGGGACTCAATGACCTTCAAGGTCTTTTCTGCTGAGTGGAAAAGTGAAATCCTTTGTGACAAAGGTTGCTGAAAAGTCCAAGGTATTGGATATCTTCCAAGAACTACAGGCTTATCAGCCTCACCTGAATCCCTGGGAAGGTGATGGAGGAAATCATTGTGGAATCATTCCCTTCTGGAACACATGAAGTAGAGGAATGTGTCTGGGAGTGGTCAGCAGAGATTTGTGAGAGGGAAGTAGTGTTCAACCAGCTCAGCAGCCTTCTGTGTATAGATGACCAGTGTCAATCTGGTGGTCAGTCACTACTGATGTGCTCCTGGTGGGCACCAGTCTAACGTGAATCACCAATGTGTGCTTGTGGCAAGGAAAGCCAGCAGCCTMCTGGTCTGTGAGAGGCAGTCCTGCCAGTGGGTTGAGAGGGGTGATCCTTCCTCTTCACCCAGCCTGGCGGGGGGGGCTTCATCAAGAGTGCTCTGTCCGTTTCTGGACTCCTGAGCTCGGGAGACATGGATGTACTGAAACAAACCTAGCAAAGGGCCAAGAAGAGAGTTAAAGGTTGGAGCTTCTGACAGAGAAGAAGGACTGAGTGAGCTGGTGCTGTTCAGCCTGAGAAGAAAAGGGTCCAGGAGCATTTTATGTGTAAGTACCTAGTGAAAAATTGTAAAGGAGAGAGAGACAGACCTTGCTCAGCCTTATTCAATGAAAGGRTAGAAAGCCCAAGAGGCACAAAGTGAAATACAAGAAATTTCATTTAAACATCAGAAAACTTTTTTTTGACACTGAGTTTGGTCAGTCACTAGATTAAGTTTCCCAGAGATGGTGAAGTCTGCCTTATTGAAGGTATAAACCCCCCCAGTTTAACTGAGTCTGCTTTGAGCTGAGATGGTGCTGAATGATCACATGAAGCTTCTTCCAATGACAGTTGCTGTATGAATCTGATTTTCATATCTATTTTTAACAAAATAATTGTATTAAAGAGCTTTCAAAGGATGTGAATTCCTTAGTTAATTCTGATGTGAGAAGTCCAGAAATATTTTCCTTTCTTTCCAGTAYGTGGCTCTGAGTGTTAGGATGCTCTTCTGCTTTCTGATGCTTGTCCCACTAGATCATGCCATGAAATCTCCAAATTGCACCACTTCTGGTACRAGACCATACTCAAATGCTTTCTCAGTGCCCTTACTGACCCTAATTTCTCTGGCTTGTGTGTATTGTCTTTCTCACAAGTAACCTCTAGGTAAGTTTTCTTTCAAAAATATTTATATCCCTTCTTTGCTAGCACTGCTCCTACTAGGATGGCTTGTGATACCGCACAGCAAGCTCTTAAAGGTGTTTCTTCTCTTCTAGCAATGACTAATTTGTCCTTTATTTGCAATCTGTACTTCTCTTTGCAGAACTGTTTGAGGAGGGAAAGGTGAGTTTCCTCTCCTACAAGTTAAAAAAAAAAATGTAGATGTGGGAAAAGCTTTCCGTGCAAAGGAGGTAAAACCTTTTTTCCTAAGGTGCTTGAGGTCTCCCAGGAGAATGGGTTGTATTTCTGTTAAAGTTGAATCATCACTGCTTTTCCTACTGTGTAAACTGATTTCTTTGGAGTAGTCAGGATGATGTTAATCCTTGATAGCTTTGCCAATGTGACTGGTGYATCACATGAATGAGGAGAGCAAGGAGCAGTGTTGGTCCTGGTCCTGCTGTCTTTGTGCCTCTMTGCAGCCATGGGGAGATTAATCACTTGCAGAACAGGTCCTGTCCTCAGCCCACATGTTACTGTTTGTATTGACTCATAAAGGTCCAGAAAATATTAGAAACCTACCTGGTGGGATCTACACATGACCAGATGAGTAATCTGTTACCTCTACTGCCTACTGAGTCAGGCACCTTCTTGCCAGGTTAGGTTTGTAATCCACTGTTAGCAACATCTTACAGAGATAGGCTGTGCAGTAGGGCAGTTTTTCCTCTTGAGGTTGTTGCTCACCTGGAACATGGAAAAAACAGTTATCTGGGGCAGAAGTATGGTCTGAGCATCCCTGGTGAAATTGCTGTTCCAAACAAGYGTACAAAGGCACAAAGCTCTAAACTAAAAATATATCAGAATATTCTAGAAGTGCAGTGCATGCTATTTTAAATTGAACTTGCTAAAACCAGCACTTAAATATTTCAAGTAATTTCTAAATCTGCCCAGCATCAGATTGTTTAGATTCTAGGCAGGAGACTGGGGGGGATGAAGTGCTCCTGTACTGTCCAACTTTCTACTGTCTGTTTTATGTAATTTTCTAATGCATTCTTCTGGCCACTTATGTGATGTGGTTGTGTTTCTGTATAGTGTGTCTGGAGATGAATGTCCAAATTTAGCAGTTGTGTACTCTTGYTGTGCTGGGATCAGGTATGTGGGAGCAGTATTGTCTTGGTTTTGATAAAACTCACTCTTATGCCTGTTCTAATTGTAAGTATCTTCTCAAATATGATGGCTCTGTAGCTATTTTATTACTGTTATTAATTTGTTATGTGCATTAATTAGAAGAGGGAACACACTTTGAGGTGAGGTGCTCCTGAGATAGAGGCTGAGCCATGCCCTTGTTAGTTCACAGCCTAAGAGAAAGGACGATGGTGTTTGTAGTTGTGATGTTCAGACTGTGGAAATGAAAACATTTGTCCCAAGTGAAATGATTGACTTGAAAGAAATGGAATTCTAGATTTAAGAAATCAGCACAGAGCATTTATACACTATGAATGAGTTTGTGTAATGATTTTGCAACTGGAAGTTGCATGTTGACATTTTTGTCAAGTCTGGGCCACTGCAAAGCATCCATAAATGACATGTTCTCACAAAATGGTGCTGTAAATGTCTTGTGTCATTCTATGTCCTGTGTCATTCCGAAGGCTGAAATCTTTGAAGGCTTTTTTTWAATTTTTTTTTTAAGATATGCAGCTACAGTCTTATACCTTTTTTCCTCTGATGATTTTCTAGTTTTTTATAAAACAGATTGTCAGCTTTGAAATTGGCTTGTTAGCTTTTCTTTCAATAGAATTTGAGGTAAACTGTTGATGCGGAATCCTAGAGACTTCTTGGTACGGGTCTTGAAACAATTCAGACAGTCCTTCAGGGACCTGTATGTGTAGGTAACTTTTTGTTTTTGGCTTCACAGTCATCAGTATCCTATTGCTGGCTTGTGCAGCTTTCTGATACTGTATCAGGTTTTATTGCAAGACCACCTGGCAGAGGTGTGCTGGGGAGAGGGTTTGGGTGCCTGCTGGAGGAGGATGTTGAGATGCGGAGAAGAGGCCTGAATGTCTCTGGAGGCTGGGGAGAGTACAAAAAAAGGCTTCTGMCAGTTATTTTGGGAAATAGGATTCCCTGGAGCAAAGGGGAGAATGTGGCTTTTGCTGGACATGGGGTGAGGTGCAGTGCCTGGTACCTTGCACTCAGAATTGGCTGGGAGGATTGCTGGCTTCAGAAAAAGTGGTGCAGGTCTTTCACTGTATTTATTTTKGGTCTTTGCTGCACTGTAAAATGTGAAGGGCATTACATTGTTTGAACATATAACTTGTTCTTAACTGCCACCCTACTCTTAATGTGTTAGATTTACTGAGCTCTTGTCATAATRCATCTCAGTAAAGTCTAAAATAAGAATGTGTTTCTGTGATCATGGCTCTGGGAGCACAAAACTCTGGTTTTAGACATTCTATCAAATTCCATATTTAGAAGAAAGATGTAGTTCTGCTTTTCAGGCTACAGCATCATAAAGAAGTTTAACCTATTTCTGTAGTTATGTTCAAGACTGTTTCTCTCTGTTTTCAGAGGTGTTGTCAAAGTCGACATCAATCTGCAGAAGGTGGACATTGACCAGTGTTCCAGCGAGGGATGGTTCTCAGGGACACACAGGTGTCATCTCAACAATTCTGAGGTATGTCTRCCCCTAAGGGACCTCACTTCAATGACAGATCTTTCCACTGGGCAGTGTTCTGTAGTATAAATGTTATTTATTTTATAGACATTAAATGTGGTTTGTAGGGCTGAAGAAATCTTTCTGTGCGAGGTGTTGTGGAATGCATGAGTTTCAGGAGTGCCTAAATTTCGGAATTGTTGGTGTTAAATAAAACAAACTAAGTTATTTGTGAACAGATAACAGTTACAGGAAAAAAGATTACGAGTGAAATGGTTTATGAGGTTCTACTTTGCAAGTCAAATAATTATTTTGCACTAAAGATCTAAATAGGTTTTTGATGTCAGTGTCACTTTTGCTTGGACAGCTTTGCAAAATATAGTAGAGGTAGCTGAAATGCTAATGGTAATCGTTCAGAAAAACATGGTCTTTTTCTGGAGTGATAGAGAATAACAGGCAGTATTGGATGCTGTAATTCCTTCTTAGTAGAAATGCCAACATTTTGACAGAGCTGACTAAAATGTTTTTGCTCAGCTCCTTCCTGCTTCCCCTTTCTTCTGAAGGTCTGTGTCTGGCTGCGTCTGTCAGCAAATCATAGATCGTTCTGGCCAGTCATATGTGTTCAATGACACTTTAAAACCACATACATTCTGATTTTTCTTTTAATTCTGTAATTTCAAGGTGATTTCAAAGGCACCTATTTGTGTTCCGTGAAAGTAGGCACCTTGTGCACTTCTGTGCTTTTGGAAAGGACAATTAAAATGTAGGAAAGTTGACATTTATCTACCAGAAGTCGGGAGATGTTTTCCTAATTTGCTGTAAAATGCCAATTTATCAAAGCCAAGATTTCTAAATTTAGAAAAACAGTTGGTTTTGATGAATTCAGCTGCTAACATTTTTGAGCAAGAAGAACTCAGAATTTTTGTAAACATCTTTTTGTGTATTTTTCACTTTGATTTTTTTTTCTTTAAATAAACTTGAAATGAGAAATGAAGTCTTTGATAAAAACTGATTTAAGACTAAATATTTCTGCTAATGGAAATATGATTTTCTTCATCAAGCACTTTTTGACTTCTGAGATCAAGGGAACACTTTTTAAATAGTTCCTGTTTCTTYCTATAAGAAAATATTGTTTCCCATGTGGTCTGGTAAACCTTGTTTTTTAATCTGTGTTAATTATCCCAAATGTGATTATGTACTTTGGCAAGTTCTCCTTCTTTTCCTGTTGTCTTATGAGCAAAATATGTCATCAGAGGTGTGGGATTGTAAGCTGCATCTCTKCAACCAAGAACAAAAGGGAAACAAAACCCAGTCCTAGGTCTCTTGTGGTTTGGCCTCAGTTGGCAACTAAGTACCATGCAGTTGTTCACTCATTTCCCCTGCCCCCACTTCCATGGGTAAGAGAATTGGGGAAAAAAAGATAAAACTGGTGGGTTGAGATAAGATGGAAAAAAGATAAAACTGGTGAATGAGCTTAATAATGGAAAACAAAAWGTAAAATATAATAATACTAATGATAATAGAATATGCTGCTACAAAAGTGATGGGGGGAAGAAATGGAAAATGAAACCTGTGCACAATTAGTGGCTGACAGTACATCTGCTGACCAATGCCTGTCCTGTCTCCCAGCAGCAAATGACCTCTCCTGCCCAGCTCTCCCAGCTTCTATACTGAGCATGGCATTCTGTAGAGTAGGATATCCCTTGGCCAGTTCAGGTCAGCTGTCCTGGCTCTGCTTCCTCCTTGCTTTAGTTTTGTTAGGTGACTTGAAGCCATAGTGAATTTCTGATTTGTATTTACTTCAGTATTAGACTATACCATGTGGCCAGGCTACCAATACCATTAAACCAAAGGTACAAATCTCAGTATTTCAGAAATACAACTCCTTTCTTTGCTAATGATGTGAAAACATAGAGAGTGACTTAATGAATGGAGAAAAAACCCGAAGTTATGGATCAATCAAAATGCTTTGTTTTATATTTCAGTTAATTTTATAGTGGCTAAAATCTACTAGACATGTGGCAGACAAATTCTTCTGCTTTCTGTGCTGTTCTGAAATGTTTATTTTCAAAATAAAAATCAGTTGAATTGAGGGAGATGGAGGTGCATTATGGAAACGTATGGTAAGCCAGTGGTCTGTATGTGCTAGACAGGAAAAAGGGAAAGTGTGGATGGGTTCCAAGTTCTACCAGAAAACAGAGACTGTTGTTGAAAGTACTGTATTGCCTTCACATAGTCTGGTGCAGCAGTCTTAGGAGAAGATGCTAACTATGGTACTGGGATTCGTCTTTGGAAGGTCATCAAGAGTAACCGTATTGTGATGGAATAGCTGTAGTGCTGGTCCTTGCTTGAAAAAAAAAATTTTGAAATCTTTCAACCACACACTATATTATGTCTCAAATAGGCAAAATGCTGAGACGTTCTCATCTTCCTTAAGCTTCTATCTGCCTTTAKATTTAGGTGTTCTTCCTTAGGATTGGTGGCTCTTAAATATTTTGCTTTCTGTTTGGTATGCTTGAATACAAAGCAAAAACAAGCATTGAGAACTTTGGATTGCCCATTTTTAATTCAACTATCYAAATTCCTAATGTGTAGGGAAATTTTTTCCTGATTTGTTCTCTTTTGTGGATGGTACAAATAAATCCCTGATTTCATAACAGTTTAGATGAACTGGAAGAACAAGAGTGCCCTCCTTTAATCTCAGGGTACCTGGGCTCTGATCATCCTAGTTAGGCAGAAGTTAGGAGATACTTAACACAGGAAAGCCAAATTGCTGCCATGGCTAAAGTCTCTTTCAGTTGTGACTTTTTTCTCCCTTTTTTAAAGAAACTGTATCAGCCAAAAGGAGGCTGATTGCCAGGTATTATTTTTGTGACAGAGAGCTCCATTCTGCTTCCTGCCTTCTGCCTTGACACCCAAATTGGCAACAGCTTCTCCAAAAGCTATGTGGGCAAGAAATTTGGATTCTCTGGGGCTGCAACAGATATGACAGGTAATATCTGTAGAGGTAGAAATAATTAACATGGGTAGATAATAAAATTATGCAGACAATTCTGAAATTAACAAACAGAAAAAATGTAGTTACCCAATAACAAAGGCAAATTAATTTCATTGTACAGGCAGTGCTGTGCGCTGCACAGTCAAAGCTGACTATGGGAGTAAGAAAACTTGCACTTTTACCCTGTGTGAAACCCTTGAAGACTTTTATTATATTGGATTTCTTCTCTGTGCATGCTGACAGCAACTGCTGGCACTTTCTGTAACAGCTTTAGAGTCCTTGTTGAGACACCAGCAACAATGTCAAGGCTGAGGAGCATCTGAAGAAATCGGCTGGGCCAAATCCTGCCTGCCAGGATTGGTGTGTGAGCAATGGCAGCAGCTCCACGCTGTTCCCCGGCCTTAATGAGCCTGCCAACAGCTTGCAGTGTGAGGCAGGCTCAGCTGACATCCCTTTGGGTTTCAACAATGTTCCACATATGACAGCGTGCAAAAATATCCAGAGGAAATGAGGGAGGCAGAGTAAACAAGAAAGCTGCATTGCTGTCTGTGTACAGTGTCTGCATCTCTGTGTTTGTAGAAGGATGCACAGGCCTACTGTGTGTGTGTTTATTCTGCACAAACACAAAACCAGTTGAGAAGGAGAAACAAATGAGCAGTACAGCCAAAATATTTTTCTGTAGTTTAGCGAAACATTTGGGACCATCATATTTTATTGTACTGTATGTGAGGTTACAAGCAACTAAAAGGGGAGGCSGGGGCTGATTAAAAACAGAATTATAATGGGGACTGAGTTGGGGGAGACTGCGGGGAAAAAAGCCAATGATTTCCAGGTTTTTCAAGCAAATGCTTCTCAGTGCCCTTRTCTGATTGGGAAAAGGCTATTAATGTGCACAGTCTGTGGGAGGGGAAGGAGGGCAAGAAATTAGCATCTGAAGTSATAAMCCRCTGGGTCATATTCAGGATCACTGAKTTTACTTGTTACTTGCATGTATTTTCTGTCCTATCCATTAGGAAAAGTGCAGTCAGAATTAGTAGAATTTGAAAGGAAAGCTGTTTGGTGATTCAATCTGAGTGAATGGTTTATGAAYTATAGTTAGCTCCTAATTTAGAAATAATAGTCATTCTTGAARCTACAGATTGCATTCAAGATAGGACAAGTACCCAACCAGAGCAGAGATCGTACGTCAGGGTATATTTTCCCGTAAAACAACGTCCTTAGTGGTAGAAAACAAATACTAAATGCTATGTCAAATCCTGGGCTGAAGGGGAAACCTGAGGCAGAAAGGACAGTGGTTAATTTCAGTGTGCAGGTAAAGAAAACAGCCAGCACTTCTTGGGTTCAGAAGCAGACAGGTGTATCTGTTCTCTCCAACAGCTCTGGGTATTTGGAGAGCAGGAAGTAGAAACAAAGAACATTTCAGATGATATTTTAAAAATAACTTTGCATCATCTGCATTCATGGGAAAAGTCCCCTTATGACAGTAAACCAGATCTAATCTGGCACTCCCCCAGACACTGTTACATAAAATAGGGTGGAGGTTTGTCAGAGTTCTCAGTGATAAACAAGGTGCTGTGAAAACCAGCTTTCAGTTTAAGGAAGAGCCAGGTTGCTTAGCTACAGCATCGTTGCTTTTAAGACAAAAAATTTAAATGAGTCTGTGTTTTGCAGGAGCTAATCTTGGTTATCAGTGTTTTCTTCAAAGAAGAAAACCTTTGCAAAGATTCCTTTCATCCTAGTTAGCAGTCTTAACTTGAGCATTTAAATTCATCTGGGTCAATTCTATTTGCTTCTATTTTTCCTTCCCCCAGAGTTAAAACATGAAAAGGGGTAGAGGGTTGGCTGAATTGTGCTGTCTGTCAGAAATTAAAATAGCAGGGAGGTATTTGGTTTGTATRACAGGTGATGGTAGCACTGCATCTGTTCCCAGTTCTTTCAGATTTATGGCTGCAGTTTTTGGGTATTTCTCTACTGAATCCTGTTGGGCAATGCTGATTAATTTTACTGGTGCTTCTTCCCATTGGATTTGGGAAGGGAAGAGGTGCGGCCCAGAAGTTTAGTTGGCTGGTGGAACATGAGCAAAATATACCTGGGGAGCAAAGGGGAAGTTGTGGAGGAGGGGGATGTGGGTTCAGGGAAGAGCTCTTCCTAGGAGAGAGATTGAGAAACTGAGGCTGGGGCAGGTGAAGGAATTTCAGGGGAAGCACAGAAAGTCTTTGAGTGAGGAGCCTGGGGACTGCAGCCAGGATGCACCGTTTTCATGGCAGACTGGCTGTGAATTGCCTTTCCCAGATGTGAAGTGGGAGGAGCTGTGTCAAATCCAGGCATCAGCAGAGCACGGCTTCATTCAGGGTTCTCATTTGTTACCACTGCATTCACGGGACYGTACAATGTCTGAAAAATGCCTCTAGTAGCATTGAGCACAATTAGATATATGCAATTAGATAAATAAACAGTATTTTGCTTTCAAAGCATCTGGTTCATTCTGAGAGAGATTTGGCAGGCTTATCTTGGAAGGTGCACGACTACTCCCATACCTTGTGAGGTTATATAAAGACCATTACCCCCATCATACAGCTGGGATACAGGCAAGATTATTGTCTCTAAATTGATAAGACACCCTGATTGGAATAGAAGAGTGATCTCCAGGCATGTGAATGACATTTTCCAGAGTTTGATTTCTGCAGAAAGACATGTCAAACCCGTGAGCTGAGAGTCYTGATGTGCTCCAGCCAGGGCCTGGGCTGGATCATCTTCAGATTGGGATTTTAGGGTGCATCACAGCATGTACCCACACCATGCTTCAGATACTTCCAGCGAGAGTTAAGCATGCTGATGCATTTTTAAAACCTGTGTCTGRTGAATGTCATAATTTTCTTAGTAATCTTGACTTGTGATAGAATTTTGGTCAAAAATGAAGTCACTCAAAATCGTCTTAGGTAAACACACTGTTGATACCCTTGCTGCCATTGCAAAGGATGCATCTTCCTGTGAACTGTGCAGACAGTTGCCTGAATTAACTATCTGTTTACTCAGGTGATACACTGCAGAGGGTTTTTTTGTTGTTAAAATAGGAAAATTCTGCTCATGCATACATACTGCAGTAATTTTTTTCCTTGAAAAAAACCCTGTTTTTTTTAACCAGTAGAAAAAACTTATTATCTGTCTTACTTAAAAAGCTTTTATCAAATGTAGCAAATATTTATCCTGCTTTTTTAATACTTCATGATACCTACACAAGAAGCAAATTTAATTAAACCTAGCAAAGAAAATTTATTCTTTTTTCTATAACAAATTAAAATTAGATTGAAGACATATTAAAGATCTCATGATGAAAAACTGGTGACAATAGCTGCTGAATCTTTATATTCGAAACAATATACTGAATCACAGTAATAACCTTAATGAAAAAAATCCTCTAATTTAGCTTTATTTTTATGCACAATTTTATAGCACTAGACATTCAAATACAGTCATTTTTGTTGGTGACTTCTGGTAGGAGGTGGTTACTTGTTTGCAAATGAAAGATTACTGCTTTTGGGTTTTCTATGCTTTTATTTAAATCTCAGTAATTCATATGATTTTTAATTCTGGTTTTCATCTGCCAGGACTGTAAACTGATAGCTATCAGGGACTGGTCTGGAAATGTCCTACTCTTTACTAACCTACTTAGTATCATCTTCTTTGTTACTTTAATACTTTCTTGCCTRTTGCTATCTGAGATAATGAGTGCACTCAGTATCAGTACTAACATGGGAATGCAGAATATTTGATTTTTGATCTTTAGGTTTTTGAGTATAACTGCTTTTCCATGTTTTGGCTATTTTGTAAGCCATTACTCAGCATCATCCTACTGCATTTTTTTGTCATTCATCTCCTCTTAGGGTTTTATTCTTCTTTCTGTCAGTGAGAAAGTAGTGAAAGGAAATGCTTCCTCACATCATTTTATGCATACAAACTTCTTAAGATAAATAAGATATTTATGTCTTTGATTATTCCTTAACTTATAAAAGATGGGGTGGGAAAGTCAATATTGCTTAGAGGACAATCAGACAGTTTAATGTTTGTTAAACTGCACTGTTTTTTTCTTGCCACAGGATCAGAATCCCTCTGAAGTTAAATTTTGTCCCCAGATTTATCACAACTTTTGTTCTCAAGGCAATCAGTTTTCATTTACTTGCATGAAATAGATTGTAGGATTTGCTTACTGAGCTCTTGTCAGAGTGTAATAGCTACTTTTTTTGTCACCACCAATTCCATCTAAACACTAATAATCTTTTCCTCTCTGAAATATGCTTGGCTAGGGGAAGAAAGTATTCATGAAGTGGGATAACCATGCATTCTAACTTAAACAAAGTGAGTCCCATGTCTTTCATCTTAACCAGTTGTAGTCTTACTGTTATATTTCAAAATAAAACAAACTGCATTAGCATGACCTGAGCAACAAGTTGAGCTTTCTCTACAGCTAATAAAATGAAATATTTGCAACCCTAAAATCTGTGTATATGTTTTTATATCAATGTTTATTCAGAGCTAACCTCCGTGTGTGTGCACATATATGGGCATCATATAAATGCACATCTGAAAGTTTATATATTTGTGTATTTGGAGCTGTGAACTATTWAGTCCTTTGCACAGAGGCATTTCTGCTGGAGCAGCTTTGTGATGAGATGTTACAGAGGCTGGGGGGATACTGGTCCTTGCCTTGYACCTCACCCCATGGCCCAGGACAGGCTGCAGRGCAGAGCTCAGGGGGTGCTGGTGCACAGCACACTGACCATGAGCCAGCACTRTGCTCTTGTAGCCAGCAGCCTCTGGGGCTGTGTTAGGCAGAGCTTTGCCAGCTGCTCCAGGCCTCCTYTGGAGGGCTGTGTCCACTTCTGGGCTCCTCAGTTCAAGAGGTTTGGATGTTCTGGAGGGAGTCCAGCCAAGGGGCCACCACAGCCATCAAGTGTTTAGAGCACCTCTTGAATGAGGAGAGGCTGAGCAAGCTGGGATTGTACAGCCTGGACAAGAGAAGGTTTTGGGGATTTTCTCTGTGTGTAAATACCTGATGGAAAGGTGTGTAGGGGACAGACTCTTTTCACGGGTGGTCAGTGACAGGGCAAGAGGCAGTGCTGCAGACTGAAACAGTGAAATCCCCTTTTATTTTTTGATTACACTGTGAGGGTTGTCAGGCACCAGGACAGGTTGTCCACAGATGCAGTGGAGTGTCCCCCATTGGAGATGTTCAGAGCCTGAGTCTTCGTGCACCTGGGCAACTTGGTTTAGCTGAGCCTGCTCTGAGTATGGTTTGGGACCGGATGATTTTCAGAGGTGCCTTCCAGGCTCAGCTGCTGTGTGATTCTGTGCTCAGCAGCTCTTTCATCCTTTGCATGGTTCATTTTTMCTGTCTGATTTATGCCCAGAAAACATGCCCTTGCTTTTGAGCTTTGCATTTCCACTCTGCTTTATTTATACCTATGYCAAGACTCTCCTTCATGGCCAACTGCTTTTGCTCATCACTTTTCTCTTTTAAACTTCTAATAAGTGTGTGAGGACTTTTTGAGAAATCATTTGCTTTAGACACTTGTTCTGTAACAAGTTCAACATTTTGCTTCTACTACAGTAGAAGAAATCGATATATCCAGATTATTATTTAGATAATAGCTGTAAACATCTCAACTTATTTATTTTCAGAACTTCTTTGAATGTTGGTTTAATAGAGATAACACTAAATTATACTGGTTTGCTGCTTGTGCAAGGTTTTCAAATAATTTTTATCCCTTCATATATATTATGTAAGTATTGAATGGTTAAATTTTTGAGTGAAGAGCTAAACTACGGATATGGTGGTGCATTTAATTGGATAACAAATTTTGCCTTATAAAATGTGATTTTTCCAAATAGACTACAAGATATAGAAAACTGTCCCAGAGTTAAGAGAATTCCTAGGGCTGTTTAGTAATTGTTACAGGCTCTTTTGAAATTAGCACATTTTGATACTTGTTTTCATCCTGAAATGCAGTGAAGCAATACCAGCAGTGCTGAATTATCCTGAATTTTTAAAACGTGTTGGTTTTGAAATATGAAAACACGTATTTCAGGTAGCATCTCTAGGAAATTGTATAATTTAAAAGACTGATAAAACCTGATTAGAGATGTGTATTACTCTTAATCCTTATGTGGAAGAACTGAAAAAAAGACACTTTGAGAGTGTCCTATTGTATGGTAATGCAGGCAGCTTTGTAACACACTGTGAGCGTGTCTGTAAACCTATCTACCAGTCAAAGTCCCACTAAAAGCATSTCTTCTTTTCCTCTGGAAAGTTTAGAAACTTTTAATGCCATTTGTCTAGTTCTATCGCTTATCATGTCTATCTTATGTTGTTGTGTTCCTTTAGCTCAGCCAAAACGGCTTTTCTCTCTTCCAAGAAAGGAAGTCAGATAAAGCAGCGCTCCAGAACTTGTAAACTTTTACCATGATATGGTTCCAATATRTACAAGACATGGCACAAATTAGTTTTAACCATGTGAGGGCAAATATTTGCCCTGCAGAGCTTCAGCTCTGCAATTCATATTTTTCCACTGCCTGTCAAAGTGAATACTGCATTACACTGGCTGAAGGAGGCATTTCTTGGTAGCTTACTTATATAATTTTTATATGGATAACAAATATATGATGCTTGTTTGAAATAAATGTCTCAATAAAATGCTGCAATCATCTTCATATGAATATTCTGGAATACTTTTGTGAAAATGGAAAGACTGGGTTGTTTTTTTTTCCTCTTCATGGTATTAGAAGGAATTTTAATTTTTAAATTTGAGTTTTCTTGCAGGATACGACTCCATAATAATGATTGCTTTCTAAGGGACCACTTTATTGCTACATAGACTATGAATTATAAAAAGTAATTTTCATGAAGTATTATTCAGTAAGCTACTTAAGGAAGAAATATTTTTGCATGTTTAATGCACATTTATGTTTCATTTCCATAGGTGATTGAGAGTTGCTTTTAATTATATATAAGTGGATTATTCTAGCTGCTTTCTAAAATTGGTTAAAAAGGGTACATTATAGCGGTTATTTTTGTTACAAGTGTAACCTAAAAATRTTTTCTTCGGTGATTATATGATTGTATGGAGAGACATTTTGTATCTTTGTCATTGTGTTGTACTCAAGCAAATGTGTTTCTTCTTTTTGTATATCTTTGTTGTAACGCTGCTAAACTTAAAAATGTTGAAATARCTGTAATAGAGATGCATCGACTTTGCAGTTCTTATGTCGCACTGAATTTTCTATAGGCTTTGCATTAATTCTGTATTTGGGTTTGTAGAAGTGTAACGCGAGGAGTTACTGCCATATCTCGCAGGTGTGTGACAGAAGGGGAAGTTGGTGTGCATGGGAAGCACCATGTGTGTGTCACCCTGGGGCCACAGAAGCTTTCCCCATAAACTGGGGCCAGTTACAACCTTCAAAAGTCCTATCAAGAAAAGAGTGATGGAAGAAGAGGAGGGCTTGAGAAGTATTAATTCTGTACAACAGCTGTGTACTTCCCTTTTTAGTAAGAGTTGCATGAAAGGATACCATTGTTGCCAATAATTCATTACATTAAGGAATACCTCACTTGTCCACTGTAAACATCCAGCATTTGACTCTGTGCTCTTGCTTTGCTCCATTTGTCTTCTCCAAAGATACAAAAGGTGAAAAGAGTAGTCCTTGTGTTTTGTGAGGTTTTTTTCCCCTATTATTTCTCGCCTTGATAAAGTCCCAAATAATTTTGGGTTGCAAATGTGAGAATGTTTACAATTGTCTATTCAGGCAATCCAGAGTGGTATGTTTTTATAGCAGTAGCTTTACATTAGRAATGGGTTTTTCAGTCTGTAACATGCAGACAGTTCTCACTAATACCATTTGAATCCTTGTCTGATGCTGAGGAACAGAGGCCTGTGATCTTTGCAGAGAGGAGTGGAGCTGCTGACCTGTTGTGTTGGCCCTCAGAACTCTAGTTGTGCTTTGTTCTATGACCACTGTTTTTGTGAGCATCCTCTGTAGAGAGACAGTTTAGATCCTGGAGGGAGAATGAAGGCAGGTGGGATATGTTCTTCCCTCTTGTAACAAAGGCTAATCAGCTCACCATTCAGGGGATCATTCTTTCTATCACCTTTTCAGGTACTATTGATCTTTGTGTTCAGTTTAGCCATCMGTACAAGCAACATACTCTTAGTAAATGTAGCTCTGTGGACATSTTCCAAATTGTTAAGATCAGACTGGTGTCTGGCAGGCATTCATTCTGACTTCTGGAGTACCTTTATGCAAGTTAAAAGAAGCCTTTTCCTGCTTCCTCTTTTTGAAAGGATGTTACCAATAATTATTTTTGCTTTTTGATACAATGTCGTAATTGGGACAATCAGACCCTTTTATTTTTACCTTCTCCCCCTACCAAATCCCACAGCATGCTTTGCCTTTCTGGAAAAGAAACCAATCCCAAACAACTGTATAAATTTTTCTTGAGTCTGCAGTCATAGTCTAAATTGGAGTTTTTACTTAGCTTAGCCTTGGGTTTAGATTAGGTTCCTTGTTTTGGGAAGTAGGCAGATGTAAATTCTGGTACCTATGTACAACTCTGCCTTAAATCTGGTTTTGCTTTTCTCCTTTCTTTATTGACCACCCACTGAAAGGCTTTGGAGTTGCAGCTTTTCTTTTTAAGATTATTTMTTTTGCCCTGATGAATGTGAATGCAAAYGTGTAGTGATGCTGGGGGTATTTCCATTGTTAACCAGGAAAATCAAGTACAAATATGGCCCAACCTCCTCTCTCACTGGTGTTTAARTGCAGACCAGATAACTTCCTGGAAAATCCTTATTAGCCATTCACATGCCCTTGGGATCCAGATGAGGTGTTTTATTTGAATTTATGGGGTCTSTTATTACAGGTGGTCAGGTTATGTCATCTTGCTTTTCTCATAAAATATTCAATAAAATCTCAGAAGTGATGAATCATTTTATCATTTATATCTTTGGTCCTGTGCTCCTCCTGGGGAGCACCATTGGAGTGGTCACATCTCTCCCTGAAAAGTCTGTAAGAAGAAAAACAACTAGATTTTGGATGCCTGCCTGAGACTGGCAGTTTGGCTTTTGCAGAGGAAATTCTACAGACACAAATGGAGTGAATCTTTTTTAGGATAGACAAAAGAAACTCCACAGCCTTTTAAAAGCAGCTTGCACAGTTGGCTCATTTGCCTCAAATCACCGTGGCCATCTGTAAGGAAAAAGTTCAGAGTCAGAACTGTGAGCATTAGACTAAATTTTTTTTTTGCTCTTTTTCTCGACTTGTATGAAGTATGTTCTCCGTTAAACTGCTATTAGCACTGATCTTGTGAGAGTTGACTCAAGAAACTGCTCTGACTGAAAGGAAAAGGTTATGTTTTGGAGTGTTGATGAGTTGTCAAAACACCTAAAGATRCTTAAATTGCTTCAAAAGCGACTGCTAAGTACAGCCTTCTTTTAAAATTACTGTCCTTATACAAGAATTAAGTTAATGGCATACCTTTCAGGGACACAGACTGACAGAGTAGTTCAGCTAAGGTTAGCTGTATTCAGAAATATTTTCAGTGAAGTCTCAAGAAAGAGCAGTTTGCAAGCTTCCTCTCTTTTCCTTAGCTTGAATRCAGTCTACTTGATTGCAACCTCTTCTAGTCTGATTTACAATTGTTTTTAGGAACATTTATTTTTGTGACAATAAAGATGTCTGTATTCCTTATATCTGTGATGTAAAACCCATCACAATTTTTTTCCAGTAAAAATGGGCTTTTTGGGGAGGAGTTCTTAACATTTTTTTCTACAGCTTTGTAGAACTAGAGCAACTCTGGCACACAATGTCACATTACAAAATGCATCCTCATTATCATTTCTCCTGAAGAGATAGTATGAGAGACCCTTCCTGTGAGGATTAGATTGTGCCTCAATGTTCAGGACCATCAGAATCGAAATCTCACTAAATGGCTTTCTGACAGAGACAAGCTATCCTTTGGGAGAAAGAGGAGTAGATGAAAACACTATTTTGAAGGAGTGCTGAGGAAAATRCTCATTTTTGAATGTACATTGAAAGGACTGATGCCCAGTTTTTCAATACACCCAGTCAAATTCTGAAGCCATGCACTATTGCTTTGTAAAACACAGCTCAGCTTCTTCTAGGTCACAGTGAGGAGATCCTTTCTTAGGTTTTTTTTTTTTAAATATTTACAGCAGTAAATGAAAGGTGCTTTCATGTATAAGAAGTAATGAGGGGAGGAGATCAGCAGGGTTCTTAGCTAAAAAAAATAAAATTATATAATGGGAGATAAATACCAGGAGCCTCTTACTTCAAGATGTAATTATTTGAGAGAGCATAGTGATGATATTAACTAAATAAATCAGATGGGGAAAAAGCCATTTTATTAAGTTTCAAATATTTAAACTGAGAAAAAAGCAGTCCTATTAATGTAATTGTTTTTATTAAGATAAGTGAACCATTTTTATTCAGTAGAGCACTATGTAGAAAGCTGTTATTACCAAGTTAGAACTAACTTATATTTTAGACTCTAAATTTAGGCTCACATAAATTTCTCTCAGGCAGTATTTTTTTATGGGTAAATCCCTGTGTTTAATGTTAGTTTTCGATTAGCTGGAATGAAAGCGATACTGAAATTGTTCTGTAATATGATGTTTTTTATCTAATAAATATCCTTCTGCCATTACAGGARCCAAGGATTCCTAAGCAATTTTCAGATAAAGCAGAGAAAGTTGTTCCCATGGAGATACTAATGAGCACTTGTAAAGTTAGCTTGTCCACGTGTGATCTCAGGGTTTTCAACTATACCATATGCCTCTGTGAGAGTCTGGGCAGGCCAGGCAGCCCTGCACAGCTGCTGGACCAAACCTTTAAACATTATTTGAATGACCAGAGATATATGGCAAGTGGTAACTTATGGTTTGGGATGAAATGAGGAAAAAAAAAATGCGCTGTGGTTGAAGAGTTGTGTCTTGTTTAACCTCTTTGTCACTGATGTTTGGCTGTAATTTTTTGTGACAGTGGAGCAACTTCAGTAGAGAAGCAGAACATTCGTTCCCTACTGCAGAGGAACTAGAGAGGAAGTGTGTCTTTTGGTTTTGAGGTGAATGCCATCTTTTCAAGGGTAGTTAAAAATATTAAAGAAGGGGGGGAAAGTGGGCAGTACCATGTGTACCTGCASAGGTGTGGCTACTACATGTAAAATCAACAGAAGCTGGTCTGGTCAGGTGTTTAACTTTTCTTCGTTGGAGAATGCCCTTGACTTCASTTTAGGACTRAACTTTTCACTACAGAATTTTGCTGTTCAAAAGACTAAACATTATCAAACAGCCATAACGACAAAGGCATTTRAAAGCATTTAGAAGTTTCCAGAGCTTTTTAAAATGCTTATTTGGAGAGAAATTGCTGTATTAAATTTTTACAAAATCATACGTTGTTTATGGGCAAAAAGATGCTAAACCCATTAAAATAACCTCACTGAGATACCTTTGTTCTTCTTTCTCTGTGCAAATTCTCTCTTCTTGCTATCTAAGCACAAATGGACACTTGTCGCTTCTTGAATGTGTGATTGAGCTTCACTCATTAAATCAGGCAGAGGTGTCCAATGATTGCTGTCTTCCCAGGGGGCAAAATCACCTATGCTGTTTTACACCTGTACTTACAATAGCAGGAAGTTCATTATTATTCTATAGCATCCTGTGGCCTTTCGAAGGACAGAAGTTCCGAGGGCTTTCTTGGAAGAAGGTGGGAAAACTATTATGTTTTGGTTTTGCTCTGCCTGAGAAGTCAGAGTAGATCAAATAACTCCATTATGCAAACAAGTAATGGATGCATTATTCATCTCTGTCGCTCCCAGTTCATGCATTTTGTATATGATCTATTTCTTTCCATTTAATGACGGAGATAAACCCTCCTTGGTTCTGTACTAAGTAGCTCTTTTTTCATCTTTTTTTTTTTTTTTTTTTTTTTTTAATTTTAACAATGTTATTGCCAATGCTGTTTGGTAAAAAAGTCAAACCAGGGGCAGGGTGTCCAGTTTACCCAAAACAAAAAGGCTGGATCTGCTTTTAATTCAGAACTCCAGCAGTGGACTCAATATTTGGGATTTGTTTCGCTGCTTCGGATGGTAATGGATACATAATTGCATGCTTGGATGGAATGAGAAACACTTGATTTGGGAACTAAGCATTCTAAGAAAAACCCAAACAAATGCCTGTGTGGTAGGGAGCATATCTTGATGTTGTTTCACACTTCACTTTTACCTTGGCAGGAGGAATTGTAGAATGCTTGGAAATTAATACTGATAGGCTGTTAAAGAGTTACTTTTACCCCTTGCTAGCATAGGGTTTAGTTGCATTTGATTGCAGATTCCAAGCAACTGAGTTAGGCTGTGAATTAATCACCAAACCCTGTGTTTCTGAGCAATTTCAACCTGAGGGATTGCTCTAGCAATTGCCATGTGTAAGGTGTTTTGTTCCCCCAAAAGTGTTAAAACACGATTCAGACATCTTAAATTATTGCTACTTCCTTCCTTGCTGTTTTATATTTGTGCCTACTACCTGATTTCCATGTTCATGATTTTTGCATTTTTCTACACTCTAGCTTCTACCCATCCAAACTCAAGATCTTAAAATTAATCTGTGCTCTGTSTTCTTTATATGAGACAAAATCAGGTTTACGTTTGTCAAACTATACTATTGTATTGTACAGATACTTCTGCATACCAAGGATGGAACGCAGAAATAAGAATTAAATTCATTTATCCACCTGAAACTAAATTGCTTGATCTTTAAGGAACTTGAGGAGTATCTTTCTCTGAGGTTGTCTGTGTGTTACTGCYAAAATTAGGGGGGAAAATTTCCTGAACTTTCCTCTCATCCAGGTCTATTGCAGGACAAAACTTACACATAGCTTGAATAATTCAGTACTGTCTAACACTGAGTATTAACTGCAGGTATGCATCTTAACAATTTCCAATACAGTATTCTAATGTTCCAGGTGTCATTGCTGTTTTGAACTTGCTTTTCCCCAGTGTTTTTATGCACTTTGCCTACAGTATTTGTCAATTACTCAGTAGTTAGCAATAGCAGTAGTGAAAGGTAAGCAAACTAATTTGTACACGCAGTCTGTGAAGGGGCTGCGATGATTTACCCTATATGGTTGACTGTACCAAGATGGAATTTTTATTTATGAACCGTTACTATAATTAAATTTTTTATTTTGTTTTGTTTTGTTTGTGTATTCCCACCAGAAAATAAGAAAAGGAGGTCAGAAAGCATGACTATAAATACACCAACTCTTTTTAGAAGCAGAGCTCAGTTCTTAAGGACTTTGAAAGTTCAGTTCCTTTGTGATGGATAGGTTCTGAGCATACTTTTTTTCTTAAGAATGTACTGAAAAATAAAGAAATTGCTTTTCTTAGGGATTTAATTACAGTTATCTGTGTTGTCTTTAGTGGCTGTAGGGTAGTTAGATTTTAATCACTATTTTAAAAGACCCGACAATGTTAGAAAGAATGGCTTGAAAGCCCTATTTCAGTGTAACACTGGGGACAATACAAGAACCACCAATAAAGGTGCCAACCTTTAGGTTGGCTTTTAAAGTTTTTCACCCTTGGATGAAAACTCTGACCTTGAATCTTTTCTCAGATGGGTTCACGGCCCTAGGTCAGACTCAGAGAAGTTGTGAATGTCCTGTCCCTGGAAATGTTCAAGGCCAGGTTGAGTGAGGCTCTGATCAGYCTGGTCTGGTGAAAGGTGTCCCTGCCCATGGCTGGAACAAGATGATCTTTAAGATTCCTTCCAATCCAAAGCCATTCTCTGATTCTATGGTCAGGAACACATTAGGAACAGCAGAGAAGGATTTAAACCTCAGTGGGACTGAAATGCCACCTTAATTTTCAGCTCAAGCTTAAGTAGATTCCTGATATGAAGTCTGTCTTGGGAATGACTGAAGAAATGAGGTCATCACACTGTAAAACTTACCTTCATGAAATCATGAAAGTGTACAAGAGCATCTCTTTAGATTTGTGGGCTACCCATCTTTGTAGTGAATTTTTTATGTGCCTCCAGGWGGAGAGGAAGCAATGTAACACTGTATTACTGAAAAGGATTGTTTGATAGGCAAAGGTATTTTCACACTTTAATAAGGATAAAAGTGACAAAAGTTGGTCCGTAAAATAACTTTCATCTGTCTAGCCCAGTGAGCAGCAATAGCAAAGAAAGACACATAACACAGTTTGTATAAGCTCCAATTTACACAGCTCTTGATGCTGCCTGGCTATGTACAGGCAGCTGAGTAGTTTCATGTTCATGCCGAAGATGTGATATCTTGAGTGTTGCATAAATACATACAGGATTTATATTACACCTCATAAGTAAAGTCCAGAAAATATGAACAATATGGAGAGAAAAAATCCTGAGGGAAATACCACAATRGATGGCATAGCCTTGTCTGTGGTAATCAAATGGATGTGTCAGCATTTGTCTCAGTAATTGAACACTAAGTAATTTAATTATGTCTGACAGACACAAAGCAAGCCATTTTTATTTGAAAATAAATGTGGGCCGCTGTCTCTACCATTGCTCATTAGAAATACGGAAATTTTAAATGTACTCAGAAAGATGTGTAAAGTGTATCTCGGATTTGTTGCTAGAAGCATGATGAATATAAATTTAAAGAAATACAGCACAGTTTCCATTGCATTCTCTGAGAAAGATGCTTATTGCCCTTCTCTGCTTACACCTCAATTTGCAGGCAGCTCTAATGGGTATAGCCTGGTGATACAGAAAAAAGTGGTTTTTAATGTAAGACTTGCAGAATCTAGGAATGCTGATTTCTTTGTCACAATATAGAGTATATCTTAAAACATTGAGTTTTTCCTTAATGAGAAATTATTGAAAGCTATTTTAAAGCATTTTTTTTTCTTTTATCCTTCCACCTTCACTCTCACATCTTGGCAGTCTTCAGTTTCTTAAAATATATTCATTTCAGGCTGTRAAGTACTTTTTGGTAGGTCTGGCATTAGCGGATTCCTAGGGATTCCTTGCTGAAAAAGGAAAGAAGAATATTTACTAGAAGTTTAACACAGATAAGATCTACTGCCCTCTGCATCCACAGCTTGTTCTGATTAAGATCAGTTGGCTTGCCATTGAATAAARATTCATATTTCAATAAAACGTCATAAGGGCAAGAAAAGTACATSATTTTATGTGCGTCTTTTTGACTTCTAATTTTATTTTTAATGAATAGTGATGCTGATTTATTTCTAAGGAGGAATGATTCTCATTGTCACCCTAGTCACAACTAGCCTTACCTATGAACTTTAAAAAGAGACTCATATTTTTAAGTCAAAAACCCCTAAGGGATTCTGCCATTCATTTTTACAGAAGGAATAGCCACATTCCATCAATCTGCTGTTACTTTTATTTCAGATTGTTTTTCTCTTGCTCTCAGGAAAGTTTCCATGGCTGTGTTCAATGTATTATCATTGTAATAGACTGCAGCTGCTCTTTCACACTGTCTCCTACCTTTGCAGAACACAAAGWCTATAAGTATTTCAAGGTGAAGCAAACAGAAATCAAAGGCACCAGCTGAATTACTGGGAGAATTAAAAATCATGGAATGGTAGGGACTGAGCAAGAAGCATTCTCTTCTTATATTATTACTAAAAGAGAATACCCCAGGCATTTTTTGTTRTGTCTTTTGTGAGACAGCTCTGTGCAGTAATTTCCTGAGAAAAGCCAAAAACCATMATCCACTTGTGCAGCACAGATTGACAGAGTCACAGACTATGCTGAGTTGGSACCCACAGGGATCATCRAGTCCAACTCCTGACCCTGTACAGGACCCAGGAGTCTCCCTCATTGGAGGGAACATTGTGAGACTCTCATTTTTAGACCCCTTTTGTTTTTAGATTTCAAATGGGACTGTACTGTTTGGTAGGTTTTTCAGCAAAAATAGGTCTCTTATTCTGTATTTCCCTTACTATTGGCTAACTTCTGCTGTAGATACTTGGTAATTGGATGAAGTTTGCCTTGTTTGTGAAAATGTGTTTAAATCTGTAAAAATGTATTTCAAAAACTATTTAGACTTTTTTTATCATGAAGCAAGTCTTCTTGTAGAGCCCCTTTTCTGGTGTTCAGCTCATTTTTATGGCTCTTTCTTTGAATTTACTCCAGTGTGCTGCTGACCTGTCCCAAAATGTATATACCAAGAATGGGCACACATCCCAGGATGTGCTTCACCATGGCTCAATTCTGAGAAGATGATGTAATATCCCTGCTTCACTATTTGATATTTTTCCTTCCATGATAGTCAAAGATTATGCTATCTATTCATCTTTCAAGTGACTGGAATGTTTACCTTTGAGGTTTTTTACATATTTTGACTTCCAAGTGGATCAAAACTTATGGAAGAAAAAACTAAAAAAAATTGATTGGTATCCTTGAATGTAGCATTTAATGAAATAGGAAGTGGTTTTCATAAATTTCGTATGCATTGATATTTTAACTCAGCTCTTTGCTGCTCTTGAGAAACTAAATTACATGCAAGTACTGTGTTTTTATATCTGTAACTGATATGAAAAAGAAATGGAAATTTGAAGTGAACTGCACTTGCAAATCCATAAATGCTTCAGTATTTATCTAGGGTGCTTCCCTGAGCAGGTGGGTTACTGGAACCAACCGTAAGAAATTTTGATTGRCCTGTCACTGGTATGTCTGTTACATCTCACAGAACTTAAAAAGTATAACTGAAAATAGCAGATGGCATCATACCAAATTATTTTAATTAAGCCTAATTTTAATAAACCCTTCTGAGGCAGCAATGTTCAACACTATAGCTGCGTGGGTATAATTTTTCCTTAAAACTTTCCAAGTATATTTACTTCAGGTTGAACTGGATGTTGTCAGCTATGATATGTAAGTCAGAGTCACTGTGCCAGTGCTTCTTGTCAGGGGTATTGAAGTGAGTCTTGGATAAATTACCTGRAGTTGCCCTGATGCACTGAATTTTGAAACTTTTAAAATGGCTTTTTCAACTTAGGAGTGAGAGGAACTACTCTCTAGAGAACTACTACTATGTTTTTATATCATTGCAGTTAAAAARCTTCATTTGTCTCTACAGCATGTTTGTAATTACTCATTCAGTTTCAATGAGGTTTCTGTAAAAGTGTTTGGTCATGACTGAATTTCGTACAGTCATCTTCAACCAACCACAAGAGGCAACAGGTTGCTTCAAAAGTCTGTCTGGCAAAAATAGTAAACTTATTTACATTTTGAGCTTATGTAACTTAAATTTCTAATAATTGAAAATAGGCCATTTTATTAGATAAAAGCAGCCAGTACTTCAAGTCTGTCAGGCAGGAAAGTATTTATGAAAATAATTGAATGTTATTTTATTTTTTAATAAAGTACATCATTATTACCTCCCAACCTTTGACTCATTCCTGTAGCTCTTTCAGACTTTTGTTTTATTTGTCCATATCTTTTCTGAAATTTGGATGCTTAGACAAGACACTGCCTTTTAATTATGACTTCATGAATGTCATTAATGTCATCTCTTCACTCCTGCAATATTCCTGCCTTAATATATGTCAGAATTAACTCTGCTGATATAGCAGTCAAAAGTAATTGGTGATKATTTTTGATCACTGATTTCCAATCATTCCAAAGTCCTTTAGAGTTTCCATTTGCTGATTTCAAATTCAGTGATTAGCAGATTTCTGTGGATTTTCTGAAGATCTGACCTTCAGTCATGTGTAACTGCTTTCTCTGACACTGTCTTTCATCTGCTTTAGCTCCTTTCTCCTTTAAGTGTAAAATTCAGATTGCATGCTCTGTGAACCTCCTTCACTGGCAATGAAATTCCTGTTTTYCCCATGTAGTCTTGGTAGCACTTGTTCTAGATTATGCCTTCCTTTTAAACAGTGGTTTTCCAAGTTGAACTCCACATTTCCTAGAACATCAGGAGGAGTTTCCCATATGTCCCTCTTTCAAAGTGAAARCTTTTTTACATTAACTTCTTTTGCATTTGCTACTAGAGGAAGAAGGTGACTGAACTTATTCATTCATATTAGGTATCCTCAACAAATATCTGAGTTACCTGGCCAAGCCTCCTTTTCGTTTAAATATCAGAAGACTTGAATAATCCTACCCAGACTRCTGGCTGTGGATTTCTTGCTTCTAGGAGTTAATGCTTGCTATTCAGAACAGAAGAATTTTGCATCATTTTGGGTACAATTTTGTTCTTCTTACAAAGGTGGGCAATGTTTGCAGATGTTTCTGTAGCAGAAGGGCAGGGTAGCCTTTTGGATGTACACTCCTTCTTTTGTAGCTTCAGCAGTACAGGCAGCCCCAGTGACTGGGGTACAGTGAAGCTTCATGTCTGTAGTAGCTACAGAACATGTCCAGACATCCCTGTCTGGCTTGGACAGTGCTGAAAACAGACTGTCCTGCCATCCTAATGGAAATGGTCAGTTTGGTTTTGTGCTGTTTCTCATGGTGTGAGATTTTCTTTCTGCAAACTACTCTCTCCACCCCCTTCCCTCCAGCTGCAGCTGTAGAAATTAAGTGGTTTCTGGGGCTGGGATGTGAAATGTAATCACTGCCTTGGATTAAGGAACCTGATGCAGAACAGGTCCCTGTCACATGTACTATTTGGCCATAAGGAATACAGGGAAAAAATGTACAAAAATTGCAAACAGGAAAAGAAAAAGCATATATATTTAGTAACAGAAGAAAAGACTTTGTATTTCTAAGGCTATCCACTGAGCATTGGAATTGCCTCTAAATATTAGCTATTGCTGTTCATTATAAATCTTTCTTGGTAAAACTGATTATTGCATGTTCTGTGGCCTTTTAAAATTGACWGC
This sequence comes from Malurus melanocephalus, assembly GCF_030028575.1. Taxonomy (NCBI): domain Eukaryota; kingdom Metazoa; phylum Chordata; class Aves; order Passeriformes; family Maluridae; genus Malurus; species Malurus melanocephalus. Next base: position 4,451,151 of record NW_026623246.1, read on the forward strand.
ATTTAATTTTGAAGACCTACAAATTAATAAGGTCCAGCCAAATGAATGAGTCATTAAAGAGATGCTGYGTCCTGTTCTTGTCTGCTCTGTAGCCATATCACCATGCTTTTCTTCTGTGTTAGAGACACCCATAGGCACTTTTTCCTCAGTCAGTAATTTGGAGCATRCACATCACGGTGAGTGGTTATAACTTCCATCAGCTTGTACCATTTAAGATCAGCAGTGGAAGCATTTGCAGGCTGGTTAGGACTGTATCTGTTGTAATGATTTTTTCTGGATGTCTTGGCCCACACTCCAAACAGAGTAGTTGGATCTTGGTTACCCTGAAGATGCTGACCTGCTTCTGYCCCGGGCTACTCTTGTAATCCAAAGTAAAACGCTTCCGTCTCTTYGCTGTGATGGAGTTAAATATTTTCAAAAGGGTAACTTGGTGAGTCACAAGAAATCCTGTCATGAATGCAAAGTGAAAACTGCATGAAAAATGGTGAATCCTTTTCAGTCTGTAGTTAGGGCAGTTCTGCGTGCTAAAATAGCTGTTGACCTGGGAGAAGCAGAAAGAGTAGATCTCAGTGATGTGATGTTCATCTCTGTGATGTTCAGAAGTATTTTTAGCTTTTTCAGCCAAGTTCTGAAAGTTTACTCTGTCCATGTATAGTATATATTTTGCTTTTAATTAGTGACCATTGCCCATGTAGAATCAACATTTGCTGGGAGATGGATGTTTTCTATGACTATTTTTTGGTTATATTTGGAAACTTGCTCATTGATATTTTTATCCTTTTCTTGTCTCTGCACATTTGTAATTTTTGCTCTTTTTTCTTTCTTGTGTCTGAACAGTTTTGTTATTTCCTGCTGGCTAATGKCTGCTGCTGTAGTAATGGGTTTTGATAGGCACGTTTCAAAACTTCAGGAAAGCAAATATGATTCACTTAGGCTTTCACTAACATAACAGAAGCAAGATAATTCTGTAGAACATATGAAAGGCCTTCAGTCTCATGAAATTTTGTTTCTGCTCTTCTGGAGGAGTTTTCCTAGAACTGACACTCTACTATGCTGAGAACAACAAACCCACTAACTTTATTTATTAATATTCACATGTGTGTGATTTTTCTGTGAAAATCAAGACGCACAGAATCCATCAAGGCTGATCAGAGTTCAGTGCTGACCTTACTGGGGTAAAATGTCTCAGTTCCTCACCCCTGCTTGGTATAGTACCTTTTGTGGGGAAAAAGTAGCTTTCTTCTGCCTCCAGCTGTGTTACAAAAAARGGTGAATTTTATCTCCTTGTTTGCTTGCTTGGTGTCTGTCTATAATACCTCCAGTGAAGCAGGCCTTTGTCAAGCTGGAGAGTCAGTGAAACACAACTTGGAATACATGTATTCTTGTATGGTAAACATCAGCAGACCCCGCTGGATAATATTTGAAGAGTAGAATGCACAATTTGTCATCAAGCATCATTCCCAAATTCAATTAGCTACTAAAAAAGTAAATAGACAGTAATTGAAACTAAATCAAATGGGAATAAAATCAGAAGGAAAAAATCTAAAGTTGTTCTAGTTATGAATGTCTGGTTATTTTTATTTCCTATTTAAGCATTAAATTGAATTTCGTGTGAGATTGAATAGTGTGAGATGCTCAAGAAATGAATAGCCAAATGAGATGGAGAGCAAAGAAGAAGAAATCTTGGATTCCTGATGAACACATCTTTGTTCTTGTTTTATATTAGTGAAAACAACACGATTTTTCTTTAAATGGGTAGAATGTTGGCAGTCATCTTAGGAATGTGCCTGATTTTGGCTGAGGGCTKTCTTTAAAACAGTGGGTGTGAAAAGGCATGGCTCTGTGTGTATATGTGTGTATGTAACATAGCTGTTGAAGATTTGTATTTTGTTTTGGAGAAACAGTTGTTTCAAGAAAGGTTAATAGAAGAGGACATTTATTCCTTTCTCCAAATAACAAAACAGACAAATGCAAAACCATTGAAATTTAAAACATGATAGGCATCAAAATCAAAGTGGAGCTTTGTTTTTAAAATAGGTGAATATCTCTGAAGTTCAGAGATTTTTAAAAACCAGTTCTGTATAGTGTGGACTAGGTGTCTACAGGGGAATTTGTGTGTAATGTGTAAGAAATGCAGGGCTGCATTCCTTGTTGGGATGGGGCAGGAATGCTCATGGTGTCTGATACCTGTCTGCTGCCAGTGCCACCAGACAGACTGTGCCATTCCTGGCCTCTCKGGTACAGGGAGCAGGGTCAGCCCTGCGCACTGTGTGTCAGCAATGATCACTTTTAAGCAGAATCTACTCTCTGTCTCCCAAGATGGTATGATATTATTGGATGCCTGTGGTGACAAAAGATCTGCAATTTTTCTTCTTGTTGTAGGCTGGTTATTTTCTCATTATTTTCAACTCCCTTTCTTGGGACTCGCTCTATATTAGTTAAATTTCCTAAGTCCATCCTCATTGACCCTCACATACTTATTTAATTGCCTGCCATATTCACCTGAGAAATGCAGTTGGGAAGGAGTTTTCTGGGAAAATATTTTGTGCATTTCTGTTTCTCTCAGGAATATTCTTTCAGCATTTATGTAAAATTCTTGTTAAGTGGCTGGATATAAATACACACTTGAGCATGTACATWACTCCTTTGAATTGAGTAATTTTACTGATTAGTCTGTTAAGTGTATTCAGTGTTGCCCCTCATCAGTCCCAAAGAGGCTGACAGACCSAGAAATTATTCAGGTTCCTCTCTGGCTGTGAAACTTGTGACAGTGATTTGACTTTCTTATGAGAGCCCAAGGAGGCAGAGCCCTGCAAATTCTGCTACTGACTACAATTACAAACAGGCTTTAATTGTTTGTTGTAGCCTTTTGGATGCAACGGGGAAAAGAGGTCTATTGTATGAGTTGTTAGGAGAACACCATCCTTCACTGTCCTCTTCCAACACTGGTTTGTTGTTATATCTTACTATACTGTAAGATATGTCTGATTTTTTATCGTCCTTCTCCCACAAGTGGAGAATAAGTACCAGAGATACTTTCTTTCTCCATAATAGTGACATTCTGGGAAGGAAGATACTAAATGCATCAAGCATTAGAGGATTCCTTTGTTTACTGAATAGTTCTGCACTGAAATTCCTAGACAAGGGAGTGCTGTGGGGGCTAAAAATTCCCATATGTTCAAGAACTGTCTGGACACAGGAAGGGGAAGCAAAATCAAATGGGGGTTGAATTAAATGGGGATTATGAAGTTCAGCAATACTGCATTTTCCCCCGAGCTGGAAGTTGGGAGAGTGATGTAGAGGAGTATGCTATATGTTACTCCAGTCCCTATGGGCTTTCCTGCATTTCCTGCTAGCCATGGTGCCAGACTGGATGCTACGCATCTTGTGGCTGTCCTGTCCTCTTGACAGTTTTCTTTAAAGGATGCTCAAAATAGGATCTCATAACACCAGGTGAGGTCTCTGGCTGTATGGAACAGAAAATAGGAGAATTGTTGGTACTGTGTAGCTTTCTGGCTTTATGGAGAAGGGTTAAAAAAATAGCAAATTTCTCTCTTTTGCCTAATTTAATCAAGTCTTCCCCTTGTTCTCTATCACCACACCTTACTGAGTCCTAAACCTATGCTTTTTTTTTAAGAGATCTCTTAAAAGCAAATTTTGGACAGGACACACACAACTGTATAGTGATCTCCTAGAGGCTGAAACATTATAAAAATTTGTGTTAAGACTGAAAATCTACGCTACAAGTCACAGAAAAATACATGGGTAGATTAAGAAAGTTTATCCTTCAGCTGAGTATGGTTACATTTTAATTTGCTCTAAGTCTACTGCAAATGTGATTATCTTTTGACTGTTTATGGCTAACAGCTTCTTGAGTTCTGCTACAGTCAACTTGTGCTGTCCCTGAAGGTAGGAGTGGTTCCTAATGCTTGGCTGGCCCCTGGATCTGCTGCTCTGGGACTGTGCTGCAGGTGATAACAGGCTCTTTCATGTGACCCTGAGTTTTCAGCGTGGAAAAAGGAGTAGATGACTGTTTCTTGTTTCCTCTGCTTTTTTTTTTTTTTGAGCTGACTGTCCTGAGCTGGTAACTCCTGCCAGCAAGGGGCTTACTAATGTGTCTGCAATGCTCACTGTGTGCAGGCACTCTCTTCCTGGAGCTGAGCAGCATCTCTGCATGATGCAGCTTTCCATGGCAAGGTGTGAGCTTGCTCTTGTCTTTTTACTCCACAATTTCAGGACCATTAAGATGCGAACGTGATTCAACAGCAGAATTTCCTCATAGATGCAGCACCTCCAGGAGCCCACACAGCTTCATTTTTGTTATCCAGCATCTTGGTTTATAGCTCTTTTCTTATCCAGTACACCTCCCAGTGTGTCACATCAGGCAATTGCTCCTTTTCACACTCCACCTGCCCATCTGTGCCCAGCACAAAAATATGTCAAATTATATTTTCCTTCTTTTATTCCTTCATGGGTTGTGTATACCTAAAGTCTGTAGTTGTTTCACCTTATTATGGTGTCCAAAAATATATACTGTGATTCCAGATATAGTTATTTTCATTTAAGGCAAGAAGTACAGTATTTTAATTGAAAGCATGTTATTTTTTGTTAGCTTTACTAGCTCTACCTGTTTCTTCCACTCTGTCTGTGCYACTGGGATCATCATTATCAGTTTAACTCATCTACAGATTTCTGCAATTAACATAGTCCCTCCTAATTGGAAAGCAGCTTTGCCTGTGGCATGTGGACTATCTGTTATTTTAATGTATGCAATATCAAACTCAGACCTTGCTGAGCTGTCATAATAACACAGCCAAAACCCCCACTGCCTGATATCCCTATGGGCAGCTGGCAACATCCTTCAGTCACTTTAAGTGGTTTCTTTTGGTGAAAATGATCAGGAGATCCTAAGACCTTTGATGATCCTCGTGGTAATGTCAAAGTGGTGAAAAATCCTTTCTCTGGTATGGAGAGAAGCTCCAGGTTCTCCTATGATCTTGGGTTTGCACTGTGCTTTAAAGGAGACTTGAACATGGTTTCTCACAGAAGCATTGGTTGGACAGTAGCACTACAAAATTCAAAATATAATTTTACACCACCAGTGGAACAAGGTAAGACTGTTAAAATCAAAGTATTAAATAAAAATCCTTGCTTTGTTTTTTTTTTTTTCTTTTTTTTTTTCTTTTTTTTGATAATCTCAGTGTGGGTACTGAAAAAATAGAGACTTCAAATTTAATGTGCTGTGGGATCACTGGAAGATGGCTACAACCTCAGTTTTGTTCCTATGAATTTTTGAAAGAGATTCTAATCTTTTTTTCCTCAATTTTGAGAATTCTTTAGAGTGAGACAGAAAGTAGGACAATTCGATTTAACTCTACAGATTTAAATTTCCTCTAGATTAGGCGTGAATAGAGCCTTACACTTATCCCCTTTTGCTGCCACTGGAGTGTGATACAGAGGACTGAATGTGGTCCCTGTTTACTTCCCTTTTTCAAATTTAGCCTTAATGATATTTTCTTCATTACGGTGGTTACTGCAGTGTAAAAAGCAATGAGACAAGGAATATATTGCAGTTGGTTACAAAGTGCTTTATGGTGCAGCTACAGAAAGCGCTTATAGGGTATACTTGGAAATTCTTATGTAACCTTGTATCATTTATGCCTTTGCCAGAGTATTTATTTACTGTGAMTTGTGAAATGGGACCCTTTGATATCTGCTTCTAATCTTGCCTCCTCCCTGTTCAGATATAACTTGAGGATCCAGTACATAACAATTAAAAAAAAATTAAAGGAGAAGGTTAATGCTTCATAGCCTTTGAAATGTTTTTAAGCTATTCTTGGCTAGTACAAGGATCTGGTTTCTATTTCTGGCTGCTCTTGAATTATTGGTTGCTAATATTGCATCCAAATTGAAATAAGGGGAAAGGAAAGTAAAAATGTTATAAAAATGAAGTTATGTGATTTTAACGTCTGCTATTATGCCATTTGCTAGAAATAGAATAAAATGCTTTCTACCATTTGGTAATTGAGAATTGCTGTGTTCCATTAGCACAGGCAGTGTTCTGCTGCTGCTGGCCTGTGAGATATTAACTTTCCCAGCCTTCAACGATTTTCTATGGGGAGCTGTAGAAACCTGAGTTCACTGAATCTTGCAGTGTAACATTTAATCTTTGAGCTCTTCAAAGACATAAAAGTAATATGGTAAAGATTACAAAATCAGTTAGTATTCCTCTCTCAAAATAATTGCAGGGTAATAGCTATAAAAATGAATGTACTAATGTTATTGAAAGAAAATATTGGTGGGTTTGTTTCCTTTGCCCCATACAGTCTAAACACGATAATTGATTTACTTTACGGCTATGGATTGTGCATACATGAAATATTTCCTAATTTTGGACTTGGATTAAACCAAAACTGAGAAACATGTTCCTATCCAAGAATACCGGGACTTGTAATCAGGACCTGGTAACTTGATGAAGTGTGCCACCTTAAAATTGTTTTGGAGTTCTGTAAAGTGACACATTAATTTGGAAAGTCTAGGCCACATCAAATCACATATCATAGCCTTAGCTGTGGCTCACCGATTTCAAGGCCACAAAGAGAACATACAAATTGGTCTGATCACCTGCATAATTCAAAGCACAGAATGTCACTCAGTAATTCTTGCTGTGGACGAAATACATCTATTCTAAGATGTACGCAAAAGCTGTCAAGTCTGATAAATTGTAGCTGAACTCAGTATCTCTGAGAGAAACGTACCATCTGAAATTAAAGACTAGTCATCAAGAAATTCCTTAATTCCTTTGTTACTCACGGCCCTGACTAACTTATACTCTGTGGTTAGGCTGAACAAAGAAGGACTTATGTGAGTGGATTAAATGTATGCTAATGATGTCCTTTCTCCATTTCTGCCTTTCTCCTAGTGCAGCTTTGTCAAGCTGTAGTTCTCAACAGATGAAAAATGTGCACAGTGATGTGAAATCACTAAAATACAGTAGACTGAAGACTAGCAGGAAATAAAATTACCAGGGAAAAGACAGTGAAAGGAGAGAATATCAACCATGGAAAACACCTCGTCCTGCAATATAATGAATATTGCAGCATCTTTGCCAATGGGCAGAGTTGGTGCGTATCAGCTGAGATAATTATGCAGCAGTTGAAACCACCAAAGTCGTTTCAGTTTGAGGACAGAATTTGGCCACTTACGATCCATTTTTAGCATATTACTCATATAAAAACACAAATAYGAGTTTAGTTTTCTGAACAGATGTCCTTAATGTTTCCTTGAGCAGTCCCATCCAAATGTTTTGGAACTTGTGCTCATCATGCATGGTATTTCTTGAAGCTCTGTTTGCAAAGCTCTTGGACAGGGAGAAGGATGTTAGTTCTTGCAATGCAATGGTGAATTTAAGGCTGCACAACTTACCTATGTTTTGAACTAGGAGTTGTGGACAAGGTGATAGGAAGTTATCTAACTTATCTCTTTATTGATTCAGGAAGGCTTAGCAAGGCAGGATGCTGAAAGGCACATCTCAGACTTTTGAATTTAGCATCTTCCTTGTCTGCTGTGCTCTGTTATTTTTACTTTCTCACTGATTCTTACCTGACCTTTTGGTAACTCTTCTGTTAACTGTTAAAGTTTCTGGATGCTGAACTCAAGAATGTTCTGCAACAGAAAATACTTCAGGAGGGGTTGTTTTTCCTAATGTCACCCMTCTCTCTTACACTTCTCTCTCTTTGAAAATCTGAGTACAAATAAATTATCATGCTGTAATTCCAGCCTGCAACATGGGGACCATTTTTGGTACAGTCAACTACTCTGTCAGAATTAATAAACTGTAAAGTGGTTATTCCTGAATATGATGTACTGCAGGTTCCCACAGGTTCTTCTAGTTGCAGTGCAGCCCGACATCTAGGATGCTGAAAGATACATTCAAATATACTCTTTTATCCCCATAGCTTTACATTATGTTTCAGTGCCTGTGTAAATAAAAAAAATCACCATACAATCTGTTTCTGCATAGTTTTGGTAGTAAAGAAATTTTCTTCAGAACACATTCACAATTATCTGTGTACTTACTGTACACATTGTACTACTGTACTTACTATTGTACTGTACTATTGTCCTTACTGTTGTATTCTGAGCTGTGTTCTTAAGTAGAGAAAGCAATTCACTTTTATTTCCAATTTAACAAGACACTGCTCTAGTACCTTAAGGTGTAGACAGATGTCCCCAACAGTATTTATTTATATTCAAAAGTGATTTCAACAGTTGTTAGTTTAGTTTTGCTGGCAGTGTTGTTTTGGAGAATTCAGATGGGTTATCCTGATCCCTGAATGCAAGAAGGATCTTTAGCATCCATGTGCTCAGCAGCCAGGGATAGGCAGAAGGGACTTAGTTTTATCCTCTTATCAAGGCTATAAATAGCTTTGTAATTAAAACATACAGCCTTTGCGAGTTGAAGTTCTGAAGTAATTTCGGTGTTGAATAGTGTTGGTGTCTTTGCTAATTATATCTGATTTGTGTGTGCCTGGAGTCTCCTGGAAGTGAGGACCATGAATTTTGGCCTTGGTTTCATGGAGGCTGTGGATTATTAGAGGCTTTAGCACTTCTGGGCAGCAGCGCCCATGTCTGTTGTTGATGTAACTCAGGATCTTACCAATTGCTGGCAGAAGCAGCTTGTAAAGGTGGGTGTGGTGCAGAGGGGTAGTAAGTGTCCTCACTGTTCACTCAGCATCTTTGAATGAGATTTTCCAGAGGGAGTGATAAGAGCTAAGGAAAGAGCAAAGTTTCTTGCACTGGGAGACTGGAGGGCTCACAGACCTCCAAGAGCATGAACAAACCTAAGCCTAATCCAGATTTTAACTCCTGGAGCTGCTGGAATTGTTTATCAGTTGTCCCTAAGAATATGTGTGCACTTGCCAAGATACAAGTGTGTTTTCTGAGCTACAGTGACTCCCTTTGCTCACATCCAGCCTTTTACTGCAATGAAGTCTCATGAAACTTACATTGGGTAGTGAGAAATAATAGCAGGGAGACATGCAGTGACATTGAAGATGCTTAAATATCAAAGACCCCCCAAATCAGGGAAGAGTCACTCTGGCTCAGGAAACTTGTGCTTTCTTGGAGCAGCCTGGAGTTCAGTCCTGGCTGTTCTGCCTGACTGTTGTGCATAGAGCATGGGCAGGCTGCTCAGCCTCTGCTACTGTTTGAACCTTTTCCACATGGTTTGCACACTGGCTGAGAACAGCACTGTTTGCAACCTGCTTCAGCCTGCCYCATCTCACTCTTTGACTTAACACTACAGTCAGAGAGCTAGGGATTAACGAAGAAGATTGTTTTTGAAAGTCTTAAGGGGTTAGTGTGCAAAGCTGGGTGGATGTGCTGGTCCAGAGCGGAGCCCTGCGCTGCTGCGGCACCGCGGTTTCCCGGTGTGCCAGCCAGCCTGGTTAAAGATGGTATCTGTGTGCTGCACTGCGTCCTGCAGCATCAACACACCCACTGTCTCCCGCTGTTTGATTCCTCCTGTGCTCAGGGAAATAGCACTTTTATAAATACAAACACAGTTGTGTCAGAGCATTGTGTGGATGTCTAATCAATTGCTTCTCTTTCTGCAGGCAGCCCTCAAGCCACTGATTCTAATAGTGTGAGTCAGAAAAAGTAGCAGTACTATGCAGTCACATACATCCACACAGATTAGCAAGTCACTCTGGCTTGTTTTGAACTTTTGCTTTTTCTTCTAAGCTGTCTTTACTTGCTGCTTCAAGATAAATGTTCTGTGGTGTGACCTCAAGCTTGTTTCTAAGTGGTAACCAAAAAATATGGAAAACTGAGGGAACTGAAGGGCAGTATGTCTGTGTTGACTGAAGGAGAAAATCTGTAAGAAGATGGCTTGAAAATTTCTATAAGCCAGTGGAAATTTTGCTGATTCACACCTGCCACAGATGTCTTAATGAAGAAGAGTCAGGGAGACATCGAATGTTTTGTCTGTGCAGAGGGACTTTTTGGCTGTGCAGAGGGACCTGGGGGTTCAGCTTCCTCCACATGACTTTCTTCTGGAGACAGACTTGATGTGTTTAAAAGTTCCTAGTCAGGTGCATTGAGCTGAGGCATCGTGGAATCGGAGCACATACAAGAGCAGGCCTCTGTAGGAAGTGTTACCAAGCTCTACAAATACCTTTGATGTACTAATAGAAATGCGGGAAGGGAGCATTACTCCACCTGCATTGATGGAAAGACARACACTTAGCTGAATTTAAGTCCAGGGAAATTGCAGGATGTGACAGKTGTTTCCCAGCAAACCTACATGTGGTAGATTGAAACACTGCTACCCCCAGCCTTCTGCACGTCCCTGCTATCTGAGACTTACACCCCTGCCATGAGGTGCTGCCAAGAGATTGTGGGCAGGTACAATACTTACATCGATTTTCCATCCTGAGCTTTAATGCAAACCCACCTTTGCCAGCTGATGAGGATAAGGCACAGACATGAGCTGTGTCTGAGTCAGAATAAACAGCCAGGGTGCCAATGTCCTCAGCAGTGGCAGCTGGAGCCAGCCCTGCCGACTGTCAGCCTAAATATTCAAGATAATTAACAACAGGTAGGYTCTCCAGGGAACATCTGTGAAACCTGTCTGTTTAGCTTGTTTATGTRCCTCCTCTCCTTGTGAGGTGTCTGAACTATGCCAGCCTTTTGAACAGCCCTCTGTGTGATTGCCTGTGCTTTAGGCCTTTGCTGTAAGCTGTGCCTTCAAATGGTAATGTGGTCTCAGACAAATGTCAGAATTTTGTTGGGCTAACAGACTGCTGCTTTTTATTTGAGACACTGACTATCAGCCTGATAGACTCACAGAGTGATTCAGACTGGAAGGGCCCTCAGGAGTTCATGTAGATATTCCTGAGTGAAATATATTAGCTTTAACCTTTTTGATGATGTTTTAAGTGAAGCTGCATTACTTCATAACTTTAAGTCAAATATGGGGAATTGAAACATAAAAAGAGATTTAGGGGAATGGAAATCAGGTTGAAGAGGGGGTATTTAGAGACAGCCATTTATTAGTCTAGTCCGTGCGACAGTGTGCGTAAAGAACATTGCCAGAACAGCCACGGGTAAGATGGTCAATTTGAAGGAAGAAAAATCAGATTTCTAGTGCCAAATTTGGCAGCAAGGGCTGAATCTTGAAAACTAAAGTGATTCTAACACTGGAAGCACTCAAAGGGCAATTTAATCAACAGCATTGCAGACCCTTTGGGCAAGAGTAAAAAATGAATGAGACCATCTTCACATTGTTTAAAAATGGAAACTGTCATGCGCTGTGGTTCACACGTGGTCCATAGATGGGAATTAGCATGCCTTCTGCCATCATGTTTGGGTTGTGACTTTAGATTTCTGCATAGTTTCTGATAAGCAGACTCATAATTTCTATTTTATATATAAATTATGATAAGCAGACTTATTAAGTTCATGCTGTTTGTTTCAGATCATCCTGTCTGATATTTTTACTGCCAACGTGTGAAGCATAATGAATAAATATCTAATCATGTTTATATCTAAAAATATTGAAATTTGTTATTCAATATGTCATATTTATCCACTTCTGCTGACAGTTTTAATGAACTGCAGGTCTTAGAAGTTTTATTTTCTCCATGGTCACTCATGAAATAATTTCTGAAGGCCCAATGGAGTCAGGCAACCAAGCACTTCAACAGAAAACCTAGGTCCATTTAATTTTCCATAACAAGAAGGATGCTATAAATTAAATGGAAAATCTAATAATGAAAATATGACAAGTCACAATGTAACTGGTGGGTTGCTTTTCTTTCATTAATATACATGTTGTCCCTTTACTTTTTGATGATGTAATTCCACATCACTCCTTGTTCCTCCCATTTCCCTGATTCAGTCTGCCCCTATGGGAAGCTCCTCTCTAAGTTATATATTTGGAAAAGTAGGACAATTTCAATTCTTTCTCCCAGAAAGGTGCCTTCTTCTCAGGCTTCTGAGTCATCATGGCTGTGACTCACATGGCTTGCTTTCATGAAGATGAGTCACTCCAAATTTTCTGGCATTAAGACTGTCCTACTCTCTAGCAGTGTGTTATCTGCTGTACACTGGAAATGTTCTGAAGCAGAGTTTTAAGTAAGCAATAGAGAGGGGTAACARAAGAGAGGGAAAATCTTTAAGTGGGAGTTTGGTTTATCTGCTTGGAGAGAGGAAGAAGATGATGGTGATAAAATATAGATTATTCTATAATCATCAGTGACATTCGCTGATGTTCTTCCTTGGACTGCCAGGTTCCCTGGACAACAGTTGAGGAGACTGTTAAAGAGAAATTCTTCGCCAGTTATGATGAGAAAGATATAGAAAAGTCGTTAGGAGGCTGAAATAGCTGATGTTTGAAAATAAGAAGTCATTCTCCCTTCCAGTAGCTGYAGGAAGCATGTCAGCAGGTATAGCAAAAGCCAAATAAACTGGATAATGATCATGTGCTGTATAAACTACAAGGGTAAATATTTACCTTCTTTGTGAGCTGTTGTTTCTTCTCTTCAAAGGACTTAGAGGAAAGTGGTCACAGCAAAAATGGTTTTGCTTTGATCATGTGACAACAGACATGCACTCTGGAAGGGCTCCCCAGGAGCCGGGCAAGTTGTCTCTTTGAACGTAGGCATCAAAGCTGCAGGGGAGGAATTGTGTGTGTRTATCTTGGGTTTGTCCAAGAGTAAATGTGCTGAGGGGCTTCAGGAGCAAGGCAAGGCAAACTCAAGCAAAGCTGGGGAATCTTGGGTGGCTGAGCTCTGCTTCAGCACTGGAAGTTGGGAGGTCAGAAGGTGCAGCAGAAAGGGCACTGGGTTAGGAGGCAGATTTAGGTTCAGTTCCCTACTCTGACCCATTTTATGACTTCTGGCAAGTCCCTGAAGGTAGCAAAGAGGTTTCTTTCCACGCTCCTCAGGTCCCTCTGCATTATGAGCAGCCTTTCTTTATGTTTTCTTGTGGAACTTCACGATGCATCACACTTTAAATTTAAAACACAGCTGGAAGAAGAGCTCCAGTGAGTATGCTCGTGCTGCAATAGCTCATTAATTAGCGTTCTCACACAAGAAGAAGGAGACCATGGTCCAGTATTGTTCTTTCTGAGTTAATATAAAACCAGTAGATCAGAGGAGTAAGATGCCACCTGGCTAATGCTGTTCTTAGATGGAACACTAACCTTTCTTCTTGTTGACTTGTGTAACTGAGGATTCAAGATGAATCAGATGGGAGAAAAGGGTTTCGGAAAGCTCTGAACTTCCCTGAGGTATTACCTTTTCTTTAGACCAATCTCTTCAGAAGACAGCAACAGTGGAGCAGAGAAAGATCTGTGCTTGGGAATGTTTGCAAAAATAGCAAAACATTTTAAGTAATTTTTAAAAATTWWGTAATTTTGATTATGTAACAGAGTTTGCATGGTTCTTTCTAMTATATACTTGTTTTGGCATTGTCATGTTTTGGAAAGGGCTTCACAAATTTATGGAAGGTAATTAGGAATTCAGTTTATTCTGAATTAAAGTTTGTYATTTGTTGCAACATGCATTTTCGTAGTTATGTAGACTTGTTTAGCATCCAGCATCTCCAAACATGCTGAATTCGAGTCAATCTGGTTGATGGTGTCCCTTTAAATTTGTTATTGCAGTACTTCCATCAAGCTAACTAGCACAATAGTCAGTGCCATGAAGAAGCTTAAAACATGCATATTTTATGAGTATTTCAGAGAACTGCCACACAAGAAGAGAAGTAGGCTATGTCTACAGCACTATCACTTCACCTATTGTAACCTTCTCAAGKGTTTTTTTTTAGATTAAAGGAAAACTGCAGTGTATGATCTCTGCAGAGCAGGGTCAGAGATCACAAGAAGGGGGAGGAAAGCAATGACTTATGACTGAGGACACTTCTTGTCACCTTGATGCATGCCATCTGATCATCAAACTGTTCAGAGCTTTATTCAAAGGTTATTACKGGAGTCATTAAGAATATATTAACACCCAACACTTCTGAGTTTGGGTTTTTTTTTTTTTTCTAAATGGATTGAAATGTTGGCTGGGTGTTTCCTGCTTTTTGTTAACTCTGAAGGCTTGTGAAGGCTGRGAATCACGCAGGATTCATAAGATATATATAGCATCCTTTACTCAGTTTCTATCAACCCCTGTGAAAACARCTTTTCCCTTTAATGAGAATGAAGGGAAAGGCTTGCTAGAATGAAATGCAGTCGTTGCCTGTTTAAAAATAAACCAGCACAGTCTGCATCCTAGAATATTTACAGGTTAACTCAACTATAAGACACCGTTGGGAGTAGTAGTTTAGATAGAGCACTACRCAAGTAAAACCAAGTGTGCAACACTCCTTGTGTTTGCTAGGCCATGCAGAAATATGTGGAGCAGTATTGGTACATATAAATACAGAGGAAGAAGTGCAGCTGTTATGATCCCTTGGCAAAGGCTTGGCAGGGATGGGGGTGACCTCCACACAGCTGTAGATGGTGTGTGCAGAGTGCTYTGGGACCAGAGAGCGTGCAGGGAAGCCAGCAGAGCTTGTTCCTGCTGCCGGGGCTGGGCGGTGTTGGGATCTGTGCGTGCTGTGTGGCTGGGAGGGTGAACGRGCGCCCAGTGAATCCATGAGGATGGTGCAGGAGGCTCCTAACCTGWGAAAAGCTGCAGGCTGCTGAGCACTCTTGACTCACATTTATTTCAGATTTCTCATGAGGCAACCTTTGAAGGACTATTTATGCAGAAGTTTTAGAAGCAYTGTTAAGACAGCTCTCCCTGGAATTATTTTCCATTTTTTACTCATCGGCTTTGTTGGTCTGCCATATTTTCTTGTTCATGCTTGTCTGGCTGATMATATCGTGTGTGATTATCAGTCTACTTCAGCTGGCTTCCTTCACAGCAGCAAAAATGTGCAATTCCAATGGCATCTGCTGGCCACTTACTCCTTTCTTCTGATCTCTGCTGCTGTATTTAACCAATATCCTTTGTGCCCAGGCTTTAACAGATCTCTGCCTTTTGGAAAACTCCTATTTTCCACATGGTGATAGGATAGCTGTCAGGAGGRCTCAAAGAAATGCCCTGAGCAGCACACCTTCCTCGCAGCAGCTATTGAGACAGGGCATGAGCTATCCCTGACTATGATGGGGTTCAGCCAAACAGACCTCAGTAGAAAARGTCATGTTCTTAATCAGTACTTCACTCTACTGACTTCAGACACTTTACATGCAGCTGAGACTCTGAGACTTCCTGCACAGGGCATATGAGCCCAGGCTCTATGCTCTGGTTGTGATGAATCTTGGATCAGCTCACTGGYAGGGTGAGCTCAAGTCTGCCAGATCGACTACAATACCCTTTGMAGCATAGACTGGAATCGGAGCTTGTTCTTCCTACTTACCCAAATCGTGAAACCATCCTACAAGTGCTCCAATGCTTTGCCTCGTTCACAGCATCCTGGTCAACTACAGCAGCAAATGAAGCAAAGGTTACTCAGAGAGCAGGCACTGTCAGCACTGAGATGTGTCCCAAATCCAGGTCTAGCCTGTGTCCTGGATCAAGAGGAGGCAACTGCCTTGGACTTGTACAATTGTAGACACTATCTTGTGATATTCTTGCTTGTTTCAGTGTGTGCTGGGCCATCCTAAATTTGTCTCCTTCCTTCTGGTGTCAGATAAAGCAGTCCTRTAAGGCTCACAGAAATATGAATTTCAGGACCATGGGGTGGAGGTAGAAGATGTGATCAGACAAGCCATCCTAGAAAGTCTATTGCTATGTGAAAAAATTAATCAAAAGAAGGCCAGGTAATTTAGTTGAAAATGGCAACAGGAAGCTCTGGATGTGATTTGTAATGGAATAGTCATGGAATTCAAAACAAATAGATGTGTAATGTTTATGGTACATAGCCTGAGAAAATGGTAGGGAAAGGAGCCAGTACAGGGTATTTGGAAGTGCAGCTACTGGCATGGCCATGAAAGGACAGTCCGGGGAATCTGCAATGGAGAGCAAGGCTGGCGTGTCCCCAGGAGGGTCACAGGATGGGGATCAGGAATGGTCCTCTGGCATGGTGTGCATCTTGCTGAGCTGTGTTGGAAAAACCAGAAAGCAAAGGGAACCACAAGAGGGGAGTGAGGCTGCTCTCCCCAACTTTCCCAGGAACAACATTTGTGATTGATGTCCCATCTAGGAAGGAACTGTGTCCTCCCAGGGGACTCCTGGGAGCGATGGTACAAGGCAGGGCTGGGGCTGAAAACACAGGGTGAGTTGCAGCCCCTTCCCATTAGTCAGAAGCTGCGGCCGAGCTGGTCAGAGCTGGGGACACAGTGTTCATGGTTTACGCTGTAGTCCTCAGAAATGCCGTGTGTCAGGTATAGACTGTGTGTGGGACAGACTCATGCCTTCCGCAAGTAAAGCAAGAGCAAAGATTCTAAATAGGGGAAGATGATTTTTTTTTTACTCTAGAAGTGGGGGCAGAGTGACCCATGGTCTCTAGTCTTTCCATGGCCAGGTTTCCACGCTCCAGGATCACTGATTTATACACAAAATGCTATTCCTTGCAGTCTAATAATGCAGCTGGTAGAATTTTGTGCAACATATCTGACTGAGTGAGATGACTTGCTTTGTGTCATTTGAATGAGCAGAGTTTCTCTGAAAACCTTCTAAGGTGGTGGTCTTGTTGCTGCCACAAATTGCTCGAAAGGCAGGAGACAAACCCCAGCATGACTGTGAGGCATTGAGTAGATAATACTGGGTTTCACTATTATGGTGWATAACAACATKGGTAACAGCTTCTAATGGGAGTGARTAGCCAATAATGACAGAAATGATYCTGGGGCAGATTGAAATTATTCCCATATGGTCTGGGAAAGATTTGTGGTGKCTATAAATATGCAATTAATCTTGTGAGGGAAGGAAAAAAGAWAACTCTAAGAAGGAAGCTACCACTACTTGAGTAACCTTAGTGTAGCAGTCTAAAGGAGTGATGAAATGGGAAAGGAATAAACAACAAACAGCAACAATATTGTGCAACCAATTATGTGGTAAGGCAAAAAGAAAATAGAATGCTATGAATTATTTTTCTGCAGAAATCTGTAGGGTCTTCATGTTGATACTGATTTAAAGTTTGGTTCAAATGCTGTAATAAGGCAAGAGGAGTTTTACCACTAACTTTGATTGTATTTGAYTTAAATTCTTTATTGCACAATTTTTGTATTGTTCTTTTATTTCATGCATAGCAGTTAGAAATTAAAAAAAAAACCTGAAAAATGTACAGATTTGTTTTTAAAATTGACTTTGTAGATATATTTTTTTCTTCGTTTTTTTCCACAATGTAATAATCCAAGTTCAAGCCATCTCTGTTGGTTTTCTTGGAACATATTTGTCYCATATGTTCTATACTTACTTATCTTACAAATATCCAGCTATTGGGCATTTGTCATTTGSTTTTCATTGTTTGCACTGTTATTTCTGTTGGTAAACTGTTTAGCTGTTTCTATGTGGGAGTTTAAATAATGAACAATTCATTGAAATTTTTAATCATTCCAGAGTATTATGTGAAAATTATTGTGAAAAGATATCAAATTTCCATTTAAGGATTTCAAACCATTCTTATAATGATAGAGATAATCTATATTTGGAATGATAGCTACTTATATTGGTAGAGAGTTAAAGAAACCATAACTTCTTATTTATTAAATCAATACAATGATCCTAATATAAGCACTTTATTCTAGATAAGTGCATTTTTGAGCTGTATAACTGAAAATGAAGAAGGTACATAAAATTTAAATCCTCTTAAGGATAGTYACTGCTGGAGAATATCAGCATTACATGCTTTCAGTCTGCATCCACTGAGAAATTAAATGAAAAATCATGTCATTCCCAGACAAAAAAAATCCTTAATTTAGCTGTAAGTGTGAATACCTATCTGCTAATTAAAAATCTTATGAGAGTGTTATTAGAATYTCCCAATACACCAAAAAGCAAATCTAAAGTTCAAACAGAAGGCTAAGCACAAATGCAAATGTGTACCTATATCTTCGCTGGAAGGAGTAACAGCACACAAATCAAAGACATTTTTATCTGTCAGTAAGGATAATGGCAAAACCCAATAATGGTTTAGTCGACCTTGAATTTCATCTTGTTTATTTTTAAATTATAACATTGCCTTAATAAATTGATACTTTAATTCGTGTGTTTCCTTGCTATTCAAATGTTTCTGTTCTGAAACTGAAACTCTACCTAAGTGAAGTTATCTAATAATTGTTAAAACTCTGGATAGTCCTCTTGGAAGGCCAGCCATCCAGGTTAAGCTGGGACAGGCCCATAGTTCACTGGGATAATAAGCACAGAACCTAGCTCTGTGAGTGACAGGAGCAGGGGGAGTCTGTGTTACTGTTAGATGTATTTCTATTGTAATTTTAGCCTGAATTCCCTTGGAAAAGATGTATTCACAGCCATGTTGTGTGACTGTCAGGTCATCTCACACAGAAAATTTTGAGCCATTYGTCAATGTGACAGTGAAGTCATCACAAATATTTTCTAATCCTGTGTATTTTATGAAGAGAAGGAGTGGAGGAGAGGGAAAGCTCTTCATGAGGCAAAAGACATTGGGGTGACTTCCTGTGTTTCGGGCAGGAGATGTCAGAGTCCCAGCCACGTGAGATGAYTGAAGTAGAGCTCACAGTGAAGGATGAGGTACATCTGTTAAGAAACCAGACTTCCCTCATTGTACTGACTACAGAGATTTTTTTTAGATGGTAACAATGGCATCCAGAGTAGCAGGAGAGATGTTAAATCCTATTGTCAAGCACCCTTTATATAGTCTAAGGTCTAAAAGCAGGGATTTTATATTCTGTCTGTACTATAAAGCACTGCACAGATTGGGCAGGCATTTTTCAGAAAACTAATTTCTAACAAAATTCAAGGGACAAAGCTTTGTGCCAGCCCATGAGCTTGCTGAATTGTTGYCTACTAACCACAAAGGGTACCTCTGCAGATTGCTTTGATGGAGCTCTGTTCCTCTGTGGCCTTTTGAYGATTTGCTATTTCTATAGCACACAAATGGGTAGTAAAGTGTTACACAAAGCAGCATTTCACTTGTGAGCTGCACCCCTGCTGCTGATGCTTCCCACCAGGGAGCCATCGAGTTAAATGCTGCATAGTCAGCTGGATGTATTTTTCTTCTCTCCCATGCAATGACTTCACCTCATTACCTCCCAGGTGAAATTGGATCTGTCTGTATCAGCAACCTGCTTCTGATTTCAAAGAATGAGTTAGGATTTATGACTGTTGTCTGTCTGAGGCAGGGACATTGGAGCACTAGCSTATTTTAAATCTGGACAAACGTTCTGTTGCAGTCACTGCTTCTGGAATTAATTGTTGGTCTTTMTTGGTCAGTATTGTTTTCAAGTACCATAGCAGAAAGTTGAACGACATAGGAAAGGAAAGGAGGGCAAAATTGCAGAAGAAAATTTAAACTCTTCCCTGTGACTCCTGAGAAATGGCACAGTACTCTTAGGTGTCATCTTCAAATAGCTCTTGCAGATCTCCATTTAYCAGTTTAAAAAGTGCATTGCTAAAAGTTAAAGTATGCAGAACATAAAAATGCATTAGTAAAAGAAGGGGGAATCATACTGGTTTGTTTGCTTCTCTTCTCTAGCAGAGAAGTTAGATAACGCAGGCTGAATGCTTTTAATTGTCTTTGTAAAATGTATTTGAAAATTCTAAAGCGGCTATTAAAAAAGATGTAAATCCTTTCATTTCTGTGGAGATGAGCAGTAACAAATAATTACAAGTGTAAGCTAGGATCCACTGTGTCTGCAATTAAAAGCCTGTGGTGTCCCAGGGTGTCTGCAGTTCCAGAGTGCCTGAATCCAGGCTGCCCGGTGAGAGATTCCTTGGCATTCATTTCCTAGCRGGCTAATCCTGCTCTGACAGCTTTTAAGAAGAAATCTTTCTTGTTCATTCTCCCTTAGCATTYAGCATAACCTATTTAATGCAGAGGCAATGGCTAAAATAAAAAATAACAAACTCAGCTGGTTCCCTTACTCTAAAAGCATTGTAGGAACTGAAAAAGTTGGATCACATGGAACAATTTCACGTCTATTTACAGCAGCTGCAAGCAAAGAATGAGAGGACTGAAAAAAAACATTCTGCAAGTCTGTCCCCAGGTGTTGTTTCATACCTCTGCACGTGGTGCTGTTTGCAGCACTGTTTTTTTACAGACCCCAGCTGGGAGAAGCACTTCCCCCAGAGACCTGGGGCTCCACCAGGCTTCCTGCCTTGTTTCTCATCCCCTTGGGTGTTACCAGCTCTCCATTAGCAGCTGCTCTGATGACACAAAAATGCTCTAAATGTGATACAGATCTCTGGAGAAAAGGTGCCTGGGGAAGCAGACAGGAGTAGTTTGGGGTTGTAGGGAGCTGGTTCATCCTGCCTCAGGATGCCCAACTTGTCCAGCCAAATGTAAAGATGCATTTTGAGTTGCTGTTCTTTTTAGATTGTGTAGTTTCTTTGAAAAATAGCTCACATAAACTTCTGTTTGATGACTTCTTAACTCTTAAGCATTTCATGTGACTTGTGTTGTGGGGAAGAACAGTGTGATTGAGTTTGTCCTTCGTTCATTAATCAGAAGTAGTAATCATATCAAACTATTGATCTAAATTTAAAAGTGGAAAAAAAAAAGAAAATACCAGCAGAGCAATTTCTGCAGATGCAGCTCAGGACTGTGAAGATTCCTCTTTCTGAAAGGCAGGTGCTCTTGAGGGCAGACAGGAGAGGATGCAGCACTAAGTGCAAAAGCCTGGGAAGGGTATATCCCAGAGCTCAGGAATTCTGATACCGACKGCTCCTGCTGCCCTGCTGCTTTGTCCCTGCCTGCTTCTCCAGGCTGTGAGCTGCTTGGGCAGGGATCATGTGTCTCTGCCATCCAGTGCTCTCGTGAGTGCTATAAAATATTTCAGTGCTCTGGTGAAACATGTGAAAACTGAGAGGGCACCTTGAGGATGGAAGTGTGTGATAAAAAATGTAACAGGGTTTTTTGGTGTGAGGAAATGGGACACTCCAACTATACCCTACTAAGTGTCGCTTAATAAATTACTTAAGAGTGCTGCCATGAGGCATGGAAGCACCAAGGAGGTGTGAATGGATTAGTGGYCTGGTAGCTGAAGGGCGCATTTGAGAGATGAGATGCTTTTTCTAAGGCACATTGAGAGACTTGAACTAAAATGCCCAGAGATCATTCATTATTTTACACCATTCTGTTGAACCTGAGACAAACAACTTCCATAATAATTCTGTATGCTAGAGCAGTCTCTGGGGATGGGAGGTGAAAGTTTGGGTCCTTCAACACAAGAGAAGGACCTGCCTTCTGTGTGCCTGTAGGCCTGTGATGCCTACAGTTCAATGTAGGTGTAGGTTTTCCTGGTTTTTTAGTGCCCAGTTGGAGATGACCAGTTCTGCAGCCATTATTGAATCCTTGTTTTAATCATACAAAATTTAAGTTCTCCCTCTCCTCAGCAGTACTTTTTCACTGGAGTGGATCCAGACAGTTAAATAATTYAAATATGACCCAGACAATTCTTATTTTGCAAATAATAGTTGAAAAGTATTTTTTCAGCCCTGCCCTAATGTAGTGCTAGAGCTTTCCTTCAGCCCTATATCTCATAGCTGTAAGTTAGCAAAATAGAACAGCCCTGATTTTTCAATGGAGGCCCTGCTTCTGCTCTCCTCGGTTGGTAGAATTCAAGTATTTGAGATATACCCATTAAAAGGCATAGGTTTGTTAGGAAAAAGCGGCGTCACAGCTGCGTTGCTGCCATCATCACTCTCAGGCAGACCTGGTGCACATACATGGGATAGGGCATGAAGCAGCTGAGCACAACAGGACCTGGGGAAGGGTCTTCAGTTTGATCTGCTGATTAGGATGGCTGCAAGAAATGTGTATGGGTATCTGGAGAGATGGTCCTTTGCTCCTGAGGAAAGATGGCTGTGGTCCTGTGCAGTCTGCAGGATACCTGGGTGTGAGGGCAAGTGCCCAAACCCCCCATTAGCCAGGGAGGGGAGGGAAGCCTGGGGGAGGGCAGGAGCATTTTCCTCTTGCTCTTGTTGAAATAAATAACTCACATCTCCCAGGCATRCTTTTTAGGCAGGATTCTGTCGGGATAAATTGGAGAGGACCATGGACTGTAGCCTTTGCCCCTGGGTGGRACTGATGCTTTCAGACCACTTACTAGCTCCTTGCGATCCGCATTAAATAGGGCAGAAAGTAACATTGTGCTGTGCTAGGTATTTTTTGGCAGAAAAATTGCAATTTGCTGATGGCCCTTCCCCAGTCAAATGCTGTRCAACTACATTCTTGTAATTAATATTTAATCAGACACTAATAGTACTTTATGCAGAATTYAGATGTGCTGGTGAGAGCTTGCTGCATCTCAGAGCTTAGCGCTGTGCTCTTAGAGAGCAGTTGTGTCTTTATTTTAAAATGAAACATCGACAGCTCTGCTTGCATCTCTGCAGTCAATGTAGAGGAAATTATTATAACATAGGTAAACATGACTGCAATTTGTTTTGCTCTATGAAATTTAACAACACTGACAGGAAAATAAGACCTCTGGGGGCCTTCAGAAGACTGGACAGTACATTTAGAAACAATATAATGATTATTGGAGGGGAACTGGCGCTTACTGTTTTGTTTGTTTGTTTACTGTTGGTTACTGTTCTGAAAATTTTACCTATAAAATAAGAAGTTACTAAAAATTACAGTAAGTTTTTCTTTCTTTCCTCTCCATTCTGACCATCAGATCAGATGTGGCATCAGGCAATGTGGCTTGAACTCTTGTTTTCCTGAGAGTGAAACTCTGGACTGCACTACTAAACAGAAAACCTCAAAGTCAAGCTATGATTGAAATAGTCAGTGAAATTAAATTGAAAGCTACATGTCTACAATTAAGAATAATAATGGGGAAAATCAATCTTCTTGGTGAAGCGAGTGTTGACATAGTAGATACTGCCTTTCAGGTTTGAATGAGACTGCTTATAATGTTTTTCTTCAGTTGTCATTCAACCCAATGTTAATTACACTGTGGGGTTTCCTCAATGACATGTTTGTTGAGCTCTGTGTAAGTGACAAGATGATTGTGTCTAAATAATTGGTAAATGTTTTGGGTTTTAGGGCTTAAATATTTGTATAAATGATTCCTCCAAAATCTGAGAAATGCTTGACATCTTCTCAGGATAACAACTTTGTTATGAACCTTACTTTAGGGCTGTATTTTATTTGTCTTGCTTGTTATGGTGGTTTCTTGCACCATCAAAGCAACCATGAGAGCCCAAGTGGTTATTCCAACYATGAGAACCCTAGGGGTTATTCCAGTGTAAGAAGCAAACCAGGGTAGGGAAGGTGGCAGATTCTCACATACAAAGAAGGAATTTCTGTTGTRGCAATAAGACATATGCAGCCATGACAGCTCCTTAGAGAAAATGAGGAGAAAATATATCTGAAGTTAGTGTCTTCAAGTAAAGAGTGCTTCTTAACTCTGTGAAAAGGTTTAAAAGAATTCTGCAAAGTTATTTTAAAGGATGAAATTTTGAATCCTGATTGAAATCTKTGTGATCCTAATAGGAAGAATAGTCTAATGATTTTAATATCTAACGAGCTGCTGACACATCAGTTAAAGACATGYGTGAGGAATGTGAATTCCAGGATGGTTGCCTAAAAAATGTTTAGTGATTTTACCCCAGTTTTGCTTTAAATTAAACAGCATGTCTTGGACTGAATTGAAAAGGGGAGTGTGTGAAGCAGGCAAGAGAAAGAGAGAGCTTTAACTGGAACAATTACAGATTGTGCAGGTAGGGAAACCTCACAAGGCAGCAAACTCCTGCAGATAGGAGAGGGAGAGGGCAAACCCAACCTGTGCCTTGGAGCAGATGGCATTTCCAGTCCAGCAGGCAGCTCTCATGAGAAATTGCTTAGGGTATGAAAAGCACAGTGGGTTTACACAGTAAAGGGAGAGGATGCTGTCCATAGAGAGATCTGGGTGATAACTGAAATGGTGAAATTCTCATAGCTCAGGTGGGTGTTACTGCTGTGTAAAACCAGCTAATTTACTGACAGGAAAAAGGTGTCTCTAGGCTGTCAGCAGTTCTGTCACTGCTAGTGCTCTTTTCAGACACAGGCTTTTTGCAACCTAATAGCAGTTTTGGTTGTCTAATAAAAAGGGAATCAGATATAGGGCAAAAGCCAACAGGCAGAAATTGATGTGCAGGAAGTTCCACCTGAGTATGAGAAGAACTTCSTTACTGTGTGATGACCATGCWCTGGAATAGATTGTCCAGAGAGGGTGTGGAGTCTCCATCACTGGGGATGCTCAAGAACCATCTGGTCACAGCCCCAGTAATGTGCTCCAGGGGAACCTGCTTGAGCAGGGAGGTTGGGCCAGAGAATTCCAGTGGCCCCTTCCAACCTTAACYATTCTGTGAYTATATTCTGAGCCAGCTTTTACTGTAACCTCAAGTGATRCTATAAATAAATATTCCAAAGGATCTTTGGTTTTCATGAGGAGAGCCTGTCTTTGTTAGTCCTATCAGTRAAGTACAGGCTGTGTCCATTATCTCTGAAATTGATTATGGTGAGGAGTGCGTTCAGAAATAATAACAGTTCAAGTCCTGTTAGCACTCATACAATCATATAACTCTCTTCCACCCTCAAAGATCTCACAATCCACTTTATTGACTTCTAGAATATCTCAGGGATTTTTTTTCCACCTGCTAATGCTGAAATCCACTTGTTTCAATGGTAAAACTTGGCCATTGGTTGGCGCCTCAAGGCAGGTTTACACTTTACAGCAAGGAGAAGGGCTTGCTGAAGCTGTTGATTGAAAAGGAGGATTTGGGCATTAAGCAGTTTTAGGAAGGTATTCATGGACGAAGCTGGAATTTGATGKGGACCTGGRAAATCATGTGGTTTAATGAGTGTTRTTTGATTATTGGCAACAGTAGCAAGGTTGCCCTGCTTTTTCATTCTCCTGGAATCTTGGAAGCTGGTGTTGAAGGTGGGACTTAATGCTGAGGTGATATTCATTCTTTCATTTTTATAAGTTACTAGTCTCAATGAATTTTTATTAAAGAAATAGAGTATAAATTAACTATAGAGGCATAAGGAGGCCAAGTGGGTTTGATTYGAGCATCATTAGCCAGTAATTTCAGTGAGGTGACTGGAAGCATTGGAGTCACTGGAATTTAGTTTTATTTAAAATAAAGGCAAATGAGAATACAATTGGATCCTTCTCATTTTGTCTTTCGAGTGTCTGTTGCAATAAACTTCATGTGGCAGAGACTGTATATGCCTTTTGTTCTGTGCAGCTCTGAGCACATTATTGTGATTCTGAAAATAGCCACTAATCATTTCCTGAATTGTCCTTTTTGATGAACTGCTGTGTATTTTCAGCTGCTTTTGGTATGCCACTAAAAGCTGGTTTGCGTTTCAAATATGTTTCCTCAGTTTTAGTTTAGGGTTCAGCAGTAGAGGATAAATGGCTTTACCTGGAAGACTTAGAGATTACCRGAAGTATGAGGGAGGGAGATACTGGACGGGGTCCTTTTGTTATATTAACTTAATATGGTTGGCAATTGTGAATTTGTACAATTCCTATTTATTATTGTAAATTAACAGCAGTATTTACTTTTATTACTAAGAAGTTAGTACAAGATTAGATTTTTTTTTCACTCTCTGTGTATTTATTTTGGAGTTTTATAATAGGGGTTAGGAGATGTGGCTGAGGAGCCTGTGGYATATTTCTAGGGAGAAAGACAGTTTTAAGAATACTAATAGTTGTATGGATACCTGGATAATATTTTGTAAAGTGCTGAAGAATTCAGTTGAAGGTATTTTCTGTGTTAAATCAACKGTCTGGTAGCTGTGGAAACCCTAAGGGAGCAAGCAGGATGGGCGCAGTGTACACAGCCCCAGCCTTCCCCTGTCTCCATGTGAGAGCTGGGGGAGGATGAAGGGGCACTGCACTCACCTGGCTGCAGCTGCAGGGATGTGCTCTGCGGGTGGAGGTGTTTAATTGCCCACTCACTTCTTTCCATTTGGTCCTTACACAGGGAACTTTGTGTTCACAAAACAAATTGCTCTACCACAAGCCTATAAAAATGGTGGATTGTAATTTGAAGAGCAGCCAAATGCTGAGTGCATCCCAATACATTTCCAAAATTTGCTTTAGTTTGACTATAATTAATTTCAGTATCTATAACTTGCTCTGTTAGTACCGGCATCACTACCAACATTAGCTGTTTTGTTGGTTTTTTTTTGGTTTTTTTGGTTTTTTTTTTAACAAGTCAGAGTAATTATGAGTAGCATAGCAGTCTAAAAAGAGCTAATAAAGTTAGCAAAACCCAAGTACAATTTAGCTTGTCAGGTGACTTTCTGTATGTACAGGAATACTTTCAAAATAATTACATTACAGTATGCAAGTTACTACTTTTTAGGGCAAGAAACCTTYCTTTTTTAATTCTTCTTAATTTTTGTTTTCTTTCCCTTTCCTATTTCCCTTTGGGTATGATGCTGACTAAACAGCCTGGRATATCTACTACTTCACCAAAACATTTCCCATGGTACCAGGCTGTATGAAATCCCTTATCTTGACATGTTTTGAGGATTTGCGAGTGGGATCAAAAAAGAAAGTCCCCCATCYTGGGGAAGTCCACAGATAAGGAAAWGATGTTTCATCCACAAGAAAGTGAGAAAGAAGCCTGCAGATAAGCAAAGGAACCATTTCCYTGGTGAGAGATAGATGAGGATTGTTAGTAGGTAAGTCACAGTCACAGTCTGTTGGAGCATTTGTCCTGGAGCGACCATGCCTGTGAACTTCTGAACATTTTGAACTTGGCCAAGAACCTCTGAACTTGCCCTGGAAGCATTCAGGCTCTGCAGATCTGCAGGGCTCTCATGCTGCTGAAAGAGACTGCTTTGCTTTTTTGTCTGATCTTTCTGAATTTTTAGAGCTTTTGAAACATTGCCTCTGGGTTTTAGGGTTTTCATTACATATTCTGCAGCTGACTCACTGGATGTGAGAGAGAGTAGGATTTCACCATAAGCTTCTGCCATGGTCCATTCATGCAGTTTTGTAATTCTATAATACAGTGAATGCAATCCTGTAATAAAATAACTAAGATTGAACTTTTGSATTTCGTTATCATATTATGGGATTGTGTTCACTATAGAATTTTAGAATTATTATAGAATTACAACTTTAGTATGCAGAATTCAGAAACTTCCTGGAATCTGTGAAGCAATGACAGTACTTTTTGAGAATTTGCTCTGACTCAAGAAAATTCAATAGAAACTCTTGTCTACAAACTTTGCTGGTTTATAATTTGCTTACTGTACAGAAATTTGTTAACACAATTTAACTGATTTGTGTTTGTGTTTGTTTGCTTTAATAAAGGAAATGGTTGAGATGGAATTKTAGAAGTCTCAGGATAGAAATCTGGAAGACCCAGTTTGGGTCCTATTTGCCCTTTTAGAAGATWAGGAAAAATACTGGTCAATGTATTTGAACTGTGAAGGCTCTTCAGACTACTAAACGGGCTGGTTCCAGGACTTGAGTATTGCTTCTTAAGGGTTTGAAATATGAGTGTGTTGGAGTGAGGCAAATGGAGAGTGTGTCATTCCTGGAGAAGAGGTGGGAGGCTTTTCTGGGGAAGTGGGTCACAAGTCCCATATCTTTAGCGATGTGTTGCATTTTGCAGCAGAATGAGAGAAGAAAGGACAGAGAAGGGAAAGCAATGACAGGAAACATAGTAGTAAGGTGATTTTACAATCCTGTGTGCTATAATATTGTTCTTTTGGAACTGTTAACCCAGGAAACTGTGAACATTATTCATTTATAAATATGAAACAAAATCTGATGCCTTTAAAGTGCAGGTTAATGAAGTTAGTAATCAAAACTTTTCTCTCCTAACCTGTAAGCTGTTCCCTCTTCCATTGTGACCTTTACAACATCCRCATGTTACCAACTAAAATCCATGGATGTGGGAAAGGACTTGGTTCTGCCTTCATTTGTCCTGGCTGTGGTTTCACTGGTCTCCCCATCTTTGCAATTGGATAGAAGTGGTAACTGTTGCCACATCTTCAAGTTATTTCAAATGAGAGTTAAAAAGTAATGACAGAGAGCTGGCCWGTGTGTGCACGCCTGTGTCACATTAAGGCTGGCAGGTCTTTGGTGCTATTTCTGTAGTGGCTTCCAATAAAAATGAGTTTGCTCTGTCAGATGGAAAGTAAACTTGACATTTTGTTCAGTCTAAGGCAAACTCTTCCAAGCATCCTATTGTCTGCAGAGGTTTATATGTCTACAGTGTRCTGCTACCAGATGCTGTTTCACCATTTCTGAGAACTCTGAAAACAGGAGGGACATTTCTATAATTAATAATGGAAAACAGTTTCACTTTTAATTTTAATGATGTCAGAACAGATCCAGTCCATCATGCTTTGTGAAMCAGCTCCCGACAGCTGCTGAATAATAGAGAGAAAACACCAGCTTGCTTTCTYTTCAGTTGATGTACCATGCTACTTGTTACTCATTAAGCCCTGTTTTCATGCAAGTTCATGAAACAGAATTGGTGAGTGATAGGTACTCTACTGCCTGAAGGCCACTTCAGTTCCTGTGTTTTGATGTTGCTCTTCTGCCACTGTATACTTGCAGATACCTGTGGAAGAAATAATTACATGCAAACTTGCTGAATTTTCTTACATTCTTAATGGTTCCTAGGAAACTGGCTCCCAAATTTGCAGTCGCATGCGTTTCAAATGGTGTTATCAGTAGTTACCCTGCCARGAGAAGGAATACAAAGTTCCAGAGTTTCTGTTTCCAGAGATTGATGATTTGCTTTAGCTTTGTGCTGCAAGCCAGAACATCGCCCTGTATCTCTGTGGTGTGGCCATCTGCTGTTTGGGTTAGCCAGGAGCTCRTTTTGGAATTGGGCAATCTGTCTCAAGGTTTGGGACCTTGGCTCAGRAAAAGGGCAGTGCTAAACCAGGGGAAAGCAGAATACTGAACAAATTGGGGAAAAAAAAAGTATCTTTAATCCTTCCAGCTTACATTTGAACTTTACCTCCATTTTGGAATGTGTAGTGTTATACGTCTCAGAAGATTAAATGTGGCTATTCTTCTGTGGTAAAAATCAGTTGTACTATGGGTTTATACCAGAAGAAAGAGCTCTCAAGATGCAGGAATCTGTACTTCATATTTATATAAGAAGAAAGSTGTCCTGCTTAAAGATCTCACAGCAGAGGAGGGCTGCCACCAAGATTTTAAACCGCTTTTGTATCCTTATGAGTGGACTGTTCCGTGGATTCCCTGGCACAACACTGCCCCAAAGYCCCTGCAGGGCCTGGGACCACTCAAGCTGTGGGTGATGTGCTCCAGCAGATACCCACCTAAAATTTCTGTGGATCTGAGAGGAAGGACTCTGTGTCAYGGGACTCCCCGCTGGAGACAGGACAAGGGAATATTTGCACCCCTGTAGATATGGGGACACAACCCTTAGTCTGAATGCTCTTTACAGGTCTGTATCAAAGCTCGTGTTASACTGTGACCTTCAGAGAACAGCTTTACAGTGTGTGGCTTTCCTAATGTCAATGGAAGCTGGCTGTAGCTTTGTGTGAAGGAGGAGCTCAGCTTGGCCAGGAAATGGCAGTCGAGCAGAACAGGGAAAAGTGGCTTTTAATCACCGGGGCACAGGAATAGCCTTATTGGAATAAGTGCAGATCTGAAAGAARAATAATGATGGGCAGAGAGAAGCATCATTAAGTATCAAAAGCAGCCATTTAGAATGAGACTTCTGAGTAATTTACATCCATGGCCAAACCCTCCAGCTCCAGAAGGCAATGGAGGAGTGAGATATGAGTCATCAAGGCTGCACTGGCTTTGGAAAAAAGTAAAAATCTAGATTTGAAATAAGTGAAGCAGAAGAATAAAGGAAATATTTTCAAGGTTAGCCTTATATATAACCTTAGACCTATAAGTGAGGACTTGCCTATGGAACAGTTACTACTCAGAATTAGGGTGTTTTTCATCAAATCTGATAAAGGTTGCAGGAAAAAAACAAGTGTTCAGAGCAAGAAGGAGGATTTCATGGTGTGCTCTCCTGGCTGATCTCTGAGGTGTCCTGGATGAGAAGCAATAAGCAATTAGACGGGTATTAATTTATCAAGGATATTGCTAATTTCACATTAGGTTGTTATAAACATTTTGTTTCTGATTTTGTTAYCCAAAAGTTTAACTGTCTTTCACAAAGCGTTTTTTAAACCCCTTGTGCTTGCCTGGTGCTGAAGAAGAGGTGGAATGAGCTGTCAAATAGCTGGCAAACAGTGGGTGTCTGTTTTCACGGTGCCAGTGGGACACGCAGCACCTCTGTGGGGCTCGTAATGAGTGAGCGTGCAGATCCAGGCTCTGGAGATCAGTGTGAAGCTGCTGCTGTCAAGCAGTGGGATTTGGGGAAGGTTTTTTTCTGACAGCAACAATATGGTGCTTCTTCTCACTSTGGGATTGAAAGCAATCAAGAAGAATCTGTAATTTGAAAGAGCTCAGATTGTGGTTAAACCTAGAAAYTGCTCTGAACTTTAGTTCTGAGTGACATGCCTACCCTGAGGATGGGAGACTTGTGCCTGAACATGGAGATAAGTTTGACAAGTAGAAAAACTTAAATTCTGATAGTGTCTTGTAAGATTAATATTCCTGATGAGTTGACACATTGTCAAACTCTAGAGGCTACAGTCCAGAATGAAACAAAATTAATGAAAGGATATTGATCAAGCTGCGGACAGCGCGAGCACTCTGCTGCAGGACTTGGTTGTCTTCTCAAATTAAAGAAATATGTTATAAAAGTGCATGCTACTGATGGACAGAACATAACTGAGAGTTTTACCAATGATCACCAAACAGACAGAAAGAGTCATGTAGTTGACTAAGTCAGACTCTGTTTGTAGTAGAAGATGCTGTGTCTTCCTCCAAGCATTAGTGAGGTGGGTATTTTCCTTCAATTTTTGTCTAATGTGATACCAATATAAATGAGAAGGAATGCCRTAAAATTGACCAAATATATTAAAATTTGAGCCTTTATGTAGCTGTCTTCTGAACYATGTTTCACACTAAATCCTCAAGTAGAATTTTAGTAAGAATTAATTTTATAACTAGGAGCATAATTTATTCAACTTTACACAGTTGGACTCAGCTCAAGACTCCTGGCAGTTTTTAGTAGTCTGGAAAAATAGGACAGTGAACTCCTAAATATGGGCTGAACACCAAGGAGCAGGGACATCAGATTATTGTAGCCTGGTTTCCAAAGGTATTTTTTTACCACACATCACAGAATGCATCAGGTTGGAAGGGGCCACAGTGGGTTATCTGGTCCAAGCAGGGTTATCCTAGAGCACATGGCACAGGACTGTGTCCAGATGATTCTTGAGGACTTGCCCTTGTTGAATTTCAGGCAGTTCCTCTCTGCCCATCTCTCCAGCTGGCCAAGGTCCCTCTGAAGGGCTGCAGAGCCCTCTGGGCTATCGGCCACTGCTCCCAGCCTGATGTGGAGAGGGAACATGCTGAGGAGGCCTCTGCCCCTTCATCCAGGCCATTGATGAATCGTTTAACAATACCGGGCCTGGTGTTGAACCCTGGGGACCCCACTGGTGACAGCTCCAGCTACACCCTGTGCCACTGATTATCACCCTCTGGGATTTGGCATTCAGACAGTTCTCAGTCCACCTCAGTGTCCACTCATCCAGTCCACACTTCCTGCGTTTTCCCGTGAGGATGTTCACTGATGTCTAGGACAGCACCAGTGCCAGCTGAAGCTTTCATTGTGACTGTGGTGTGCTCAAGGAGCATTCTCTGGTGTCTAATAACAGGTGTGTCCTTRTGATGTAGTCTCTCACTCAGCAAGAGTGCTCAGAGGGTATCTCTTCTCTACCAGGATGTTATTTTCATGAAGTTTGTGGGAACTTAGCAAATTTCGGATCCCTGCTGCACTGTCTGGAACCAGGCAGTAAGTCCAAGAAGGGATTGTGGGTTGGGAAAATAGACACAAACTGTTGCAGATCTTTTCCAGTGTAGTACTAGCATGTGGAATCAGCCTAAAAATCATGCTTTAGGAATRAAGAAGTAATTACATGAATGGTTGCTAGGAAATGCAATGGAAATGACAGATCTATCTGCTGACTAGAAAATGTGGGTTTAGCAATGTTGTCCATGTTAACTTTTTATGTCGTGCACTGTTTTCCACCATTTTTTCCCACCATTTTTTAATTGTGCAGCTAAATTACCTACTGATTATAGCAGCTATTTGTTAGCTTTTGGACAAACTATAGCAATTTTTTTTCCCATTTCAGCTAGCAGGACCAGCAGGCTGTCCATGCTGGAAGCACTTCAACAGTCAGACTTTCCAAAGAATTGTACAGTGTGCTGGGTGTTTGGTTGTGCCCTTCTGTGAGATGAGCTGTGCATTTCCCTGTTACTATTTCCCGCTCTGAATAAGTTTTCTTTGCTCAAGCACCACAATTCTCTTCATGAGTTACTGGATTGGATTGGCCTCTCTARTAYTTCCTATTGGTCTTTGGAAGAAAAYRTGGAAGACTGTTTTTAGCATTGTAAATAAATATTTTTAATGTACTCTGTAAATGTGAAAAATGKATTTCAGAGTGGAACTAGTTTGCATTGTCATAGGACCATTAACTGCATTTATTGGCAGAGATGGGCCAACTGAGAATTTGGTTAAAAAATTGGCATCAGTAAGTAATGTGAAGTTGAGGGGTTTTGCATTTTTTAAAGCACTGCATCCTTTGTTGGGATCAGGRCTAGAGAGAGCTTTCCTCTCCGCCCCCCTCCCCAAATAATGTCGGAAATGACTCACATTCTTGCAGATTTTGGCAACTTTCTTTAATCCCCTGTCTCACTGTGTGGCTCATCTTCCAGGCAAACTTCACAAGAGTTGCTGCCAAGCTACAGATGAATGCAGAAGTAGCTGGCAGAACCAGACATCCAGAGGTAAAGGACCTCTGTGTGTTTTGGCATATTCCTTGACAGCTTCTGGAAGGTGTTCTGCAGATAATGTTTGATATTTCCAGTGTTGCTCATGTCTAAAGCCTGCAGTTACCTTAGTGATAGGAAAAACGGGTTAGAGAGTCGGTATGAAGAGAATTCTCTTTTAGTTAACACACYAAGGAAGTGAATTAAACTTTGCTCTAAATTAAGTTTAACCTGTGCTAATGGTGAAAAATGTCTTAACTCATCTTCAAAGCCAAGGATATCTGGCCCTGAGAAAGTGCCTTCAAATTAATTACGCTGCATTATTTAATGGCCATAAAATTCTCAGTCCCTTTGGTGTCTGTTAACAGGTTCCCCTCTAATTGCAGTGCAGTTTTCTAGGAGAGGAGAAATTGTAATTTTGTTGTTTAGTATGTTAACCAGAAGCAAAGTTTGACGARTTCTAAAATTATATTCAGGTTACCAGTGTCATTTCCAGACAATCAGATGAAGAGATCTTTATTTTTCAGGTAGTCTGATCGTAGGTTGCATAGTATTTTTAGCAGTAATGAAAAATCTGTCTTAAAAAATATCACTGAGAACTTACGAGTGTCCAAGCTACCTGTCCTCTGAAAATTGCTGTAATTGCTGTACTTGATCTGTCTGTAAAGGATCCTGACTGTTTGTGAGCTGATCATGGGTTCTCCATGTTCATGACAACAGCTGTTGATGAGTTTTCTGCTCCTTAGCCCCACCATGGCGCCCATGTAACCTGCTTTCAAGCACTGCTAAATTAAATTTTTGCCCCTCACCACCTTCCAAGAAGGTACAATGATTTGTACATATTTCTGGTCTCCTTTCTTCATTTCTTTGCAAAATGCTCCACTTCCACAKTTTTTTTTTCACTAACACTTGCATCTTTGTACTGTTTGTCCATCAGTGGGCTGATAACATCATCATCTTTGAATTGAAGGGGATGAGAACCAGAAGGGAACCAATCCTATGTGTCCTCAAACATACAGCCTGGTCACCAAACTGAGCCATGTTTCAAAAGAGGTTAATTTGGTGTTAATRACTCCACAGTCCCTTACATTTGGTGAATGACATTCACTTTTCTGGTCRTGGTTTGTCAGTAGTCATGTGTCATTTATCATTATTTGTATGAATGAGCTGAGACTCCTTTCCATCACTTTTTACTCTCATCCCATGCTTCACGAAACCAGAGTAATGAAAAATCAAATCTAAAAGTACTGAGAAGTTTTTAGCAAAGCATCAAACTATAAAGAGAAATATTGTCCTTACAGCTACGTTTGCTGTAAGCTGAATCAGATCACCTKTTGCTGTGCTTTGACTGACTCAGATTTAAACAACTTCATGTTATTCTAAGTCCCTTGTTGTTGGAAAACACATTTTTAACTTGGATATGAAAAATAATTTACTCCACCAATGCACTCAGAAAGGAGAAGAGCTACAGGTGCCTGAGTAACTCTCCAGAAAAAGTATRGAGTGGCCAACCCTGTCCTGTCTCTTTGAGACAAAATCATGTATTTGAAAAGAAAAGTTAATGAGTAGTGTGGCTGGCAGGCTGGCTGCCTACCAAGCTGTCTGGAGGCAAGCAGGACCTCCCAGGTGTTTCACAAGGTTCTTGGATGCGTGGATGTGCTCAGTGGTCCGTGTGAGGCTGCAAACACACTGTAACACAATACTCGGCTCTTGAAGGGTAAATGAAGTGAGAAAACACAATGGGTAAACCCTTTTCAATGACAGAGCTGCCACTGACTTAGGCAGACACTTTTTTTTTTTTAATGAGTGTGCTTGACCACAGGTCATAAACAGGATCAGAAAAATGCTCCTGGGTTCTTGCAGGACACCAACCTGCTCCTATTGTGTGCCAGGCACAAAATTATTCTTTGCATATCCCTTATGTGCTGCCCCTAACCAGAGCAAAGAAAGAGGGATTTGCTGGTACTATCTTTGTCAAGCTTATCTATCATGGCATTGCTCTTATTATGTTCTTTGAACAAGGACTTGACTTTAGAAAAGGGAGGTGTTCTCATCTCTGTGTACATGTGGAAATACAGATTTTTGAAAGCTGTTCTCTGAAAAACATGAAATACCCAACTCAAGGCTGGCTGCAATTTTAGTCTTTTTCCGCCCCATTTTCTTTCTTTAAAAAAAAATAAAAGATATCTTTCTTTTTTTTTTTCTTAATTCTAAAATTACTGGTTTACCCCCTCTGCTCCAGAATGCCACAGGATGGATTTGTTTAATCCTTTGTCTGAGTTTCTAAATTACATGTGGGACATGATGCCACATGCTTTCTTTTAAGCTACTAATTTGTTTTTGCCCTGTTCTCCCCTTCTGGATGTATCACCTGCTTTRTGTGGCTGCTGAATACTTTGTCACTTGGTTTCTGGCTAATCAGATTTKATGAAGGGCTTTGTCTCTCTTGTGCTGGAAGATTTGGCTCAGACTTCCAAAGCAATTGCACAGGTTATTTGGAGGGTTTATTTTCTTTCCAACAGAGATAATCTTTATCGCATTAGATTTTGCCAACTTTGTCCTTTACAACAAGCAGCATAAAATTAAACCAATACGACTTTKAAAAAACTGGTTTAGATGTTGTGCTTAACTGTTTTAGATTCTTGTGTTGATTCAAAAGCTATTTATTTATAAATAATTTAAAGATAAATATTCATGGWATATCTAATTTTTTTTAGTTGAACCTGTGATTTAAAGCTTACTATATTRAGCCTGGCAGTCATTACATTATACKAATSCTGTAAAGCTAAARATATAATACCAGGGAACAGACAGGTGGAATAAATGTGCTGTGTGAATTCTACAGAYACCTATTACTCTCTCTTTAGCAAACATGATGATAAAGCTGATCTTAATTGTAACCAAGCCATCTATAAGAACTAATGGCTGGAAGTTAAAGCGATACAAATTCCATTTAGGAGTGTGATGTCCTGAAGGGTGTGTAGGTGAAGGATCACTCAATTGCTGCCTCCATCTTTCACTGTTTCCCTCAACAGTGGCTGCTGGGCACACAGGAGGTGGGGTACAAGCCTAAATGGAGCTTCTGATCCAACCTAGGGTAGCTGCTTTTATGAATTGAGTAAAGTAAATTTATTTAAATTTTTTAAGAGTTGATGGCTACTGGTGAGGCAAAAATACTCAGGAATATGGTGGGGTTTATTCCCAGTGCTTTGCTTTCACATTTGTAAAGAAATTTGAAACCAGGTCTGTTTTATGTTTCCTTTTTTTTTTTGCTGATGTGGAAGCAGATCTTTTTCATATATCTGCTTTTATTCAATGCTAAGTTTATATGGATCAAATCTTAAGTAACTTAGCAGCAGATTAATATTTCACTGGCTGTGTCTGCAGAGCCTGTTGTGCATCACTCAGCCCCTGTGCTCCTGGAAGGCTGAGCCCATGCCCAGTACTGTGAGCTGAGCTCATTCAGCTTTGCCAGGCTTGGGCTCAGGCTCTGCCACGGGGCCACTGGACAAAAGCTGCTTGCSTGTGCCTGCTATGTATGGTGTAGATTCACCTGCAGACAGCCAGGAAAGGCCTCTGTCTGTAAATAAACATTACAAACAAATCTGGACTTTGTTTGCTAAATTTTTGTGCAGCAGAAAATACTCAGTTTATTTATTACCTTTTTCACCATAATATTTACTACCACTGGTTAATAAAATATTGCCTGTTAAATCTTTTGTAAAAAGAGTGAAATTTTTTCTTTCCAGGGAAAATAATTTCCTATTTTTAGCTTTATGGTATTTAATGTGTTTTCCTGCCTAGATGCTGCAATTTCTTTTAAGTAGTCAGGCTGTAAATAGTTCTGTTTCCATGCAATGTTGAGCACASTGGAATTTCAGAGTTTGAGATTGCGTCTAGAAGGATCTAGGCTTCTTTCTCTCCTCTCCATCCCACCTYTCAACATGATATTCTGATCTTTATTAAACCTTTGCCTGGGATTATGTGGACTGCAAGAAGCAATTTGACTGAATGTTTTTAAGGTGTGTTACAGCTGCCAAAGTCTGGAAACAGRAATAATGCTCTAGACCAATGAAAGATAGCAGCATTTTGAAGTATTTTGTCCTTTTTCAAGTTATAGACTGGCCAGTGACAATAAAATAAGAGTTATTCACACTTTTATTTGGTGTGAATATTGGATGAATATATTCATATTAATGCAGAACAGATTCAAGAGCGTGCAGAATATTTGATATGAACAATTCTGTGATTCTGTGAATTTGTTCAGTGGCAAAGGACTTTGAATATAGTACTAGGGGTGCTGCAGTGTTCACACGTTACAGTAGGAGCTACTTCTTTTCTTCCTTTGCTTCAAAAAGAAAATGCAGTCTCTCCAGAGGTGTGTATCTTCACCGTACAAAGAAGCCAGAAAGCAGAAGATAATTTTTCTCTGAAAAAGTCTTTTTACCACTTTAGCTGCYTTTTTGTGGTTAGTTAAAAGATGTTTGGGTGTCACTGGACTTGCACACACACTCATCCCACTTCAATTTCTCCGGTACTCCGCTCTGTCAACAGTCACATTTCTGCAGGATGAAGATAAAGTGTGAAAAAAAAAAAAAAATTGGGCCTTCTCTTTCCTTTTTTTCCTGCTTTCTTTCATGTTTATACAAAGGCTGAATGAATGTTCAGTGTTCTTTCATACCAGATTCCCATTTATTAGTTGTTTTCAAATAGGACCCACAGGCCCACACTGTCTGCACTGACATCATTGGCAAAGGGTACGAGAAGAGATGATGCTGTCTGGGGAACTGAGGCAAACAACAGCTAAGTAGCTTCCCTAACATCAGGGAGAATTATGTCACAAAGCTGAAATTTGAGATAATAAGAAACTCTTTAACTTTTTTTTTCTGAGTTTTTCTAAAGTGCTTGCAGTGCACACTGTCTTCTTGGTGTACATTTGATTTTTTTACACTCATGTATTTTTTAATGAACCCTGTCCTCTGAAACCTTCCTCAYGTCATAGGCAGTTAGATACTGAAGCACACCTAAAGTCACAAGCATAAAGTGAAAAATATGGAGGTGAGAGGACAGAGGCTGTTTTAGTTAAATCATTCAATTGGTCACTGAGGAACTGCTAGTGTCTAGTTTATGTTCATGCTACACCTACACTATAGGGGCACCTATAGTCATGGGAAGGCASTATAGTAGTCTGCTTTCATCTGATGAAGTGAAATAAACTGTACTGGGAAACATCATTTTACAAGTGTTCCTACTTTTATGTTGCTGGACTGTCTCTTCCTTCTGTRGTAGGCAAAGGCTATTTGATGCACAGAAATGACAGTAGTTGTTCTGGCATGGTAATAAATTTGCTGTGTGCTGACCTGATGTCAAAAGTCCCAAAACTAAGCAAGAGTGAAGCTGAGTATAAACAAAACTTTTATCACATACTACTACCTAAAATTGCAAGAGAGTTTAAGAGTATGGGGCTCSCATTGACATAGGTTTCCTCTGTTTCGCCCAGGTCAGATTTGTGTCTGCAGCTATTTTCTCTAACCAGTTGTTTTTCTCTTAGCTGGGCTGTCCCCACTTTGCTGTGGTTGCCAGGGGCAGTGGCATCTGCTGCCAGCAGAAGGTTGGGGCTTGGCTGCAATTGTTCATGTTCTTCCTCACCTGATGTGAGCTCYAGCTGTCTGAAACCCACCTGCTCTGCTGGGAAAAAGTGCTGGAAACCCTCCAGGAAAAAAACACAGCTGTCTGATGTCCTGCCTAGATYGAATGTGCAAGACTCAAATTTGTCACTTGGTCAGTTTATCAGTGGGACAGGCTTGATTAGAGCTGTCTTTGCTGTTTGTTGGAGGTAAACAACAAGGCCAAAAAAAAGGAGTGATAGATGACKATGGGAAAAGCTGCTGAGAAAATACTGTCAGTCTGGAAGGAATGTCTGTTTATTCTTAGAAGTCTGTGCAGAGTATCTTGTAATGTTTTTATGCTTGAACGTACATCTGAGTATACAGTTGTATGATCATCTGCATGACTTTTCTTTTTTTTTCCTTTCTCACAGTGCATGCCAATTAAAGGCCTTGGATTTGTGCTTGGAGCCTACAAATGTATTTGCAAGGCTGGATTCTATCATCCCAACATCTTCTCAGTGAACAGCTTTCAGAGTAAGTGCCTTTGCCTGAGTTTAAAAAAAAAAAAGAAACAGAGCCTAGCATTAATAATGCAGGGCTGCCTTTTTATCCTCGCCAGGGTTATACAGTAAAATCCCAGTGGTTTGCAACTCTTGGATTATATAATCACTTAAGGAGTTCTAGCCCTTTGGTTTGTCATTCATGATACTCTTGAGGATCCTGTAAAACATACCCACTTGAAGAATATTTGATTTGTAAATAAATTTAAAAAACATGAAAAGAAGCCTTACGAAGGGGAAATAGAGATTTCTGGCATCTGTGCTCATGCACAAGTATTCTGGAAATTAATCTTCTCATTTTCTGTTTAGCCAGAGGAAATGAGAATGCCCCAGCTTCTCGCTTTGTGTGGGCTTTAATTATTTTCTTTATACTTCATTTGCAAAGGAGAGTTGAAGGGAGCATCCAAATTCTAATACATGCTGATGAGGTAACAGAGATGGTTCAAGCCTGGAAGGCTGTTGAGCTGCATGTACGGATAACATACGTCCTACACATGCYCAGGACACACATCGTATGTGCCCAGACTGAGCTGCCCATGGCAGGAGAAACAGACCGTGGTTGATGCTCAGCAGGGAGAACAGAAAAACTGCACACCCAGAACTGATGTCTGTTACTGTCACTGTAAAACGAAACCTGTACTGATTTTGTGCTGAAATTGTTGCAGTTGTGCTGGTAGAGCTCRTGCTGCAGCCACAGGTGCAGAGCTGATGCTTGGGTGTGTAACAGGGCACCTTCCCTGCCTCCTGCTTTCAGGCTCATTTCATGCCCAGCTTCTCTGCACCATCCTTTAGCCAGAGGTTCATGTCATCAGCTCTCACTGTGAGTTCAGTTTGTGTGAGATATCCAGGGAGTGGCAGTGAGTAACTTGCACCAAGCTTGGTCCAGGACCAGGTATATTGTCTCCTCCCTTGAGTGAAAATAGCTTTTTCTATTCCCCTATAGGAATACCTCTGGTATTATTCAACACTTGATGTGCATATATATATATATATATATATATATATATATATGTATATATAATATCATGTCTCCTGTATAGATTTGTAGAATAAGTAGCAGTTTGTTCAACAGTTTGTCTGCTGCGTATTTCCCTTGTGTTTTCATATTGTGAGGTGTTGCAGAAGGCGGCCTTGTGACAGTGCTGTTTCTCTGGGCTGTGTGA
Organism: Malurus melanocephalus; assembly: GCF_030028575.1. Taxonomy (NCBI): domain Eukaryota; kingdom Metazoa; phylum Chordata; class Aves; order Passeriformes; family Maluridae; genus Malurus; species Malurus melanocephalus. The sequence continues at coordinate 4,491,523 of NW_026623246.1, forward strand.
ATCTGTTGATAGAGTAAGGATGATGTTTGGTTCCTCCTGAAGTACAGTGAGCCCTGGTGGAGTTAGGATTTAACTGCTTGAGAGACCATATGAAGAAAAACTTAGATTTTTGTCATATCAAGTGCCATAGAACAAACACAAAAAAAAGTGGCCAGAGATCATAACAACATTGATCATTAGAGATGAGATGAATTTTATTTGATAGCAGTTGTTCAAAATGCATATGCTTGCTATGTATTAGTCACCTAGGTTTCAACTGCAGCCAGCATCAAGAACCTGGCTCCCCTGGAGGGTGATTGGTCTTTAGATGGAAAAAATAATACCTCCATTTTTTCTCCATTTGCTACAAAATAAAGAGCCTATATAGTTTCTTTAGAGTGACTATTTAACTCTTAGTAAAGTGAGATTTGTCTCAAGAAAGTTTGTAGTTGCTGTTATTGTAGGATGTGGGGGCCAGTTTGATTTGAGCCTTTGTTGCTGTGAGGTAACCAAAGTTTGGAAACAGTAATGAAGAACTGCTTTAATTCATCCAAATGCAGCTCCCTCTGCCAAGTATAGATGATTTTAAAAAGYGATGGTGAGACTGGAAACAACTAAAGTAATGTAAAAGTCTGTGGTTCAAAGGAAGCTTGGCCCTGTCACACAGCTGCATTTGGTAAAAAGAAGAGAAAAAATGACATAGCTAAAATACTGTAGTATGCTTTTGGTGGTTCGAAATGGTGTTAACACAGGAATTCTAGACACGAATTCTGCCAGCAGTTTTGACAGAAGCTGTCTGACCTGGAGATCTCTTTGTGGAGATAGCTTGGTGAAATCTGATGATAAAAGAGATGAAACTGAATAGGAATGTTAATCATTTAAGAAGTATTCCTAGTGGGAGAAAATGAAGAGGAATCAAAGATTTGCAGGTCTCAAGACATAAGAAAGAAGATAGATAGAAAAATGACCAGTTTTCACTCAATTGAAAAACTGGATTGTGTTGTATCTTGAAAATGATTCTGGGATTCTGCACCACAACAAAATATGGTTAACTACAGTTGCACATTGTGTCTGAAGTGTCATTTAAAACTTGTGTCAAGTTTTTGGGAAAAGGTTCTGCTTTAGGCCCAGATTAAATGGTTTGGTTTGAGTCTGAAAGATAGCTGTCTTATATGTCTTTGCAGAGACATTGGACATGCTACATAGTTTACTGTGGCCCTTGGGGAACCTGCAACGTGACATAAACAGTGTCCTGTGTGGGAAAGATTCTGCAAATCAGTTGCTTTTGTGCCTTAAAGCATCATGATATTGCTGCTCCCAGGGAGGCTGCACATGTTGCAGGCTCCCAAACAGTGAGTGGGACAGGGGCACAGCTGGAATTCAGGCTTTTCTTTTACTGAAAAAGAAGCCAGGTAGGAAGGTATTTCCCTCCCAAGTCTCGGTTTGTTTTTCAGAACYGATGGTGCCAAAATATGTAAAACCTTTCTTTTTTTTTYTGCATGTGTTAATTATTACCTTGGGTACTAGAAGGGCACAGAGTTATTACCATATTTCCAGAGTCTTTTTTGAGTTGGAAATTGATTTTAGAAAAAAACACCTTTAATGTACCCAGGTTGTGTTAACCTGTAAGTGCTTTAGTACATGATTATGCACTTTTTCCTAATGGCTCATTTTTAGGTAGCACTATTAATATAGGTAGAATAAACTAACTTACATTTTAACATTCCTCTAACACCCTTCTCTGAAGCTCTTCTGTTCTCTGCCTCACGGGGTAATCAGGTTTGCATTGGAAAATCCTTAGCACAACAATGGTGCTCTGTTCAACCTTGAAGTTTGCTCTTTAGCAATGCATCCTCCATCCATTGCAGAAATTCTCAGCTTTTGCTGTTTTGCTGTTACTTGCACCAGCAGTGGCTCTTTTGTAAGAATAAGGGACTGTGCTGTCTCTAACACTGCTATGATCGCATAAAAATTTCCAAGAGTAGTTTCCATTTCAACAAGAATTCCCATTTTTTACACCCGACCTTTTGCTTTGGTTCTTCAACAGAACCTTGCATGTGCATATCTTAGTTCATATGAAGGTTGTCACTGATTTCAGTGATCCCTTTGTGGGGTGAGGCTTATGACCATGGCTGATGACCAGATTTTGGTGCCAAGAGGTTCAGCTGCATTCTCACCAGGTTACTGCACATCACTGATGCAACTGGAGTGTTCCTCATTTACTCTGTTATAGAGCAGGAGCAGAATCTGTCTTTTGGTCTGCGCAGTGCTCAGCATGCACTGTGCTCTCTGTGTTCATGTGCTGAGTTCTGACTGCAGTAAGGGGTGATTTGATTTGGGATAGAGCAATCCCTGCCCTGGGTCTCAGCAGTCTGTGGTGCCATTCTTRCTTTGCAGGAAGATCTCAGCTGGTAATGTCACAGCTGCTGAGGCATCCCTTGCGTGGCAAAGTGTCCTTAGGAGAACCAAAGCTGATGAACAGTTACCCTCAGGAGAACATTTCAAAAACAGATGGGCCAATCAGACAGAAAAATAAGACTGGGATGGAAGAGAGAAGAGCTAGGAAAAAAACATGGTAGAGTGGGAATAGCTGAAACATTTAAGCTTTTTGGTTTTTTTTATTGTACTTCATGTTGGTTTGTGTCCCTATTCCTACTTTCCACCTATCTGCCTTGATTCTTTTCTCCTTTCTTTCTATCCATTTTATTTTTTGGTTGTTTTTCTGTTCTTCTTTCCTTTAGAGCGGCATTTTTTTACACCTTCCTCATTTTCAGTTTTAACTCCTGGAGCACAGTGTTTGCCTCCATCTCATTTGTGTCAGTGCTAAAATCGCTGCTGCATTACACAGAGCAGAAGTGACTTCGTGTCCATCTATCTTATTAGTGTCTAGAATCTTTTGTCATCTTTTGAGGAGGAAAAGCTGTTTTTATTCCCTGCAGGAGATTTGTAATCTCAAAGAGCTGCTGAGATAGGAGAAGGCACAATGAAACATAGCAGTGCTGTGAGAGGCAGTAACTCCAGGCTTGGCTTGGACTGTTTGTGTTTTGAATTGATGTTACATTGTCTTTGGTGAGGGGACAGGACCAGACAAAAAGGGCAGAAGTGTTCAACTATGTGCCCTGAGACATATAGTCAGGGCAAGGTTGTGGGTGGATAAGATCCCAATCAGTGCTTTATGCAATGAACAGTTCTTTTCCAAGAATTTATTTTAGAGGGTCTGAAAAATGTTCTTTCTTTTTGCCAAGGAGGGAAAAGAAAAGAAAAAAAAAGTGGGGAAAAAACRGGAACTGTTAACTGTGCCCTATCACATTGTGGAAAATCTCACATAGATGCTATTTTTTCAATCTTTCCTTTATTTGCTATAAGGGAGARTCACACAGAATCACAGAATCCAGTAGGTTGGAAAAGACTGCTAAGATTACCAAATCGATTACCAAATCCAACCTGTGAGCAATCCCCACCTTGTTAACCAGACCGGATCACTGAATGCCACATACAGTTGTTCCTCGGACCCCTGCACCTCCATTTGGTAGTCAAAAGATGTTCACAGAAAAATCAGCCTTGGCTGGCAGACCAGACAGTGCAGAAGGTGTCTGTCAGTGATCTTCCCTTGTATACAAGAGCCAGTATCAGAGAATCCATGGATTGGAAAAGACCTTTGAGGTCACTGAGTCCACCCTGTGACCAAACACCACCATGGACCTGACCATGGCAACAAGTGCCACGTCCAGTCTGTCCTTAAACACACCTCCAGGGACAGTGGGTGACTGCACCACCTCCCTGGGCAGCCCATCCCAGTCTCCAAACATGACAGCAGACACATCTAAACAAAAGCTTGCTATTGTGTTATGAAGTCATACCCATGGGATATTTACTCAAACATGCAACTGTTATCCCTACAGTATGTGATGAGCATCCACATGAAAAAAGTCCCACATATGATTCATGTAAGAAACTGCTTGACAAAACTGATTTTAATGTATTTGCAATGACATTCAAGGTTAGACATTTCTGAAATAAATTAAGTGCACCAAGTTTAGGAACATGCAGAATTATCAAGCCATATTCATATAATATTTGTGACAAGTAGTCTCATAACTGTAGGTTTTAAATTATATTTTTTTCAGTGTTTAAGTTTTTATACTGCAATTTTGTGACAATGCAAATAATTTATTTGACACAATAAAAGTATATTAAAAATGGCTCATGTGGCTCAGAAATGTGAGGTTTTAAAGAGTTGAGCTAATTGAAGGGCAACTATGGAAATAGTAAAGGAACAGATATATGGTGGAAAAGCAGGCTGACATGGTTGTGAATGTTGAGGCAATGAGGCGGAAAGCTTTGGATAAGGAGATGGGAAGTGGGAAGACTGACTTCTGTCTCTGACAGAGGACCGTGTGGGTCTGTTGCTCTAGCTGTAATTAAGAAAGCAGGGATCTAATTTTGGATTTGGAGAAGGTGGTTTCTGTTAAAGCTCTTGGAATGATAATGGGCTGAGGTCCATGGGTGCTCTGAAAAGAAGTTCCAGTCCTCGGGTATCTTCAAATTCAGTGTTCCTTAGAGGTTCTCCATCTGCTTGCTATGCCCAAGCATAGTTACTTTCCAAGATTTCCATGTCTGCCTCACAGTCTGGGTCAAAAAAGCATGAGATCCCTTCTTGCTGACTCCTTGTATCTAAAAATCTGACTTCCAGCATGAGTCAGCACTACTCTGTTATATTCAGGTTTCCAGCATATTAGTTTAGAATAAAGCTCCAAAGAGAAATTCACAATCATAATGAGAAATACCATCCTGTTCTCTTCTCACTATGGRATGTGGGAGTGAAGTATCCTACACTGAGGACAAGGAACATGGGGCTGCTTGAACAAGCAGCCAGATAAACAGACCTGGGTATGTGGCCTCTGTCCCTTTCCCAGGCTTTGCCTGGTAGCAGATGACTGCTCCTGCAAATCCAAAGATTTGAGAARGCAAGAAGTAATTACCCTTGTAGATAACCTTCTGCTTCAGTTGTTTCAAGCTAGAAGTCTGGAGAGAGTTGCATAAGCCTGTGTGCATGTGCAGTGCAGGTGGAATAGGCTGTGCCTTGGACTCAGCAATGCATGATTCACTACTTTCACTSACAGGGAGAGTTTTGATCAAACAAATTGAAGCAATTTTCTAGAACTGTGAAATATGGGAGGAGTTATCACACATTTTAACCCACCGTTGATTTGCCTTCAGCCACATTCTCTTGTTATTGTGAGCTCCTAAGGCGGACTTGCCTGTCATATACATTTCAACAAAACAATTTTTTCCTTTCATTTAACAATTTTTTTTTGCCCCTTTTCTCTTTCACTATTCATTACCTGTAGGGTATGCAGCCTTACAGGGGGTTATGGGCAAGTGTCATGGATCAGAAAAATTAGGAATTCTTCTGTGCATGTTGTTGATGGATTCACTTTGATGGATGAGATGTCAGCTCAAGAGTCATTGATTTTCCTTGACAAAATATTAACTTTCCAATAGGTTTTCCTCTTGGTGTGCTTGTGTGAATAATTGAAAATTATACTTAGTCTTGAGTGCACTGGTTTTGCTTTGGGGTCAGAGTAGTGCAATCCTGCGACAGCATGTTGAACAAATGTTAATTAAGAAGGGGTTTATCTTATTTGAAGCTCATTAATTCACTAGATAGCATTTTTATAAAGTTGAGGAACAAWCTGAAATGGGATCAGACCTTGTACTACAAACATTAGGTAGTTAATGTGTCTGCCCTTCATGTGTCTGTGTAAAATCCTTTCCTTATTCCCAAATATTTCATGTGATTTTTCCCCCATTCAAAATTCTTCTTCATAGAATCTCCTGTGCAGATTTCTCCCACTTTAAATACAACAGGAAAGCATTTGATGAGCTCAATGAAATAAAAGCTCAATTGATAAGCTCACTTTCTCTCAAGTCTAGATTGGTCTGCGTTTTCTGAATGTTACAAAGGATATTTCAGTGAGAAAGCAGAACTGGCCAAGCTATTTTGTAACCTAATGACAGAGAACGGAGGTAAAGGAAGCCCAACAGAGGACCAGTGATGAACTCCCCATCCTGTACAACTAAAGGTGTCTCCCCTTGCTCTTCTGATAYTTTCAGAAAAGGACGCAGAAAATCGCTTTTCTGGTGGTGAATTGTCGGAGGAAATCTACACCTGCCTACCCTGCAGAGAAGGATGTTCTTTCTGCACAGATGACACTCCCTGCTATGCACAGGAGGACAAATACTTACGGCTGGCGATCATCTCCTTCCAAACGCTCTGTATGCTGCTGGATTTCATAAGCATGCTGGTGGTCTACCATTTCCGCAAGGCAAAGGTAAACCGCTGTTCTCCTTCGATGTTCCTGCTCGCTGGGTGGTGCACACTCATTTATCTCGGGTGTATAGCTCCCTGTTTAGAGTCAGTTTCTCAGGCAGGGAGCTCAGCTCAAGGRGAGGATGGGATTTCCAAATGGGAATGTTTTCCTAAACTGTTTATATAGTTTTGGAAAAAAACAAAAAAAAGGAAAGAAGCTGAGCAATTTGTGTCTTCCAGTGAAATATGCTTACATTTGTAGATGTTCAGCAAAAATCAAGGAAACTATTATGTTCAAAGTAATTTTGGAAAATCAGGCCAATTATGCACGTATCTAAGGGGACATGGGGATTTCAGAAATTTGGGATCTTGAAAGCCTGTTTTACCACTACTGGGAWTGATGTTTGGTTTCAATATATTTGAGAGACTAGATGGGAAATAATTACAGCAAAGAGAAATCTTTCTGAATAATTCTAGTTCCTAGAGAGTTTAAATGTGATTCTATGGTTAAAGATTATTATCTTTTTCACTAAAGCATGAGTATATTAAGGAGTGTCTGGAAATYGCTGGTGCAGCATTTGTGTACTAAGCTAATGAACATTCTCCTTTTACCTCACTGAAAATCTGGTAACGTCTCATGGAATGTCACTGCTGCCTCAGTAAATGCAGAATATCCTCTGAAACTTCAAATTTACTAAAAAGAAATTAATTGAAGCTGTCATACATTCACAGCCTACATTTGGGAGACGTAGGTGTGCACACAGTATGCTATATTATTGAAATTAATAGCTTTATCCACTTTCTATAACTAGATAAGTATTTCCATTTTGGTTTTTGGAACACTTGATCTCACAGTCTTCCTGGTCCTGCAGTGTCTGTGTTACAAATGTGTGGCTCATTTTGAAAGACTTTAATATCCTGGCAGGAAATCACAGAACAAGCAGTAACATTCCTTTTTTCCCCCCTCTTCTTTTTCTGACAGTGTCTTTGTATTTAATGACATTGCATTAAATGATTCAAATTGCAGACTTAATTGTATTCACAAAGTTTTTTGTTATAAAAAGTTTGTTGYAGGCATCTGTTTAGTTGCTTGACATTAACTTAGCAGAAGAACTTCATTCCATTTTTGTGAGGTTTTAATCTGGTAAAATTACTCACTTTTAATGTCATAGACAGCATCATGAAAGAAGCATTACTTCTGAGTGAAAACTGTTTCTAAACCTTCAAAGTGATGTGCAGGTATTGCAGGTTGGGCTTGACTTCTTTTTTACACACTGAAATACTGTTTTATAAGATTTTTTTATGTTTTCTCACAAATAGCTTGAGATCAGACATGYGTAAAACTGTGTGCACTCTTGCACTTGTACACTTGCATGTGTTCTGATACACGTGTCTGCCACAGTAAAAAGAAAGGTATATCTTAGACATGATCCAGAAATCTTGGGTTTCCCAAAACCTGCTAGTAATGAAAAGCACATTTTCATTTTTGTGATGATTRATCATTTCTCCAAAGTAGTCTATGAGTAAAGAAAAACATGGGATCTGAATCTTTACTACCAAAGCAATACTAAAGAGGCATATACACATCTTTCATTGATTCTGTCATTAAGAAAAAGTCTGAGCTTATTTTTTTCCAGATTCCCTCTTCCTATTAGAAATCATGACATCTGAGTGAGTGAGAACCAGGCATAAAACACAGCAYTCTTTTTCTCAGAAAGAGAACTGATGCCTTTGAGACATTGCAGTTCATTCAGTTGGCCAGAGATGGATTCAATTACAATTTTGGTACCTTACAATAAAGTTGACTTTTCTCTAAACRTGTATCTCACAAGGAAGAGGGAAGGAAACATAAGACCAAAAAAAATTACGTGGTCATTAACAAACCTTTCCATTATGATTGATGTTTTCAAGGAATAAAAACTGATAGATTTTTCATTGCTTTTCATGTCCTTCAGTTGAGTTTTTCTTGGATATTCCTTTAGTGTTCTTTATCTTGCTGGTACACCATGGTAAAGATCGTGTGTGTTTACCATGAAATGAGAAGTTGTATGAAGGGCAAACTTACTGAGAACAATGAGTATTTGCATAAGAAAACTGCTGGTTAGACTGGATAATGACAGAAATTTGGAGTGAAGGAAGAAAACTAGTAGGTTACCATGTACTCTCTGCCAAGGAGGTAAAATCATAAAAAATGAAAGAACACATATTGAAGTATATTCAAAACATCTGCCTTTTTGAGATTTTCTGACTGTTAGTAAAGCAAACCACAATTAGATTGGTATATGTGTCGGTGATTAAAATTGCTGTGTTAAACTGCTCATTTCCATTGTGCTGTGTGGGTGTCAGAGAAGAGAATTTCTTTGGATCCTCTCCCACGGATAGCACTACAACATTCAAATGGTTGCAAAAAATAGTTTTTAATGCAACGCTTTCACAGAAAGAATGGTGTATTGCTGCTATATCAAGAAGCAAACTTCAGAGTGTTTAAGGGAGCAAGAGATGGGGGTTGAGGATAAAAGATGTTAAATTAAGGCCTTTTCAGTGCGGGAAGAAGAGTAGTTATGTGGCATTTTGATCCGGCTGTTGATCAGTAAAATCTGAAGGCAAGTGGGATCAGGTTACCTCTTTACTAAAAGTGGCTTCAGAAGACTTCTCAGTGCTTGTATTTCAGGGGGGGCTGCCGGTAAAGCCTACCTTCAAAAAGCTAACGTCCTGAAAAGTTACAGTCTGCCAGCAGAAAGCACTTGGGATGAAACACTCCAGGCTCTTTGGCAGTGATATTGTGAGTATAATAATTCACAAAAAGGATAAAGGCCCATAGGCATCCTTTAGATTATGACAGCAGTGATGACTTTTGTCCTAAAAAAATCAACATACCAGTAAGAACAGATGCAGATCATAAGTGTTTTAGGGAAGTGAAGAAATACCTCAGTTATTCAGAGGTATAGGACCAAGCAGTAGTTATGATGGAAAATTGCCATCAGCCTAGTTTTGTCAAAAGTGCAGAATATGTGTGAGATCCAAGGCAGTTACTGAAAGACCAGCCACAGGCAAAAGATGGACTGCTGCAGTACCACAGAGAGTGGCAATGAGAACAGGGACCTTTGAGACATTTACTGCCCAAGCATTCCTGTCAAAATGTGATGAAAGAGCTTTCATTTTATCATGATCTTTATTACTGACCTGGGCTGTCATAATAAGACCCTACAAGAACCTGGTAAATAYCAGCTCGTGAGTTCCCACAAGTGAAAGGTCTTGACAAAATGCATGTAATAAATAGGCAAAGGTCCTAGCAAGCCAGATGACTGGCTTTTACAAACCAGGCTTCTCTTTAGAGGAACTTTTACAAGTCTTTGAAGTTCTGCATCTGTTCTTCTAGAACTTCTTAAGGTTCCTCTAAAGAATCCTCTTGAGACTTTTGTCTAGAAAATTGCTGATCTATTAACTGTAGAATAAGTTTACATTAATAGCATTAGAAGCAATGGAAGATAGGAAATGTGACATCTGTGTTTATAAAGACTCCCCTAATAGTGACAGGAGCTAAAGATGAGTAGATCCAACTCACATACTTGCAAATTCAGAGTAATGGCAGTAAATAATAGTACTATTGGGTCCATGGGCAAGTGTGGGAAGTGGGCTTTTGTGAGAATGTGATACCCTACAAATGTGTTTGTAGCTCTGTGAAGGAAGACTATGAGCATGTGGCTGTGAGAGTACTTCTTCCAAGGTCTTCCACCAAAAGCTCTTAAAAATTATGATCTTAAGGGGTTAGGTGAGCTGCACTCTTTGTAGATAACCAAGGGATGACAGAGGAAAAGACAGGGCAGGAAATATGGTACAAAATCATGTACAGCAGGGAGATGTTGATGTATGAACACATACATATTCATGGTTCCTCTTATGGTATCGCCAGAGGGATTAAGGATCAAGGTATCTCTCAAATGTTTTTAAAAAATGAAGTAGCTGCATTGCACAATTTTTAGTTGCTTTATGTCACTCATTGGCAAAGAGTATCATGATCCCAAAGTATAAAGCAATTCAAATAGGAAGGAATCATGCAGGATATTTCTATATAATTTTATATATATTTCTATATTTCTAGGGTGTTTAAAGACAGTGGTTTTGGTGAAACATGTGGTGCTTAAAGGCCATGATTTTATTGTTGGAAACTTGTGAGGATAGGTAGGGAAGGATCACTCTGCTTTTTTTAATAATGCAGCACAGGCCATGAAGTGAGGCAGGACTCTGGAGTCTCAATCAGAAAATCTTTTGTTCTCTTGGCAAAGAGTCATTAAGTTAGATTTCATGTCTCTTCTTGAAAACCTTGTAGTTACTCATGTAGACTTGCACATTTGATAGGTGACAAAACAAAATTCAACTTGTTCATCCAATATACAGTTGGTCCAAACTGCTGGTGCCACTGACCAATCTGACTATTGCCAACTCATAAATGTAATGGCAAAATTGTGACTTCAAACAGCAGTTGAAATTGGCCAAAAGAGCAAAATGGAATGGCAAAAAGATATTGTGGCAAAAAGATACTGTGACAAAGTTCAGATCGATGCTGAGGAATTCATTTGAGGCTTTGTCAAACGCAGGTGAAAGTGACTCAGCAGCCCTGAGATCAGCTCAGYAGCAATGTTATTAAACTGCAGGAGTCATAACTGGAGGAAGTCACAGGCAGAAGATGTGGCGCTTTGCCAAAGAAGAAAGAACTCCAAACTGATAAGAATAAAAGAAATTTGGAAGAAGGCACAGAACGAGTAGCAGAAGCTAAACCACTAGGTTTCCTGCTTTGTAGGGAAAGACAGAAAAAGATGAAAAATAGAACAGATAAAGTAGAGATGTTACTGCTATAATGGGAAAAGATGAAGCATTTCAGCAGGAGAGCAAATGGGGGAAATGTGCCAGACAAAGAGAAAAGAGGAAGAATTATTCAAAGCTAATACAGAAGGGAAATCAGATGTGTGGATCACTTCAAAGAGGTCTTTACTCTGGACAGCCCTCATGCGGATCAGTAGTGAAAGCTGTAAACCATGGCCCTGGCATTGACACAAGGTGCAAGAGCCTGAAAAACTCAAGGGAGACGAAAATTTGTGAAATGCCATCAGAAAGCCTGACAGCACCAGTTTAATGAAACTGAGGGACTTGTGTGATGAAGCCTGGGAAAAAGAGATTTTTTTCCTCAATGGTTGAAATGTTGGAATTCTATTAGACTTCTGTGGCAGAGTGATTTTTCTGAATCTTACCTGGGAAGATGGTGAGGCTTCTGCAGTGTCAGAGAAGTAAAGGGACACTGGATGCAAAACAAGGAATGGCTCAGTGCTTTTGATGGCCTTATCTGTCTTAGCAATCAGAGGAGTCTGTGAAGGAATTGGCTCCTCTCATTTCTTTGGTTTTCAAAGGCTTTGACTGAGTACGAGTACGAGAGGATCTTGCAGAACCATTTCCAGTCCTACGAAGTCAGATTTTCATGGCTGTATACAGAGGTGCAAAACATAATTTGAGTTGGACAACTTAAGGAACAAAACAGTTCAAAGTGATACTAGCAAACATCTTTCTGTGCTGTGGCATTATTATTGATTGAATAATGCAAACATCACTACAAAAAAAAACACATCCAGAAAGTATGAGGCGGAGCAAACAGAAATAGCTGGTTAGACAAGGGCAGAAATCATGGATGTTAAAACATATTCTCAAAAGTGAGAAGCTGAACAGTCATTTTGTAAGAAAAAGCATCAGAAAATAGGAGAATTCATCTGTGTGAGTAGTGCTATGTGGACCAATGGAGAGCTCAAACAGGAAGTGACCAACTGCAATATTGATCACATGTAGTGTAAGGGTAGCAAAGCTACCAGAAAGAAACTGGACATTTAAATAACTGTAAATAAAAATCAGATTCTTTTTTTTTTTTTTATACTTAACATAGGGCTAAAAATCTACCAGACCCTTAGAAAGAAAACCAGCTGTGTTGTAATATTTTTATAAAAGTACTGGACTGTGGAAGGACAGTACCTGCAAAGAACTTAAAGGGCTCATCAGTTATGAGGCTKCCTTTTCAAATGAATCAGAAAGAAGAGCTGAAAATAAGTGACCTTTGGATAGCAGCCTACCAGCTCAAACGGGGAGCTCTCAGGTAGGATACAACTGCTGTGAGGAATTGGAAGTGCCYTTAAGAAATGCCAAGAACCTCTACTGGCAAGGAGCTCAGAGAAGTTGATCTCAGCCATAGAGTGGAAGAGACTAATTGCTACTTTAGGATGAAGGAGAGATGAGAATGTGCTGCCAGCCTTGACTCACGCTAGAATTTTTCAGAAGGGTCTTGTTTGCTGGGAATTCTCATTCAGATCAATGCTAAAGGCTTCAGAGTAGCTGCACTAAAGCCAAACTACTTTGCCTGCATGTCACCACCTTTTTGTGCTGCCAGGTTCTGAAAACAGGTGAGTCGAGGGCGAGTGTGGGGATCCAGTCATTCCATCTTCCTGATGCACCTGTGGCCAGCATCTCTGGATGTAAATCCAGCATATCAAGGTAAAATTGGTAGCAAGGAGCACTCTTGAGAAGAGTTGTTTTCAGCTCTGAAAAAGAATGGGCAAAATGCTTAGAGTTCAACAGAAATTTGGAATGGTGGTGTCATATGGCATTAACAATGATGAAGGACTGTTAGAGAGCCCACTGGAATGAAGGGCTTTGTCCCATTCAAGACCATTTCCAAATATTTCCCAATCCCAACTATTGGAAATTTTTAACTAAATGACCTTTTGTTGTACTGGTCTTCCCCTCCTCCCTACCCGCAATTGGTGAACTCTCAAGAACTGTTGGAAATACAAGAATGCAAATATTTTTAATGAGAGGAGGAAAATACACATCTTGAACACTGATCAAGGGAAATACAGTTAACAGGACCACATGACTAATCAACAGGAATTAATAATTTTACTTCTCTTGAGGGAAATGTGGCAAATAGTAGCTGCAGATTGTTTTTATATGGTTTTTATTCTGTTGAATACAGATTTTCAGTTTGGAGTTCAGGGTGGCTAGATATGCTCTGCCACCACTATCCCATTTTTCAATTTAGTGTAAATATATTCAAGTGTTCTGCTAAATATGATTTGAAAACTGTGAAGATAGTCCCTAAACAGTGCAATTTTAAACTGCACAAAACTGCACGTAGATGGAAAGGCAACATGCAAATTTATGCTGTAGTTCCCCTTTCTAATACTGAGAAATCAAGAATGTCTTTTCTCCCTTACTGCAGCCATGATAGGAGGCAGTAATTCAGAGTGAGGTAATCATGGGCTATTGATGCATCTTTACATCTTTAAATATTAAAGCATGCTGGCTTTGCAAACATACCTCTTTTTCTAATGTAAATCAGCCAATCCTTTTTCCCTTTTCCTGACTCCACAGTGGCATCTTGATGTGCTTATGCCTGGATTCCTTTCATCTTTGATGCACATTCTGCTTTTTTTCTCCCTAGACAACAATTTCTGACATTTCAGCTGAAGTGGAAACTTGATAGAGAGGAGAGATCTTGCACAGATAGAGCAGCTGCCTTTACACGCTGTACTGGTGGGCATACCTGATAGTTCACTCAGCACATACACATTCTTTCTCATCCTATGCTAGGATGACAGCCTAGTTTCTTGTGATTCCTCRGGAAGTTTACTGTAGTCTTCAGTTGTGCAGCTTTAAAGACATTGCTGATGTTGTTTTAAAAATGGTTGTTTTTAGTGGAATTTGCATTTCCGTTATTTGCATGTCCCTTCCAATTTTTCTGTGTAGCTAAAGATGTGCCTTTAGGGATGCTGTACTTCCTTGAGTCCTGCATAAATAATTTAAGAGTGCCATTTTGGRAAGATAAGAAGTGGAGGGGCTGTTACCCTGCAGCAGCAGGTGAGTGTCAGGGAGGAGGGAGTGGCTGCTGGAGTTCCCAAGGACAGCAGGCGTTGGCAYGTGTGGCTGCAGTGGTGGGTTTGTCCTGTGTTTGCAGGATATTATATGTATTCACTTCATGAGGCCAAAGGTTTCACAGCAGTTTATATTTGCATTCTAATGCACAGTTCAGAGGCATGAAGTACTTGTGAATGGAAAAATAAAATACAGGAACTTCCTAATAAAGACTGAAATGTGAAGAAAATAAATATCTAGATATGAATATGTTCATTGGTTTCATGCCAAGAATATAGCTGTCACCAAAGATAAAACTGTTGTAGCCCTGAAAGCATGTATTTGTTTAATTCTATTACACTATGATTTCACTTAAAAACCARCCTATGAAGAATTAAGTAATTGAATTCTTGAATTCCAGCAAGTATTTCCCAACAATGACAACTGTTATAGCATGTAGAAGTTTTTCCAAAGTTGTTTCAGAGTCACAAATTAAATTGAACARACTGCTAAGACTTTTGCTTGCCTGTTCCTCTCTGATTCCTGCTGAGTCTTGTATTTATAGCCCTTTTAGGGTATATATAGAGTAGGCCAAATGGTTTGTCACATGATAATAAGCTTTCCCCACTGATGCTTTGATGCAACAACATCAGGGCAGTTGCATTTATCTGAAGTTTAGTTTGGGTTCGTCAATGGGCATTTACAGATTTGCTGGGAAGAGACTTCCTATCATGTCAGCAGAATAAGAGCGACATTATTTATTTATCCTGMTATTTGTCTTGGAGTTGTATCCTGCTGTGAACCTTCCTTGTACAATCAAYAGCAATAGCAAAGTCCCTGGTGGCTTGCATGAGGTCTTTGGCATGCCTTCCTCTCCAAGAGCAGACTTCTATCTGAAGCAGAAGGGGCTTGTTTTAAGGGATTAATAGTAGGACCCCATTTTGATGTTGAAAAACCAGTTTTAACTAAGGAGAAGCTCTTATGAAGGTGAGAAAATAGGGATTTTTTAGAAGTTTTATTCAGAGAGAAGAAAAGAGAAAAAGAGAAAAGAAATGTAGCTTGAGAACTTTCAGATAGTAGAAATAAAACTGTATTGGAAATGTTATTCTAGGAAAAGTCTTGCATTTTTTCTGAATATTTGTTACTGCAAAACTTTTAGTTAATGATAGAATGTTCAGAGAAACTTTGTGCTGGTTTTAGCATTTTGTTTGTTTGTTTCGTTGGGTTTGACTGTATCATGTGGTACAGGCTGAACACAGATCACTCAGACTAAAACATATGCCTGTTCTTCATTCTTTTCTTCMTTTCTTTGGGTGAAAGTTGAAGGTTTTTAGGAGCAGGCTCATACTTGTCAGCTTCTTGTAAGGACTTTGTGCCATGAACACAGTCAGATTGCTTTCTGCCTTCCTTGTCCCAGCCATGCCTCCCCCTGTCTGGAGCAAAACAATKACATTTTTCTCTGACATCTTCTCATCAACTTCAATGTAGCAGAAAAGAAGCCTTGATCTCCTCCTGCTTCCCTCTAGGACATCCCAGCTCTGCTTCCTTAGTTACTGTAGCAACCTGCTTGTTCCCAAACGTCATTTTGGGCTCTGGAGCTCGCTGTGCCTCCAGCTATGTCTGAGCCTCACTGAACTCCTTCTGAGCTTCCTCTTAATGCATGTTTCCTGCTAGTCTGCAGTCCTAAATTTATTGTCCCAGCGTGGTGYTTTGTGTCTTGACTACTGTAGTGTCCTTTCAGGTGGCCTTGGCAGCTGCAGTCAGGGCCAGCTCCTGTGTGCTCTGAGTGATGCTGCRCATCATTTGCTGCTCTGCCTCTTTGTGTTGTCCTCTTGCATCTCCCTCTTGACATCATACATGAGCTGTGTATCTGTTTTTTTCAACTCCCACATGAGCTTTTTTCTCTCTCCTAATGCCATTTCTTTGATGCACAGGTGTTAACACCAGCCTCGTCCGGTTAGCTTTTCCAAAAAACACTTCTTATTCCTTTCATGCTTTCCTCATGCTTGGTGCTGGCTCTCCATATTGTATCCTCAGATTCAAGTGCTGACAAAGTATGTGACTTAGAGTGGGAAACTGACAGTCTGGGACTACTGATTGCTAGTTCTAAAAAGTGGTATTGCCTTGTTGTTCCATTGTTCTACTGATCTGCCCTTRTCCATATGCTGTCCCTTGTCTTAAACACTTAACTTTATGCAGATGGCACAGCCATGTTCATTTTCTCCTTGGGCAGGGTCAGTACTAACTKGAAGCTTCCCTGGGGCTGGGTCTTTCAGGAATTCAGATTAAGTTATACAGAGCCATATTTCCTTCAAAGACAAATGTGCTTTTATTTCCAGTGAAGCATATATTGCATGATCTAAACTTAATGACATATTACTTAGCATAATAAATTCTGAAGAGCTGAAAAATCTCACCWTTTTTGGGATCAGGGTTTCTTGGATCCAATCATAAAGTATTAGTTTGCAGAGGCTCTTGTAAAGTAAAAGAGAATAAAATAAACTGAAGCTGGATTTAAAATGTTCAGAATTATGAGGTTCTGACTGATCTGATATTAATATCATGATCTTCATCTGTAGATCATTTGCCTTCTAAGTCAAAAGAATAATAAGATTTTTTTTACCTTTATCAGATTTGTTCTAACCCTTCTTACATTGTTCTCAGTTTGTTTCCTATGAGATATTATGGATCTTGAGCTTTGCAGTCAGGTTGGGTTTTTTATCCTGTATTTTACCATAAACTATTTATTTCTGTGTGATTGAACTACAATTTATACAGACAATTTTRATGAGCTTGGTGTTATTTTCTGTAATGGGTGAGGTCATGTTGAATAACAAAGCTGAAATTCATTTCAGGTATTCTGAAGCTATTTGTAAACTAAACAGGGGAACATACTGAGCTCCACCTCCTGCTTCTGAAATTTTGCTTCCTATTCTCTCAGATTTTTTGTGTATTCCATTAAATATCTTGGTGATTAAGCAACTATCAATATTAGAGTGCATTTTATTCTTGCCAGTGATGTCTTTGGATCTTCATTTAATTTCTGTGTTAATTGAATGCCTAACCTAGTGAAACCAGCACTTCAAGTGATCCAGATTTTTGATGGTTGCCATTGTACACATTCATCTTTTAAATTAACCATAAAGCTGTGAATAGACTGAAAGTGAACTTAGGTGATATTTGCCTCATTACTGATTTTCATTCATGTATATATTCACCACTGTTTGATGAGAAGCAGGTTATCTTGGTCTAAGCAGTATGGCCCCAAGGAAGGAATTTCTGCCCTTATAAGAAAAGATGTCCCTGGGGCATTAACCATTTTTATTGTGAGGGTTCTTTACCAGCAAATACCGTTGTCTCCGGTGTCTGTCTTGCAGGTGGTGTAGTGCGACTTCGATGCAGCTGTGCCTGTGTTTCTGAATGCAGAACACCTGACCTTCSTCATGATATATCCTAACAGGTTTCATCACTTGTATAACAGAAAGAATCAAGGGCCACGTGGATTGAAAAATAAAGTATTTGGGGATTTCTTGGATGCCTGACATCTTGTGCACTTCTAATGAAATTGCTTTGATTGATGGCCTTTGCTTTTCCTGATTTTTTTTTTTCAAGTAGCAAGTAAATCTAATAATTATATTCTGTTTGAGCTCAGCTATAATTAGTAAGAGGAAAAAAAAATGACCTTCATGTAAGTATTCTTCAAAGGCTTGAAAGGGAAGTTAAAGGACATGAGGATTATATTTATTTGGTTTAGTAATACTGCACAAAACCTTCAAATGCCAGAAAATTCTTACAATTTGTCAATACAGTTTAAGTGGCAGCTCATAGGCCTGTCTTTGGAAAACTGGCCTTTGCTATGAATATTTCTGTGTTTGCAATCTATATTCTATTAGGAGACCATTATTCAAATAGGTTAAAAATGTGTGTCAGTGTGATGAAAGGTTGAGCAGGMCACACAATTTCCTCTTCATTATTTTGCAGAGAAATGTTCAAAAGGGGTACAACTCTTTCTCCCTAGAAATAAAGGGATAATAATCCCTGCAGTTATCTGGGAATGAGTTGCTTGAATTTTGTACCTCAACCAACAATAATGAAATTAAAGCCAAGGGACATTTCCCTTCTCCTGGGTAGCAGTCCTAACCAGTCCCTGAATTTATTATCCAGAAAATAAATAACATATGAAACTATTGCTTCAGGGTACTAACTCAGGGTTCCGGGGACTCCTTCCAGTTGCCTTTGTGCCCATTCTTTAGTCCCCAGTAGGCCTCTTCCAGGTGTGAACAGTATTAGGATTAACCATCTCAATGAAATGCAGTTTCACTCTTTTCTGCAACTCYTAATGTCAGTGTCTTGGGACTGGCAAGTCCAGCTTCTGCCTCTCAACAGAAGAGCCAAACATCTTGCTGTCGCTCAGCCTCAAGGACAGAAAGAAGAATCTCTGTATTCTATTCCTTAAAAGTAAACTTTAATTGAGATAAAATTCCTGAAAATCAGCACTTCAGTTTTTCCACACAGCTCTTTCACTAAGAAAGATAACAATATCTTTGTAGTTGGGAAAAGGTGTATGGGGTAAAAGAGGAGAAAAAGGCTCAATGGGCTTTAGAAAAAGAGCACATAAGATCAAGATAAATCAAGATAAAAATGTAGTCATAATGGAAAGAATTTATTTTTTGGGAAGGCGTATTTTAGTAAGAAAAGCAACTGGTAATAAAACATTTCAACCAGCCCCACTTCAGATTACCTATTTTCAACTTGACAAAAATCTSTTCTCACTTCTGTTATTTAATGGAAGTAGAGAACCACCTGTACCAGGAAAAATAGAATTTGAACAGAAAGAGTTTTCAGAGAAGTGAGACGGAACTCAGAACACAGTCCTGTAARGTCTCATCACATTCCCATGTCCTCATGTGTGGAGAAGGATGGATCTGCCAGACCTGCACCCCAAGGGACACCGGGGTCCTCCTGGGAGCTCTGCAGAGCGAGCACATTGCCTTCACATGTACCTTTAGCTGCACTTTTTATTTCACTTGTTTTGAGACAATTTTGCATGATAATTTTTCTAGTCACTTCAAATACATCAGCTTAGCGCAGCAGAGCAAACCTGTGCCTATTCTCTGTATTTCCTTACTTGTCTACCATTCTGTCATGTATCCATATGTGGATAATTKTACATGGAGTAGTAGGTAGACTTTCCAATTTAATAAATATTAATGTATTCAAAGTTGAGATCTAAGAAGAAAGCTGATTTTTTTTTTCACTAATAATTTCTGATATGCTTCATTTGTCTGAAAGGCAAGCTCATTTTGATGAAACCAACTTCATAAAAGGAAATTTTCTGTAAATCACAGCCCTGTTTGGTCATTCTTTATATTAAAGAGGTGGCAGAAATTGTTTAACAACAGTGAAAAAAAATCAAAAGATGCCAACCTTTTCCCCTCACTATGTTTCCATGGTACCACGCTCATATAATACACAGTGACATGTGGCCCTGGAGGAACCTGCAGTCTTCCTGGACTGGCACCAAAAGTCTAACGTTCAGTTAATTCAGTATTACACAATGTAACAAATACAGGGTGACTTTTGTTTTATTTTGGCTTTTAATTTTTTTTTTCCTTCACTGTGAAAATACTCTGACATTCCTATGACATATTTATTGACAACATTCAGGAATTCAGTGCTAATTAATGCTGGATTGCTTAGGACCGTAGACAATGGAAATTAAGTATCTTCTGTACTTGTGTATACATAATTTTGGCTTTYTGTTTTGTTACACTTCATGTAACTCAGGCAGCCACACTTTAAAAAATTTCCCTTATGCAAATAATTGTTAAGCATTTATTTATGACTCTTTAGCAGTAGCCAAGAGGCATGTATAACTTCCCTTTCTCAATGTGATTTTTCACAGAAATGGTTTTACTTCCTGAGATTCAAGTATCAGGAATGACTGTTTATCTCAAATGTGGTCTGGATGGAATGGATGGATGGAAGACTGAGCAATTCCCAAGGCATAAMTCAATCCATCACAAACAGTACTCTTTGCAGGCCTAGATAAGTAAATGGTATAGGTAGCTWAGTTTAGTATGAAAGTTGGTATGAAGCTGGAAACAAAACAAATTTCAGGACTACTCAAGTGTCAGCAGTGTGTAACCATTGAGTGAGACAAAGAAATCCAGAAAGGACAGTTTATTGACACAAATAAGTAAACATAGAAATGAAACCCTGGAAGATAAATGAACACACAAAGTGGCAATAAACAAACTGTACACCAGATGAGCAGCCAGAGGAATAAATAAGTAAAACCAAAATAAGTGCCAACAAGCAAGACAGATGCAAAAACTCACAAACATCTGTTAAAAAAAGAGAAAGGGGGGAAAAAAAAAGGACAAGTATTAAATGCAAGTGAAATCCCCACTGTGTAAAATTTCGGGGTTCTATCCAAAAATGCACTGATTTCTGTGAATTTCATMATTGAATTTTATTTGTGCAGCCTGTATAGATAGACACCAGCTGGTGGAGACTTTAGGTTATTGTGTATTTCTTTTCTTTTGTTTATTTTCTTGAAAGAGCAAGGGCTTTTTTTCCTGAGGTGCGTGGGCATATTCACTGCTGTGTATGTTGCAGATGCCCATGAAGTCAAGAACTTGTGATCCTGCCCCCAGCCATGCCTTAGGGACCTGTATTTGCAAAGGCTGTACAGTGTAAGATTCAGCTTTTGGTGGAAAAAACYTCTTACTTAGAGATTGCTGGAAATACCTATATATCTAATATAAAATGTCTTTAATAAATTAATTTTGAAACCTTCTGCTTTAGTTTTGGTTTTCTTCTCTCTAGTTAGTCTCTGTTATTAAAGCTTCAGTGCTGGATAGTTGGGTTTTTTTTTTTCCTGGACTTTTTGGGCTATAGTGGTCATTATGGAAGAAAAAAAGGTATTTTAAAATCAAGTATTAAAATACTCCTTTTCTTTGCCATAGAGAAAACCAACAGTTTCAAAAATGTAGTTGTGGAGAATTCTTATACTTCCCACCTGTTTTTTTTCTTTCTCTACACTTAATCAGAAATGGTTGTACTGTTTTGTATTGGAAGTTTTGAGCTTCTCTTCATCATGCAATGTGGATAGCATTCATCTCTGGTGGAATGTCTATTCATTTKCYAAGGACTCTTGTGTAGAAGAGCTGTGATATCTGTAAACATTGGGTGAAACCCCCTGTTCTGGTATCAAAGAGCAAGGTGAAAGTACAGTCAAAACCTGGATTCGAGCTCATTTTGGGTTCCAGTGTTGCTCTGTAAACCACACTTTTAGAAAGCAGAAGTGCATAGATAAAATTCATAGAGAATGGTCGCTACTGGAACACAGATGAGCAGGAAATCATGGGATAATTTATTGTTATGGAAGAAGAACTGRAAATGCTGAAGTTCTYTGCCTTGGCAGGTTATCCTATGATCATGCTGCCCAGAAAAAAACTTGATAAAAAAAGACTTATCAGGATGTGAAAGACTTGTTTAGAAAACAATGTCCACACAGAAGTTACACGGACACCAGATSTTTCAGATCATTTTCATCTTCTCTGTACGAAACTCATTTTGGTTGCTTTGCTGGTCATTCTACACAATAAGGAAGAAAAGATTCTTCAATAGTTTGAGTGTTGCTCAGTCATGAGAGGCACGAGTTCACTGATCTYTGCCCGTGCCTTGCACGATGCTGGAGCCACTTGTGTAAAGGAGGACAATGCCATGATAAAAAACATTGTCCCATCTCTCAGGATCTGCTTCTTACTGGCCTCTTTCTTTCCTGATGTGGCTGAAACCCAGCTTTTTGCTGCACAGGGGTTGGTTTGTGATGGTCATCCTGTGATGCTCACACCTCTGCACCTGGGCTGTGCCTCGTGCACCGTCAGCAAAGCACCCCWGCTTTTGCAGTGGGGGATTCTCTAAGCCATTAACCCTTAACATTTCAGGTACTCACAAGTGTTAATGTTTTGTCTTTAAGACAGCTGCACTGTACATAAATCATCAAACTTATTGCAATGCACTTTGTATTAGGGAAAATAATTSATTTGTTTTGTTTAATTTTAAGGTGTAAGGGAACCATGTTGGAGAGACTTCATTAGAGTCAGTGAGGAGATGGCAGAGTATTTTACAGTCCTGACAAGTTAATGAATCAACAGCTTTGTACCAAAATTTCAGAAAAAGTAAATGCACTTGCAGTCTAAAAGCACACTCTATATTCAGTAAAATTGTGGATTATTCATACTTATTACAGAAGCCAAGTCATTAATATTGAATGAGTAAAAAATATTCAAGGTACTTCTTGAAATTTAAACAGTGCAGAATAATTTCTACAGTTAAATTCATGTCTGTGATTCCCATGATCCCTAATTCTTGACACTTGAGAGCAAATTTAGCAGTTTGAAATCATATTYGGGTAGTGTGTATTGAATAGTATTTAACATAGGAAAAAGTGATATTTAAAYTGAATTTTGTAAAGCACAAGCATTGTAACAGGCCTGTGAATTAAGGAGTGTGGATCATGCAAGAATGACAGTCACCTTAATACTGTGCTTTAATAAACATTACTGTGGAAGTGTTATACTGACAAAAGTGAAGRTTTTATTAAAAAATGTCAACCTTTATTAAATGGCACAGAGAGAGAATTTTCTAATATTTTGTTTTGGCTTTTGTCTTCCAGAGTATCAGGGCTTCAGGACTGGTGCTGTTGGAAACCATTCTTTTTGGATCACTTCTTCTGTACTTCCCAGTAAGTCAAASTATAACTTTTTAAAAAAATTATATCTCTGCTGACATTTTAAAACATTGTATGAATGACACTGATGAAAATATATATGTCAAAACTATTTATTAATTACTATTTTAATCTGACTGCAAAATGTTCTGTAAATATTCTTAAAAACACTCAAAAATACTTAAAAATGTTTTACTATATTTGTAATAATTCTCCATTTGTAATTTAGTAAAATTGCCAGTGGTTTAATTGGAAGTTTTTGGGTGTTGTGGGTTAAGCTGAGTTTTTGCTTTGAAAGACAATTCCTCTCTAATCTGTGCAATGGGGAAAAAAAAMCAAGGTATGTAAAAGGAAGATACTGATTATACCAAGTATTTCTCTGAAATGTAGTACAAAGGAGATTGGTTATTTCAGTGCATTACTGGCATACATTTTGATATTTGTGAAGGTATGTGGTATCTCCAATACCCTGGCTTTGGGAAAATTTGATTGGCAATTACCTTTACCCTGTAAGTGGAAAAAAATAAATTTACAGTTGCTTGAGAAATATATCACAAAACTCACAGAAGTATGTGTCCATTCTCTTTTGAAAAGTCCCAGAAAAGCTGAGTTCCTTAATTGCCTCATAAACCCAAAACAATGACTAGATTAAGCAAGACATCAAAGTTTAAATTGAACAAAGCTGATAGAAAGCATGCAGGTCATCAGACAATCGAAGATGGAATTGTGGACTGTTTTAAAATATGTTTATGTTGTCTTTCCCTCAGTAGTCAGAATTCTCTGTGCATTTAAAGACCATCATGTAGTTACTGAAAGATGAGCTGGATAACAAAACTCTTCAGTAGCTGAAAAACAAGTAGGAAATAAACTGCAGTAGAATGTGTGAAGAATACTGCAATAAACACAAATCCTGATGGAATTTTAATACATTATTTTTTAAATTGTGTGGGCCTTTCAAGTTCTAAAGAAAAAGTGTGTGCTTTTGTAGGATAGTTTTATTTATTTTTTCATATTTCACTTCGCAGATATCAGGGAAACAAAAGTTTGCATTTTTTTCATATTGTACAAGTATTTGTTACAACTTGCAATAAATATATCTCCCATGGGTTTTCAGAGCTTCTTTCATATTTCTTTCCGGTGAAYAGAACAGAAAGCCCACGCACTGCTTCTTCAACTGGTGCTGTGGAACATTTGCAGAAATTCATAACAAGACATTGGTTTCCTTTCCACAGCTGTCTCCTCTTTGCTTTCTCAGAGAGCCCTGGGRTCAGGTAGCGGCTTCCCCAGGCAGATGCTCAGTTAGAACCAGTCAGTGTCTGTACAGCCTCAGCTCCAAAGTGTGCCAGAGCCATCATCACAGCTCATCAGAGCCGTGTGCTCTCCTGTCACCCATTCTTCAGTTCATTTCCCTGTTGTTGCCTTGGTCCTCCATTTGCTGTTTTCCACAAAGGACGAACATCCTTTGGTGGCTTTGTCTCTTCAGGCTTTAGTGCTCAGCACCAGGGATACTGAGATACTGCTTGAGGAAAAAGGCTTCTCCCAGCARTTACTTGAAGGACTGTGCTGTTGGAAGCAAGAACTGGTGGCCACCCACAACCTTTAAATGCAGTGGGAGAAGAAAGGAAGTGGTTCTGGGAGGGAGCAGTTCAATAACCCAAGCATCCCCTCAGCTCTTCACTGACATTKAAGCATTTTCCCCTATTTTTTCCCACTGGCATTAAGGTTGTTTAAAGGTACAGTAAGTGCAAAATGATGTATTTGATATATTATGAGGACAAAAATTTTTGCTGAAAATTCCTGAATAGTCTGTGTCCCAAATGGGTTGTAGATACTTTACCAGAGATTATCTTTCTCTGCACATCTCAAACTTCTACTATGTAAAACTGTCCACTGAGAACACATTCTGTTAGAAATGAATAGGAAAAGTGTATGACTTGGCTTCTCTCTTCTCGCAGTTTTATGTTCCCACACKCTTTGTTGGGGCACTCTTCCTTTCTTACACAGAAAATTACTTATCAGGCTGCTACTCCTACAGGCTGAAACAAACAAAAAAAAACCAACAAAACAATTAAAAAAATATCTGTCATTTCTATTTTGAGGGATTTTGGGGAGGGATGTAGCCAATGTGATAGTGGGAGGTCATATTAATGTTCAGACAGAAATTAATCCTGATTTTATCTGTCAGAAAAATATGGTTTTGTAAAATCAAAGAAAATCAGAAAGATCAGCTTTTCAATATCCCTGTCCCTCAAATCAYTGTAAGAAAGTTTTCATCAATTTCTGATTCAGGGCAAGACAGTGAAACAGTAAATGTGTGAAAGCCATAAAGCATAGTCTTTTTAAGAAAGAAAAGCTGCAAGGTGTGAATTAGGAGAGGTGAGTCCTTGGAATGTGAACTCGATGTTTTGCTGTACATGGACAGAATCTAAATGTGCTCACCTGCTGGTTGTTTGGGAAAGGAGTACAAAGCAGAACAGAATGACATGAGAAAGAAAACCCAAATTCTAAACAGTCTTGTTTGCACCAGCTGACATTYATGCACATATTCGTTTATAACAGAGTGCAGAGCATATATTATCAATTTACATGTTGACCATAAGTCATGAACCTTCAACACAGATTTTGTTTTTCCTAGATCATAACCATTGTTTTATTTACTTCTTCATATTATTTAGTGTTTTTATTTGCTCCAAGAAGAATTGGGAATATTTTGTGACTTAGAGATGTKGTTGAAGGCTCAGTAATTTGTGCTCAGAGGTCATCTTTTTGGTTTGGTCCTCATTTTATGCAAGAGGAGTGCATTAGAACTCTAAGGCTAGTTCATATARATCTCACATCTTATACACCCAAATTTCTGCTTTCCACAGATAGGATGAAATGCAGATTAATACGGAATGGAGTTCACAAGCATCATTGCAGTAGGATGTTGTTCTTGGACATAAGGCTGTTGTCCTTTTGGATCACCTCCTGTTCYATTGTGATTTGGAATGTAAAACTGGAAAGCTTTACTTTCACACTCAACCAAGTGTGGAATTACACAGCTTGGCTTAGTGCATGTARCAATGTAAAGTAACAGAGTGACAGCATTTCAGTTCTAATTAACTGAAATCTCTATTCATTTGAGGATTCCGTGCAAAATTACATTCTTACTTATAAAACAAAATCCCTTTAGATTTTCTCAACRCTGCTTTAAATATTTGTCATCTTTGTTCTCCACTCTTCTACACTCCCCTAATTCTCGCTTTTTCTAGATCTGTTTACTCAGTCTGTCTCAGATTGTTTTGAGGGCCTTCAGCATACAAATTTCTGTGTGTCTGTAAGGGGTTTATTGCTCTTTGACTTTCCCTACCCTCCAATTAAATGGAAACCAAAACCTACTTTGTTGCATTGCTGAATTTCTTTCACTAATTGTTGTTGTTTTCATGCTTACTTGCAGTAATCTATTCATAGTGTAACACCATTAATTGAAAAATAATATCACCAGTCAGCTGCTTTTGGTGAGAAAAGCAGCTGTTACAATGCCCTTCTAACCAAGTGGGAAGTTCAAATGATGGTCTCCACCTAAATTTATTATTCAAGTTCTGCTATACTGATAATAACAATGCTCTTTCCTGAATTATAAGCAGGCAGATGAGCTTTGTCTATTACAATTGCATAGATTTTATTCAGAAGTTGCTGGGCAGCTCACGTTTCTGAAGCTCTCATTTCTTGTATTTTCTGTAGTCTCATAGTAAAATCTCTAMTTTCCCTTTCCTTAGTCTTTCCAATTATCAATGGATCTCCTCCAAAGGAACACTAGGGTTTCTAATTGATTTTGTGTATATTTCTTTTTTCTTAGATTTTGAACAGAAAGCCAAAACCCAACTATCTTATGGATGAGTCCTTTAATTTCTGTACTTGGCATCTGAGGGGAGGATTTTCATTACTTTCCTCTTCCAGAAATGCTAACTATTTTGAAACTTTTAGACCTTTCTTAACTCCCTGTCTTACTAATGCTTGGAACACACTACAACAAGTTTAAAGACACTTTACTTGCTACAAAATCCTTCAAATAAAGTGAGCAKTAGCCCAGTGTTGTAAGAGGGTAGCTTCTTGCGTTAGGGGTCAGACTCCATGGGATTTTAGACATCTGTAATGGACACAAGTTGAAAACCAGGAGATTCTGGTACAATATCAGGAAACTTTCTTTCACTTTGAGGGTTCAGTTACCAGAACATTTTGTCCAGAGTCCATGAAATATCCATCTTTGGAGGTGTCAGGACTTGACTGGGCCCAACTCTGAGCAATCTGACCTGGTACACCTGTTTTGTAATGGGAACTGCACTAGATGACCTCTGAAGCTCCCTTGCGAATGAAATTATTCTGTGAGTCTGTTTCTTACATATGAATCCATAGCTGAGACAGTCACCCCATGCTCAAAAAATCCTGAAGAGGAACTGAGCTTTTTATGACTTGTTTTAGGCCTGGAACTTGAAGTGCATTATGGCCAACACTTCTTAGACTGTAAGTGAATTTTGAGGTACTTGTCTCAAATGGTGATGGATTCTGCCCAGGGCAACTAGGATTATCTGATATATTAATTAATTCCCATACTGCTAGTCTTTGTCAGCTGAAACTTCAAAATGCATRCAGTGGATTGCATGATACAATGATATGATATAATTTCTACAGTCAGTGATACAAGGTAGTGAGTATCATGATGCAAAGACCAAGGGAATAATTTCTTCTCCATGTTCTTGATATGGCAGATAAGAAGTACTAGGTTTAAATTCCAGCAAGTGAAAGTTGTTAGACAGTGAGGCTGAATCTTACAACACTGAGGTCAGCTAGTTCATAAGATGGACTAGCTTTGGAGGCTGCAGAGTATTCTTTTTAAAAACAGGATTTTCTTTCTCTCTTCCCTTGGCTAAAAATTCCAAATTCATTACAACCTTCCCCCATTTTTCCAAACTGCAAATTATAACAAGGTAATATTGTTATCAGTTAAGACAAATTGAGCTATGGGGTGGRGGGCATTGGCTTCCCAATGCTCATGAAATAGTTCAGTAGTAATCCTGGAGTAAATTCTGTGCTTAGACATCTTGTTGAATGTGTTACATGTTGAGATCACTTTCTGGGGCTGCCTTACTCCTCGTTCATACTCAAGCTGAAATCACATAATAGGAAGTGGGGAGTTGTGGAGCTTCTCCCCACAGATAAGGATACGGGATACGTATCCTTATCGTATGGATACGATAGATATGGATACGGGGTTTTTTTCCTCTCAAGTGATCTTTTTGTGCATTAGCATGGAAGAAGGGAGCCATGAGGGGTGGGAGCATGAGACTGTGGTAGGTGCATTAGTCATAGCAATCCTGAGCAGAGCAAGGTCGCTGGAAAACTCTGGTTTTGACATTAATGAATGTGAAAATGGAACAGTAYAAAATACTTTCATGAACCTGTCCCTGAAATGTGGGATGTGTTACAAAAGCACAATTGCTGTTTGTTCCATGCACATTGATGTGCAGTGAGGTCAGCTGTAAGATTTGCTTTTTCCAACACGTTTAGCACTGGAAGCCTGCTCTCATACCCCAGATGCTTTAGGCTGATTCTTTTCCAGGGTATAATATCATTGCCTTTACTTACTAAATAGTGTTTAAAACTTCTAGAATGAACAGTCATCTTATTCTTGTTTGGGTAAAGAACATGTCTGTCTTTGGTATTGATGTCACAGAAGTCCAARGACACAGTGTCAGAACAGAGTGTACCTGCGCTGAGATAATCACTCCAGATTTCCATAGTGCTCTAGGAAAGGGTCTTTCCATTTTATTTGGATCATCGTGGGTTAGATATGCAGCCAATGCAAAAGGCAGATTTTTAAATAACCATTTTGCAAGGATTTTATATGWACGTTGGAATGCTTGGGCATAAGATGCAGTAGTCTCTCTAGGTCAATGTCCTTGTCATAGGAGCATACTTTTTGAAGTTAACATGCARCCCATAAACCAAGAGCTTTTTATTTGAGAGCCAGTTCGCTTTGGATGCAAAAGACAGAAGTCAGCTGGTGTAGCCTCTGCATTACAGACTACAAAGTACAGAAACCTCCTAGGTGTGTCCTTGCCCTGGACTACACAAAAAAAAAAATGTTTATGACTGTTTCTACTTATAGGAAGCAAGCACTGAATATTTTGTGCTTTTTGAATAAGTTGATTTGAAATGTCAGATACACAGTGTGATAATTCTTCATGGTTCTGTTGTCACTAATCTACATAGCTATCCTAAAAATTCTAGCAGCTACGGTCAAGGAGATAACTATTGTACATATGATTATCCGTATTAAGAACTGTGATTAGGCAGAGCTGTATGTCTCCTGATCTTGATTAGATATTGGTATCTCTGTGTATAGGAGTAAACTATATAGTTACTTTTGTAAACAGAAGTTTAGGGTATTGGAAACTCAGTAGAGCTATAACATCATAAATTCTAAGAGATTATCCAGGTGGAATTTGGTGAGGAGTATGTGTATATGTTCTCTGTGTTTGTGTGTGTCTGTGWGCTGTTCCAGTGTTCCTTAAGCTGGAAGGGACCTCAGGAGGCCTCTGGTCCAACTTCCTGTGCAAAGCACAGTCAACTTTAAGACTTTRTATAAGACAAGGTTATAGGACTTTAACCAACAGGTTTTAAAAACCTGCAAGGATAGAGACTGTTCAACCAGACAGTGTGCAGGCATACAATAAAGTCACAAGGTTTAGGTTTTTTGGATAGTGATAAAACATGTGATGTTCCTGGAACATATAGTGGGGTTTATAAATGGCAGGCTGAACACAGGTCCGTGAAAGCACAGGTACGGATGTTACTATTCTTTCACATCTTGAACTCCCATGCTCATCTTTGTGACATTACTTGTGATACCATGACAAAACTCCATCTTCCCCTTCCATGGATTTGAAGGTGCAGTAYGGTATTGTAGGAGGGTATTGTTATTTTTGCTACTCTGAAAGCTTTTTTGAGAACTGAGTTCACCAGAGTCTGGGATCATTGAAAAGCCAAGTATATGTGCGTGTGAAGGGCTTGAGAATAGGAGAGAAAAGGACAGCAGCCAGTGACCTGAGCCAACTACCACCTTGGGTTTTCGTTGACCTTTTTATTTTAAATTAATATCTTGCACTGCCAGCTTGCAGGGACTTATGTGGTACGGTCTTGCCAGCCCTTCATTCAGAGAAATTAATCTTGTGGTGAGTGGAGCAAAGCAAGATTTTGTGATCTTTCCTCTTTACTCATAATTCCACTGAAGTAACTTGCATGAATTAACTTACATATATAAGAATTTGTAGATAAAACGCTACATTAATACATTCTGTTCGAAGAACTGATATAAAACCAGACTACAGTCCTGAAAAACCCAACTCTTTTTWGATCATAGAAATCTTTGAAACACAAAAATTGTGAAAGGGTAAACTGTGGGTACATTCATACAGAGGAGAATTGTGCTGAACAYATTCATGGTATGTTCCTTACTAAACCCTGGAACCATGCTTCAATAATCCATCCTCATTGCTCTGCTCTCTAGAGCTGAGCCATTTGGTGYTTGGCTTGGAGCATGTGAGCAGGAGATCACAACAGGGCCACTTCCACACCAAAGAATTACTGAAGGACACCTAAATGAAAAATCTAATCAGTGAAAGTCTTCATTTGGCCCAGTGTCTCTGCTGAATTAGAGAACAGGAAGAAAGTATTTTATATAACTCGTCTATGTATAGTCTTTTATATAATCCTTGTTGTGTCTCAGTGCAAATCAGCTAGAAAGGATTGGAATYATTTTCTCAGCCAAACATTTTGATGACCATATTGATCACTTGGCAAGTGAACTGAGTCAATAGTCATGATGCTTTAGAACACATTTGAATTTTACTATAGTGACGTAAATTTCTGAAAAAATCAACCCATGAAAAAAGTCACTCATGTATTAGATCAAAATATGTGATAAAACTTTTATAGGAAAGATATTGAAAGAGAATATATTATGTTTTTATTCAATTGTAAATTGGCAAGAGGTTTTGATAGTATATATGAGCCAGGATTGARCTGTGCCAGAAAGGAAAATACTAAAAATGGTAGTCACCATGTGCATATTCTCTGTGGGGCATAGTCCTTGCATCACTGATTTATCTTCACTTGTTAGTTTAGCACCTGAGAGACTGCAGGTTGGTGGGAGATAAATTTCAGTCATTCTTTTTCCCTTATCCAAGTGTCTTTCAGTGAAAGTTAGGGGCAAGTTCATATTTGTYCACCAAAAGCCTTTTCTCTTTATTCACACTTTCAATAGCTAAGACCCAAGGAACAGCAGCTACAGTCAAGTGAAAGGCCTGTAGRTTGTCTTTAATCTTGCTGAACTTGTTAGATTCATCTGTGGCCTGCTTTGTGGTTGTTGTGATCTGCACCAACAAAAATCTGAGGCAAAATGAAAGCAGAAGCAGTTCATGCCTAAGGAAGGCTTGACTTGGCTAAGCTGATACTGCCATGCTGTTTCTGTACAAWATTGAGTGCAATGCAAACCAGTGCTGTCAGAGGGAAACAGGTGATATCATAACTCACCATGGCTTGGAATGTGAGGTTGAGTTATTAAAGCTAAGACACAGACCAGTATAAAATGTACAGGTGAGGGATAAAACATGGATATCCTTCCTGCCAGCTTCCATTCACTTRACAGTGTACTCTGCATCAACACAGAGGAAAAGGAAAAGACAGAGTCTCCATCTCAAAGCCTGTTCCCTGTGAATAATACAAGAGCTGGATTATGGGTTTTTTTCTCATTTGGTTTTTCTTCTCCGTCTCTCTTCTTTTATGTATGAATGCATTAGGTATTTCCTAACTGTCTACTCAGAGTTTTAAATGTTCCACCATGAAGGGTGATTAATGGTTAATGATTAGGAGAGATAAGAAATTCAATACATTACCATGGAGAAAGAAAAGAGTTCATGTTTTTGGAATAGATCCTTAAGAAAGGAGATTCATCCATAAGAGATGAAGCTGCCTTTGTCCTACAAATTGAGAACTGTGAAGATGCAGGCAGTGGTTTATTTATGGTTTTTGATATCCACTGCCAGAAGTTAAGCAGTTTGCAGTCAAAATTATATGACAACTAGTGAAATATTTGCACTGGAAAAGTTTAACAGAATTATGATGCTGATAGTGGAAAGTTTTCATTACTGTGAAGCACTTCTAAACGTTTCATTTCTAAACTCTGAGATAAGAGATCAGTGGAATTTAAATCAGTGCTTTGAACCCAAGACCACGTATCATCTGATGTAAATAGGAAATTAGCTTCTTTTTACTTGTAGAGAGGAACTGGAAAAAGTATTATAAGCACTTATGAGAGTAGAGACAAGTTTACAATATAACATATAAGTTGCAATATAGAATTATGAAAACGCATCAGCAAGTAACAGTGTACAAGATATTCTGTATTTCTTCTAGTATTGATAATAGTAGAGTCATCTGACAAAAATATCAAAATTCTAGTTTGCAATTTGCCAGGGTTAAAAAAATGAAGTTGGAGGCCAACRCCTAAAAAATTTGCCACAAAAGCAGCCAGATTGATTTCTGAAAATGAGGCATTCAAAAGTCTAGTGCCTGGGTCTAAATCTACATCACATCAAGTAGGGAGAGATGAGATTGCTCTTCTTGGAAGTAACAAAAGTGCTGCAGATGCAGCAAAAATACTCATTAGAGCAAGCAATTAGTCTTTACAGAAATCTGCTTTTTCCTATGTGCTATAAATTTTCTGATTTCTTGGATATAACTCTGTTTATCATATAAAAAGCACTATTTTCAGCAAATAGTGTTTTATACAAACCATTTAATTTCTAGGTCCTCTGCCTATGTGGGACTAAGCATGGATCTGGAAATATATGCAAGTTTTGAGGAAGCTATTAGGAAATACCATGTTCTTCATAACTAATATACTGTATCCATGTGCTGATATCTCTGAAATCTGAATGCAAAGTAGATTTCTTGTGGTGGCATGATGTTGTGCAGTACATTCTGCACATTCCTAGGGAAAAAAAAAATGAAAAACAGAAAAAAAAAAGGAAAGGAAAGGAAAGAGAATTATGTCAGTTCAATCACAGTTCTTATCAGAAATGGATGGCAGGATTTTCAAACTAAAACGAAAAAAAAAGATTTAAAGTTCTGTGGTAATACATATGGACAAAATACCTGTAGAAAACAAGAGGATGAAATGAGACTTTCATTGCACAAAAGGTTGTGAGTCAAGAAAATAACATTTTTTAAAGTACTCTTACATGTCATTACATTTATCAAACTTAAATTATTTAAATCATCCACAATTTTCATTACTATTTGATGTTAATATTTTAAATAAGCTGGGATGCCAGAGCCTTATTGTCTGTGGTTTAGTCAGTAAAAACAATGTAAAGAAAAAGAGAAAAGAACGATCGTGAGAAAATAGAATAGAGAACTTTCCCCCAAGAATTAAAACACAGCAAAAGGTCTAATATAGCTGGAAAATTAGTCCAAAACTGAGCAACCAAACAGTGTAGAAATGAAAACAAGACACAAATGACATCTTGTACCTTAATACAGTAAGGACTCTCATTGTCATGACTACATGTTATAGAAGATACTTAMAAAACCAGATTGTACATTCAGTGCTGTTCTTTGCTTGCATACAGTTATTTCTCACTACTCCTTGCAAGCTTCCTTTTCCTTTTCTAAAACGCCACTTACGTGATTGTAGAAGATAAATCTTTTATTCTTTTCCTTTTGCTTCCTCTGTATTGATGTGTGGTTTCTCATCTCATATTTAAATTATGAACCCTTTGGTACAGGGATGTTTGCCGTGCACAGCAGGGTCCTGATCARTGAGTACGAATCACATTACAAATGGCTGTTACTAATAATAACTGTGAAAGTGTTTAAAAATATTTTATTAAAGGTGTGAGCAAGGACACATTTAATGGTGAATTTCTCATCTGCTCTAAGGACTGGTAGCATGCAACTGTTTTTCTAGTGCTAGAGAGTGCAGGTACTTTATGAGAATTACCTGGGAATATTTGAGTTGTTCTTGAAAAGACTAAGCCATAAAAATACTAGTAGAAAAAAAATCTAATACTGGTCCCACATGAAACTACTAATTTCTGTGGAACTGCATCAAACTTGTGTGAGAGGACATGCATTAGATGATAAACAAAGCAGTTGGAAATAGCAGAAGAAAATTGATTGCTCTCAGTAGAAAGCATCCATCTGTTMGATTTAAGATAACAGGGAGCAGTGGGAAAGCTGTGAAGGAACAACAGCAAGAAGAGGTCCCAGTTCTACTCGAATGTCTGTCTTCTGAATGGACATGGAATGATGAATTGGTAACTCAGATTTGTCCATTTTCAGGGCACATAAGGTACAGACTGTCCCAGTGAATGCATTCAAGCATTCCATGTAAACTGGACTGCTCTGTTAGTGTGGGGTGAAAACAGGCCAGCCTCAGATCCCTGAGCTGCCTCATGGGGGGATGCCTTTACACATAAGGGACTTGGGATTCTCTCAGACTAACCAGGAATTTAACACCACTTTTCCACAGCCTGAGCAGGATTACTCAGTCCCTTGATCTGGCCTTGCCAGCAAGACACTGACAGCTGAAAAGGGCTCGGGAGGGAGTTGGACGTGGCATAGTTTGTTACTGGCGTGAGTTGGGTGGGTTCAGGTCCATGCTAGACAAGGTTTTTGTGGCTTACAGCAGCAAGTCAGTTTTCAAGCTAGTCCTTTAGATGCCTTAGACACCTTGGCAAGTAATGATTACTGGGTTACTTCTCTGGTTTTCTCTTATTTACTAAAGACAGTAGAGGGTCCTTGCTTTGTATGTCTAKTGTGAGATTGACTCAAGGCTGGTGAGAAAGGCAGTAAGCCAAAAAACAGGCAAAAGTAAACCTAAGCAGTTATTTGGAATGCCTGGAAACTTTATCGGTGTCAGGGTCATTGGCTTAATAAGTAATCTAATGGGCCAAATGCATTGGGAAATGCAAGCCATAATCATGGCCTACACATAAATTCAGACAAATTGTGGATGTGTTGCACTGGTGCACGTGGGTAGATCCACCACAAAGGCAGAGAGTGTTCCTTGGGTGCACTGTGGTCCTGGTGCTTTGTAGTGCAGTAAGGTTGTGTTAGGAATTTCTGACAGGAGAGCATTCCCTGTGCTCTTGCCGTGGCCAGGTGCCATTCCAGCAGCAGGGCATCATCTCTGACAGCATTTACCAGCTGAGTGGCTGTTGCAAAGAGGTTTGGTTCTGCTTCATGATGTGTGTTCAATGTTTGGGGAAGAAACATTTTTTGATAGAGATCTTAATAGTTCTTTGTTTAATTTCTTTTTTTTTTCTRTTAAATTTACATTGGTATATTTTATATAGCATATGCTGGTACTTATGCAGACCATGATGAAATTAATACAAGCAATATAAAAAAGGTCAGATAAATATAAGGAAGATATTAAACTATTAGAGAGTGTCCAAAGGAAGGCAATGAGGATGGTGAAGGGCCTTAAGGGAAGCCGTGTGAGAAGCAGCTGAAGTTTCTTGGTCTGTTCACTCTGGACGAGACATCATTGCAGCTGTGACTTCCTTGGAAGGGAAGAGGAAGGACAGACATTGACCTCTGCTCTGTGGTGACCAGAGATAGGAACCAAGGGAATGACCCAAAGTTGTGTCAGAGCAGGTTTAGATTGAATATTAGGAAAGGTTCTTCACCCAGAGWGTGGCTGRACACTGGAACAGCTCCCCAGGGAAATGGTCACAGCACCAAGCCTGGCAGAGTTCAAGAAGCATTGGACAATGCTCTCAGGCTCATGGTGTGACTCTAGGGGTTGTGCTGTGCAGGGCCAGGAGCTGAACTTTGATGATCCTTGTGGGTCCCTTCCAACTCAGGATAATATTTTCTGTGATTCTGTGATTCTGTGACATTTAGGAAGAAAAGTAAAGGAATTTGTGTTGGTGTAAGGAAGTCCTTTCCCCTTTTCCTTGAAGCATTGTGTCCTGTTTAGGCTTTAATATTCCTTTTAAATTTCAGAATTTTCTATAGGAAATASTTAAATAGCCACTGTTTTTAAAAAATGAATCTGTCATTTATTCTTCAGATCTTTTCTTCTATGTCAATACAGGTGTATAAGTTGTCACATTAGTCAGAGTAAAAAAAAAWTGTATGTATTGCAGAATATATTCTTACTTAATTTGTTMATTTCCTAATCCCCAGCACATACTGGCATGCTGGCAAGTGTTCTCAATGTTCAACTCTCTCTTAAATTCCTAATCTGGCATCACCAGCATGCTGAACCCTTGAAATGTGAGGGGTTTTTTAAAAAACTGACAGAGTTTGTTGGCCCATGGAGGCAGCTCATCCTTTTTTCTGTCTTTATTGATGGCATTGCCTTGAAATCTGTAGAGAGCTGATCTATAAAAGTCTGTGTACTGGGTTATTTAGTCAGCTATTTATACCCATACTTATTAAACTTGTATCTACTTTCCAAGCCTTAAGGCATATTTACATCTTTGAAATCATAATTAAAATAAGTTACTGCTATAGTAGCAGGCACTGTCTGTTCAAGTAAYCACCAATTGTTGCTACAAGAGGGCAAAATGCTGTCATAACAAGTATTTTAAAACCCTAAGGAACATGTTTATTAACCATTAATTCAATTCATAAGGCTGTGTTAGAGTATCATATGCTCAGTTGTTGGAAGACCCAKGAATTTTGAAAGATCACTGAATCAGAAACATACACTAAACACTTAACCATGTAAGGCTTAAGAAAGATTAATAAGTTTATCATTGGCARCAGTAAGGTGTCTGCCAATATCAGATGTCGCCAAGAATATGTAGAAAATCTCTTTATATGAGTTTCTGGAACCCAAACACATTCCAAGTCAGCAGATTTGCAGGACAAGAAACTTTGATCTGTTCTGATCGTGAGCTGAGCTGACTTTWTATGGGCTGTAGTAACTGCAGTTGGCTGTGGGGTTAACAAATAAAAAGGAGCACTTCTTTTCTCAGGCAGGATATCTTGTCTGTGTAGGGTAAGTGACATCAGTGCTTACTGCATTTGAAAAGAAAATCTCTAGTATATTAGATTTTTCACAAGTGCCTATGAATTGGGCTAACCTGATAACATCAAAAGCCTTTCATATAAAATGATGTAGTTGTGCAAGGCACTTATTTCTGGTTTGACTCACCAGTGTGTATAGCAGACATCAGATGTGATCAAGAACTTGTAGACATGAAATTGATAGTTAACTAATTATATTTTATACCATAATTAGTATATGTTGCTGTAATAGTTATAATAATAATAATGGGTCAGATTAAACTAGGAATTTGACAGAATGAATTCTTGAGAAGACAGTAAAAAGGGGAGGAAAATTCTCTGTTGCTTTCAACAAATGAAAGAAAAAGTTCGGAACCTTGATCTAACTTCAAGTAGTGTTTAATCTTAAATCATTAAGAAATAGGTTAGAGAACAGGAAAAAGTTGAAAGCATTCAGAGTGAAAGAGAAAAACATATAGAGCACAGAGAAGTTCCAGTTGCTAAACACTGACTGCTCTATTGGTCTAGAGAGCACAGCAGACATTCTTGAGATTTTGTAGTTATTTAAGCAAGTTCAAAGAAATGGGTTTTATTTTTCCCTCCRTGTATGCTTTTCATAAAGTAGATGCAATTTTGTGGCATGATACATTGAATCTGCTAGGTTCATTTCCTCAGACTGTTTAAAGTAATGCATTTTTCTCAGACTTGTCACAAGCAATCCTGTCAAAATCTGCCTGAATGGATTTGTTTTAAATCATGAATACTTGTTATATATAGTAAGTGTTCAAGAACCTTGAAGAAAAAGAAGGTCATGGCCTTCTGAGTACTCACAGCTCCTCAACTAAATCTGAGTCTTGAAATGTTTGTTTTGGGCATTCTCCCATATGGGTTTTCAYCACTTGGTTGGTTTATCCCATTGCTATCTTTCTGTCTATCTTAGCAGCCTAGCCTGACTTCTCTTTTTAAAAATTGCTGTGTCTCCCCCTGGTCCCCTGGAGTTCAGTTATTTTGKTTTCTGTTTGCCATCTCATTCTTAGTTCTGATGACAACTGTTAATTTCGCTCTTAAGTATTGCCCTTCTACTTTTATGCTGTTTTTGTTGTATAATTGTTTATTCAACACCACAAGCATCTTGGTAGGGAGGATGGAGAAGGAAGTTCATATAAATAAATAATTGCAGTGAAATGCAGAGGACTGCCTAGCAACAAATTGCAGTGGAATATGTCTCTYCTGCTAGAAGGTGGACCTTTTCTTTGATAAATCAGAGAAATGTTTGRAGGACTCCCCCTGTGCTCAGGAAGGAGTGGAACATTTGGAGAAAGCCTCCTTCTGCTGTTTTGTTATCTGTTAATGAACGCGTTTTGTGGACCGTGCAAAGTGAGATGTGCCAGAAATGCAAATTAGCAATCTTGCCCRGGAAGGCTGCTATTTCTAATGCTTTATTTTTGCAGCTGCAGCAACAGGAGGGAACCAGCAGGTACTGGCTGCAGCTATTTTGGTTGGTGTCTCTGAAAGGAGGAGACCAAAGATGGTTGAATAGTTCAGCCATTAGTAGGAAATCTGTTTCCTAATACAGCTTCAATTTTTATCATGGCAATGTTTTAAGCACTCAACTTACCATGGGGTAAGCATTGCTACTGCAGATTGCAGTGCTCCGTTTTGGTGCCTTGAGGTCAGGTGAGGTACTCTTTACACGAGAGGGCTGTGTGCTCAGGCTGACACAGGCAGCAGCACGCTTGCTTTGCTTGTCTAGGGAGCTGGATGTCCTGGAGAGACAAGGATTTGTGTTTATCAGCTGCCGAGTTTTTCTGCCTGGGAAAATGCTTTCCTTCAGCAGGGCTGCAAACTCAAACCCTCCCTTCTGGTATGCCATGCAAACCTTATTACCAAATATAGGTGGTGAAATTCCAGCCGGCAGACACTGCTTTTATTCAGTATCCCACTTGTTAATGTTTTCCTTCTGCGTATGACACTCGGGTTCTGTTCCCCTCTCTGGCTCAGAAGATGCAAACTTGTACCATATTGAAGAAAGATTTACTGCTTTCTCTTTAGCATGAGAGGTGTCCAGTCTCTTGTGCTGATACTGTTCCATTTCACATTGCTTCATTAAGCAGCAGTAAATGGGTATAAGCACCAATATTAATCCAGCTACAGAGAAGCAGTAAACATATTTTACCCATTGGTTAGATTACATATTGGTTAAAATGTGGTGTCCTGGCTGTATAACTATTTCAATAAATGGTTAAGTTATTTTTAGGTATGAGCAGAAAGTAGCATATGGACCTCAACTGTTGTCACCGAAAAAACATAGCTCGAATTTGGTTGTTTTCCAGGTTAAATCATTCACTGTCAGGAGCTTTCCTCAGAAACCTTCTAATTGWTGCACTGTGGACAGGTGTGTTGTTTTGTCTAATCCCACTAAATTTTCAAAATAATAAAACATTGGCTTTTCTGAGGTTCTTTTCCCTATACACAATTGCTTTCTCTRTAGTTAATGTGCATGTTTGAAATAGATGGCAGTTATAATCACATTCGACAATCCCTAAGTTACAGAGGAAGCATTGCAAAACAAACTACAAGTCCTGGTGTTGTTCTGAGTGTCTGAGCTCAAGTCTTTAGGATCTGAAAAGACTTCGTATCATGTGACGAAAAGGATTCAAGATTAAATGATAATTGGAAAAGATATTAAGTATCAAAGATATGACTGTCTAGTACAACCTTGCATCTCAGATGTTTTTGTGGTGTCTCTGTTTCTTTTTGAAAAATAAATTGCCCATTTCAAACAATTAAGAATTCTTTAGTAAGCTTACTTGTGCATTTGGCAGTGCAGTATTCTGGAAAACCTGAATGTATGCAAAGGTTAGCAAATGCAATATTTGGAACATGAGATGTGCCTGTTAGCTCTTAGGGATTTTACCCTAGCTGATTGTTCAGGTGATGAGGAACTATACAGATCATTGAGGTGTCATGAAACTTTGTTTTCCAGAGGRGGAGAATGTTTTACTCTTAGTTTCTCCCAGTCAACAATTTCACATTGGGCAACTTGATTCCCCTCTTTCCTGCATCGTTATTCTTCAGACTTCTCATTAATTGCTCATTGACCTCCATAGACACTGAAGTTTTCCAAGTCCACACTCAATTTCCTGAAAGTCTCCRAGATTCATCTCTCCTACTTTCCACTTCCATGTGGTGTTTCCAAGGGGAGATTTCTGTTCTGAGTTGTTCTGTTTAGTTTATTGCCACCTACACATGTTGAAGCTTTTGAAGACTGCTCTTTCAGAGCCAAATATGTTGTTTTCAACCTCTTAAAGAAATGTTTTTGAGGTCTGTAATGAAGAGTTCTTCTCAGGTTCCTCTCAGTCCATCCAGTTATGTTGCTGATGTATTGCTTGAGATTGCTTCTTGACRATTTGTATGCCTAAGCTTGAGATCAGTACTTTCCATTTTAGGACTTTCTAATTTTTCTTCTGTAATGGAAATGACACCTGTCTATTAAAAATGTGGCTCTCAATGTGCTATRTCTGTTATTTTCTATACCATCTTATTTCTATGTTTCCGCATTCTCTGAGAGTTGTTTTAAAATCCATGAAACATATCTTTTGTTTCTAGGCCCTTTTCTTTCCAAATCAGTTGAATGTTCTAAAGTTCTTTGCTTCCTTTGAGATACCCAGTCTAAAACAGCAATAAATATTAAATTAGGCCAAATAGTTCTGAAGCTTTTCCCAGCTTGTTCTCCTCCATAGTATTTCAGAGTTGAAGGATGGGCTTTATATGGTCTGACAGGTTACTAGCTGCTGCCTGCACTTGAGAAAGAGGCAGTGCTGAAACCTCTGAGTAGAACTTTGGAGTGGCTATTTGCAGTGCAGGGATTTTTTTTTTAAATTTAATTTTGACTCTGAACATCACATTTAACCCTGGGCTCCCTTTACAGCCTGTGGAGGAAAGCAGGCACCTCTGGAGGACAGCCTTAGGTAATTACCTGCCTTAGGTTCCTGTAGAATGATGCTGTGGTTTGGCCTCTGCCCTCAGTGCTCCCCATGGAATACAGAGGGAGCTTGGGCTGGCTGTCTTGGCATTTATTGATTCRCTTTTCTTCCCTTGCTCAGGTGTGTAGGCATCCACTCCAGGTTCCTAGTCCTGATAGAAATAGTTGGATTATAATAACAAATCACCCTAGCTGAATGTGGGGAAGAGAATGAATATAGAGAGTAAGAATTACATACTGCGTGAAGGAGTGTTTTATGGCTCAGGGASATGCCATATGAACCATTCTGCAATAGTGTTTTTCAGGGTTGCTTAGGATCACCGGAGACTGATACTAATCAAATTCTATGCTGCTTTTCATAAAGAAGAAAACATTGGCACAGATACACTCAAATTATGCTGCTATTTTGGAATCAATGTGCTTTAGAATCTGCATGAAAAGTGCCTAACTTTTGAAAGAGAATCAGGATTTTACAGGCAAAAAAGAAACCACAACAAATGCACCAAATCGATTACTGCATCTAAGTGGATATGTATTCAAACATTTATACAAGCATGTGATTAATTTTATGCTGTTCTTTGAAAATCACCTGGGTYGCATAGGTGACTATAGGTGATTTATTTTGTTAAATTTATTTTATTTTCCCAGTCATAATAGTTTTTTAATATCTGCTCAACACAATAAATATTTTCCTTGCATACATTTCTATTAAACTTTTTTTTTTTTTCCTTTTGACTAAAATAAAAAAGTATGAGTACTCTGGCCCTTGTAGCCAAGCAAACTGACCAAACAATTTTTTGGAAGGTAACAATGTTCCTATCCRTGTAATATAAGAACTATAAGGATGTCTTCCTTCTAGGAAGAAAAATAACATTTCATTCCTATTTCTATCGTTTCTGCTGTGGAGTGAATTTTGAGTTTGCAGATGTGGCTGGTTTCTTCTGGACCTCATTAATTACCCAGAATGAATTAATAATGTTAATCACATAATTTGCTTGATATGGTTAGTGCAGATGCAAGATTAATATAGATCATGCCAGCAGAGWATGCCATTTTTACTATTCATCCAGTTACATCAGTAGCATCAGTTGACCTAATGCAGATTTATCAGACAGACATCCATTCTTCATTAGGGAACATTAGGAGATGGAGTGTTCAGTGTTCCCAGCACTTCTTCTGGAGGCTGGGCACACCGTGGTCTCTGGCTTGTCYGCACTGCTGTTGTTGCTGCGGGTGCATAAGCTGAAAATGAAAAGTCAATAGTTCCAGCAGTGATGTCTGCAGTAAACTAATCAGCACGGGCTGGATTGAGGTGTCCGGCTAGTATTTTGTGGAGAGAGTTTTTCTAAATTGCTTGTTGTCAAAATAAATACCAACAAAAATTGTCCTGAGGATGGTAGCAGACAGTTCTGTCCTGCTGTTTGCTGTGGTTTAACAGGGTGTTTCAAAGTCCTCGCCTCTCGCCATTATCTTTTCCAAATAACCATCTTAATAGCTGATGTCAATAAAATTCCTACCTTGACTCATGAACCTGCCAATATGTAGTTCAGAGAGAGCATGCAGCCAGGAAATAGATATTTTTGAAGAACCTAAACCATCAGACAGCTTTTTTTTTCTCACAAAGTCATTGTTAAATACTTCTCTGTCTTTGTTAGATTAAGGTGAGAAGTATTTTTGGAACTCTGAATACTGCATGTTTTCCCCAGGTAGGAGTCACTATTTGAAAATATTYGAATAACCCCCTCCTCCAGCCTTACCCTGTATATTTGTAGCTATAGTGGTACAAATTAAAAAAGTCCGTGTGAGTCTTTTTTATGACCTGTGTCTTGCATTAAGTATACTTGACAAATTGCTCTGAATAATTTAGTCTATTATGTCTTGATTTAGCTGCAACTCTTGCAAGATTTATTTTAATATAGACTACTTAACCATTGTGTTTTTAAAAGATTTCTTTTTCTTAAAATCACAGATGTGGTCTTAAAATAAATTGTTAGATTTTCCWTGGTTTTAATAAAAGAATGAAAAAACATATCCTTAAAATTACTAATCAAATGTGTCAGTGGTTTGGCAAATGAGTAGGCTGAAGAGATGGCAGGGTTTTTTCATTAGAGATGGTTCAGCTCATTACAATGTTTCTCTTTCTGATTCATTGGTTACCACTTTTTTTWAAAGAAAATATTATAGTAATGCACCCAGTAGTAAGTTTTGGGGGGTTTTTCACATACAAAGTAGGTAAACTAGAACATTCAGTTGACTGCTGTCATTTACCCAAGTGGCACGTCGCATGGAAGAAAATGTATCTGAACAGATGAAAGAAGCAGTAGATTATAAAAGTTAACTGGCAGAAGAAGCAAATATTTTAGAAGATATTTTGACTTTGCAGCTTCTTTTGATTTTCCACTTTTATCATTTTGCATCAGCATGAACAATTTTTGGTGTGCCTATACATTGCCTAGATAAAACATTCTGATGAAATTATTTCTCTTAATTTTGTATTATGTTTTTTGAATGTAATGCAAACTGTGAAATAGAAGCTTTGAATGATTAAGGAGCTCAGCTTCTCCTCTGTATTTCACTTGTGCTTCTCTTTTCTGCTTTAGTGTGCATGAGGTTGAAGCCCTGAATGCCCCATCTGCTCATCTTTGATTTTAGTGTTGCTGCTGACAGATCACGTCTAATGATCTTCACTCTAAACCTGGCCATTTGCTTGAAGAGGAAACCCACATTTTCATGTATCTTTCAGTATTTAACTGGAAAGTAATTGAAGATCTTTTCATATAAGTTTAAAAAACATCAAATGAAAGAGTGMAGTACATCAGTGGTATCTACACTGCTCTTAGCACTCTTTGAAGACAGGAAGCCAGATATTTTTTAAATATTTGGGTAGTTGCCTTTCAGTGAAGTCAAAGGCTCCTGACTCYCTTGCTAGCCCCTAAGTATCTTTAAAGTCAGATCAATGACTGTGCATTAATTTTGTTCTTCAAGGCTGTGGCTGGTGACCTGTGTGAGTCAGGAAAAGCATTTTGCTCTGTACACAGCTACATGGATTCTGGTAGGCTTTAAATTTTCAAACACAGCAGTTATTATTGTTTTAAAGAATCTTGTTTAAACACATTTGAAACTTTCTGAGGCAGTGTCTGGATTTCAGTGGAAACTTAGACATCCAGGAAAGCCCACATCCAGCCAATTCGAAGTGTCTGAATTGCTGAGGTGAGCCAACTCTCAAGTCCTTATGGACTGACTTCTGCTGAGGCTGTTGAGGCTACCTTTAGGGTAACTGTATTAAAGAGGTTGTTAGGAGGGAGCTAGCATGTAACTGGCACATTGAAGCAGGTGGGTAAGGAGGTCATTTGGGCCAACCAAGCTCATTACTTTTTGGACTCACTGAAAAATATTTATTTACTTCTTTTGCTTTATGGTAGTGGTGAAGCGGAAGTACATTTGAGTGAGAAAAAAGAAAGCATAGTGCGCAATTCAGACTTTATTTTCTCTTCTTCCTGACATGGGACATGATTAAAATGAACAGATTTTTTTTTCTTGCCTGGATTTTTCAGTGTTAGGTGATTTGTTCATTGTGCTACATTTTGGCATGATCTCAGTGGAACTTCGGAGCCTCAGACCTTCTCCCTGTCTTGTACTGCTTCCACAGAAGCATCCAATAACCAGCA
Organism: Malurus melanocephalus; assembly: GCF_030028575.1. Lineage (NCBI taxonomy): Eukaryota > Metazoa > Chordata > Aves > Passeriformes > Maluridae > Malurus > Malurus melanocephalus. The sequence continues at coordinate 4,536,165 of NW_026623246.1, forward strand.
GTGGTCAGGAAGACACCTTTCTTGGACAAACATTTGCCCCTAAGATCTGGACTTGCCACCTCCAGCACCTCAGTGCCTGTAGCCCCTTGGGCTGTAAGACCTCAGACTTCCTGAATGATCATGTTTTATCTGTTTATTATCACCAYTCCCTGGGCTAGTACCACCGAACCTCTCCTTGTATTTCAGGAGYTTGTAGCTGAAGCTATATAGTTTTTTCTATTACAATGAAAAGCTAAATATKATCTCTTTGTTTGAGACAGAGAACATATGTGATAATCCAGTGTTTCAAGGTGATTTCTATTTCTCCTCAGTTCCTCAGATGGTTCCCACCGCAGCCTGGAGTAGAGGTCTAGTTCTTTTGATAATGCTGGTTTTTCTGCTTTTTTTTCTCCCCAAAGAGGGTACAGACCAGGAGTGCCGTCTTTCTTTGTATCGCTTTTCTCTTGTTGGTTGTGAATTGACACTTGGAGTACCCTTCAACCCTTAGCATTTATAATCAATTCAGCAAGGACATCAGTTGATGTCTCTCCTGAGCTAATTAAATGTTTTGTGGCAARGTTTTATCCTTTAACAGGAAGATGCCCTGGATTGCTCTTCTCTACTGTGTGAACCTTGTTGGGCATAAGAATTCATTTGTTGTGATCAAATCTGTCTACAGAGTGTAAGCATATCTCTTTTTAAAATAAATGTGGATTACATATTTTTTTATTACTTGGCTTTAGAATACAATTCATTAGGCCAAAGCAAATAGGGACAGTGAAGCTGGATCATTATTAAGGCTTAAGCAAAGGCTYGAATTTATGGTGAATAAATGCATTTTCAGGCCATGTGTTCAAGTCACTTATTTATAAGTATTTCCAGAGCTGGTAGGATCTGTGGCATATCACTTTTTCTCTTTAAATTGGAGGAAATGTGTGACAGCATCTTGGAAATCATACGGGTATTTATTTTCCTCCAAATAACCTATTCAGGGATGTCTTGCCAATAATTAGTTGAGATCTTCCTTATGAACAGAGTAAGGGGGAAAAAAAGAGGGAAAATAATTGAAGATCTATCTGAAAAAAGGCATTCTAAATATGCAATGTTTTGTCAAACCAGAATGATCTTGAAGGTTCTGTTTGCTTAATCTCCAGTTAAATCCCTCAGGAGGCTAAATGAGCTCCACTGTAAAATATGTGTTCCATAAAGAACTTTAGAGATCTGTTTTTACTGCCTGATGGGATGAATCCAAAGTGTAATAAAACCTAATGATAGCAAAGCATTCTGATGAATCAAGTTTGGGAAGTCTGCCCTTTTATTTTACGCTGGTGCTGGTGGTTATGTGCTTATGCTGGGTCATGGTCTTCCAAAAGACTTTACAGGCGAGACATGTCCTTGGTGAAACACAGACAGAGGTATAATATGTATTAATAGATACTTTAAGATAGGCAATGAAGAAAACAGCAATAGCTGCAGCTGAAAGTGCAGTGGCAGGGAAAAGAGGACTTCAGTAGGCAGAATTTCAAGATGGACTTTGTGTGGGTGACAAGGAAAAAATTGTTTTCTTTTATGAAGAAACCCAGAAGATGTTACTTAAAAGGCTGCAAATATTTTGCCTATGACATTCATCTTAACCAAGATGCACTGCCCCAGCAGCAGAGTGATTCCACTGCTTTGTACTGGRAAGCTGATTCAGTTCCAATTCAGAGGCAAGAATAAAACCTACTGAGTAGTTACTGTGGTTTTGAGCCGCAAATGTGTGCTTTACAGAGGCATTGAGCTAATGATCCAGCACAGCTCTGCTTTAAAATGGTGAGATCTGCAAGCATAGCAGGGTTTGATGGCACTGTGTGCTCACAGGCCTATTATGATAAGCTGTAATGTCTTAAAAAGCACACGTGGTTTAAAAAAATGGGATGGAAATGGAAGGAAGTGTTCTTAGGTAATTAGCCTGARTATACATTCAGCTGCTCTCATGCCTCTGAAATGCTGCGTGGATGCACCGGAAATGTTTGTGGATAGTAGAGGGCTGGATAAGGAGTTGTGCACTCGCTAATATTTAAGCAGATGATCCGAGCTGTGACTCATGTTTCCAACAGTGGAATGTGGTGCCCGTGGTGTGCACAGGCTCATGAATGCCTTCATTCATCCCATCTGTTAGCATGGCACTGTGCCCACATACGAGTGCATTGGTCCCTTTCCTAGGAAGTGTGGTGCCAGACTGTTATAACAGAGTTTGGATGGCAGGCTTATCTAACATTGCAAACAGCATCTCTGCTGCAGGAAATCCCTCCTCAGTATTAGGAATGAAGCGTTAATAGGTGACTTGATGTACCCTGGAGGGTATTTTGCATGTTGGAAGAAACTACTGAAACATGGCAGAAGGAAGGCTGCCCATCCCTCAGCACAGCGGGATATTGAGAGGAAGTATCTGRTGGCTTGTTCTGTTGCAGAATTGCCTAGAGACGGCTCTAGACAGCTGTTGCAGTCAGGCAAGGGCAGATGGTGTTGGGCAGTGGAACAGATCAGATGGAATCTCTTCACACTATCTCCTAGATGCTTGTTAATGGAATTAGCCCAAAAGGCATTATCTTCACTGGCTGTGTCGTGTCCTGCATTGAACTGTGCCGAGCACTTGCAAAAAATTCTGAAGTTCAATTTGAAAAAGTGCATCGTTTTCCTGTTAAAKTCTTCAGGTTAAGTGGGCACAATTTTCAGATTAATTCAATTATTTGCGAATGAGAATAAAAAACAACTTTTGCGTCACTTTTGTCTAAAATAGGTGAGTTGCACCTCAGATCTGTAAGCAGATGATGCCGATGCAGAAATTCTAAGCTCTGAATTTCATTTCCATCTATRTAACACAGATAACATCCCTGTCCACAGCATTAGGAACTAGATGATCTTTAAAGGTCCATTCCAACCTAAACCTTAGTATGATTCTACAACAAAGGGCAAAAATAAGAAGAGTTCAAAAATATTGAACACTTTTGGGTTTTTGGAGTTAAGGTCCTGCACAAAATTTTTCATGTTTAGCTTTAGGATTTTTGGCACTGACAGTACATGTATTGTTTAAAGTTCTTTGACGTCTGATCTTTTGAGACATTATAGTGTTGCCCATTCCCTCTCAATACAAAGTACAGCAATTYGATGATTGTAGAGGAAAATGAGTTTTCGATCTATTCGTGTGACTTGTATGGCTTAATAATTAAAGTAAAAGTGCTCRTCTAAAATACATTACAGCTGGCTGCAAAGTGCTTGGCTTAGTCCTCCTGATGCAGATTATTAATTGACATATAGTGAAGCAAATTGCCTAAAATAAATGCTGTAGTGCCTTTCTAGTCAATGGAGATGCATACTTGAAGCCTTTAGGCCAAACTTCTGTCCAAGTAGCTGAAGCTGAACTTCTTCAAGGTACCGTTCTTTATCCTTGTGTTATCTATAGAATTCGCATTAATAGGCCAGATTTACTAAACAGTGTAGGAAGAAATTATATATTTGATTTAGGCAGACTGAATCCAGTCTGTGCATCTGGGGGAAGKGCACAGTATTAAAGTATTCTTGCCTGGATTAGGTGCCAAGGTGAAGGGCAGAATTAACCATCATTTAATGTGCTCAGTAAAGTTAATCTGAAAAACAAAAGAGGATTTTGCGATGTAGTTTTGTTCATTATTAACATTATAGGGCTCTTTTTTTAACAATCTTTCTAGTTGCTGTTTATCTTTTAAGAACTTTTATAGGCACTGAACCTATAAAACCCATTAATTCCCAGTTTTTTGTATGGATGAACTCTGTTATGTTTTTCAATGTTCAACTATCCAGTTTGTTCTCTTTGCACTTTTACTCTCCAACTGTCCCAATAAAGAAAATTTTCTGTAATGTGTGGAGTGCTTTTATTGACTTCAGCTGTTGTCTGCAGAGAGCTGTGTGTCTGTTCATCGTGTCAGATGAATAACTGAGCTGGCTGATCACTGTGTCAGCAAGTTAAGTCCCTCTTCCGTGTCTGTAATTCTCCAGCTCTAAACGCACTTGACAGTTAGCTGGTGACCTCAGGAAGTCTTTCMATCTCTGACTCCACAAGTGGTAGCGTGACTACTGGAACAATGTTTTGGCAAGGATAATAATAGCTTAAACCACCACGTTGAGTTTAAAAGCAAACATCTAAATGCATTTGTCCAAATGACAAAGATGAGCCACAGTTCATGAAGTCTCACGCACAGCTGCAGTAACTGGGACATGAACAGCCATTGTTTGGCTTATCTTCTTCTGGTTTTCAAACAGTTCTTCCCCAGATCTTTGTTGTTAAAGTAACAGAAACTGGTGTCTAGTATTTAAGTGGAAGCCAGAAACTGGCAAAACAGATAATAACACATTTCTCTATGTACAGTAAAGAGGTTTTGTTACATCCATCAGCAAAACCTCCCAGCATTTTTGAGGAGAACATGGTCTAATGCATCATAAATGCAAAAAGGGAAAATGAAATGTTGTCAGATTTTTGGTGGGCAGGGTAGTCATTTAGAACTGAGGGATTCCCTTGTTCTGAGAACAGCCTGGGTATGTGGGTGAATCTGGTGTTCATCCTACACTCCTCACTTGGAGCTCAACAACCTTTTGCTGCATATTTGCTGTCACTTGAAGAAGGCTTAGCTCTGGGGATAACAGTAGAGAATGGGAGGTTTGRTAAGGTACAAGAGGCTGATATGAAGCCGATCCAAGACTTGTCTGTGTTATGTTCCTCTTTTTTTGGTTTGGGGTTTTTGGGGTTTTTTTTTGAGCTAGGGACAGGGAGGGGTGCAGTGCAGCAGCCATAATTTGGGCCACATTCTTTGCAAGGATTGTATTCCACTTGGATCAGAAAATTGAGCCAGGATTCCATAGCAGTGTCTCTTTATCCCCTTGGCTCCAATCCATTAAAGATTTTTCAGTTTAAAAATTGTGCCTCTAAAATTCATGATGCTTATAGGAGACATAATGCTGATGAGAGCTTAGAGGAGGCAGTTACCTGAACATCCTGGTGAGCCCTGTTCGGAATGGGAATGACATATTTTTAGAATAGCCTTCTGCAATGCCTAAGAAAGCAGAATGTACATATAGCAATTCTTGCTCTTCAAAGCGTGGGACCCTGACAGACTGTGTGCAAGAATGGGTGAAAATGGACACTGGCCCTTGTGAAGGCACTGTATCTATTCTCCATCAYATAAACACAGGAAGATCCAAAAGGAACTCAAACTTGGATCAAGTCTTACTTCTGCAACATCCATCCCCACTGGGTGAAAGAGCAGCTAAGATGTATCTATTTCAAATAGGAAAATGAGAACAGTTTTCTCCGGCAGAGCCTTGCCTCTTCAGCCTTCCCGGTGAGCTGTCCCATGCCAGCTCACACCAGGCTGCATTTGAAGTGGTGGTTTCTTGGTTGATATCTAGCCAAATGCCTCAGCTGCTCATACAAATGATTCAATGCAAATCAATGAGATTTTCTAGACACAAGCAGTTAATGTTCCAGCAAGCAGCAGCAGATGAAATTGCTGTGTCAGATTGCATGGCAAAGAGAGCTGTTGCCCTTGTTCAGAAAATTCTATGCCTGGAGAGTTTTCAGACCTTCCCATTTCAGTTATCTGAGAAATTCTGCTTTCAAATCAACTTTGAAATGTTCAGAGTCTCTGTATGCCAGTCTTTTTTTTTTTTTTTTACATTGTTTTCCTTGTTTGGAAGACTCAAAGATAAAATGTGGTGTTTTCTACCCCCTGGCAAAACTCAGGAGACAAGTTAGAGCTACCAACTTTGCTCAGGTTCTGTAACTATCCTAATGTATGTTACTGTATATTAGGATAAGAGGTCATTGCTGCCCTTCAGGTATTTCTAAAGATTTTTTTGCTGGTTGCTCAGTTTGCCCAAGCATGGTCATGCAGTGTGGATGCATTTTGGTTTTCCAGCTGATTCTTCAAGGAGAAAAAGGCTGCTGGCTTTCCTATGTGCGGAATTTATCAGAATTCCTGAAAATTTGTAGCATGTCAAATCAGGAAAAAAAATTTTCGCCTAGAGGATGGTTGTGCACTGGAACAGGCTCCACAGGGAAGTGGTCACAGCACTAAGCCTGACAGAGTTCAAGAAGTTTTTGGACAACACTCTCAGGCAMAGGGTGTGACTTTTGGAGTTGGACTTKATGATCCTTGTGGATCCCTTCCAACTCAGTATATTCTGTGATTCTATGTCAGTCTAACAACAGTGAAAAAAACAGATTAAATTTTGCAGCACAGTTTGATTCAGCAAATGATATTTTTAAAAGAAACAATTTGATTCTGCTGTATAAAAAAGCRTGCCAGTGAAGCACAGCAGCCTCCATCTCTCTCAACCCACATCTGCCATTTTTGCCCCCACTCTTCTGAAGAAGTCTATGTWACCCAAAGGATGTAGTCCTGGGCTTTTGGCCAATATCCTGGACTTGAATTCCCACATAGAAGAGCATTTACTTAGGAAAATATGTGGCAGCCAGTAGGCACAATACTACCTCTGCTGCCAGAATGTACTGACTGTAAATGTAGCTGTGACAGATGGCCTGAAATGTTTCAGTGCCTGCTTTCTCTAGACCAGGATTACCTAATTGATGTCTACTGTGGTGCATTGGGTTGTTTTAGCAAGTTCTGGTCAGACACATTGAATGCATGGGATCTAAGTTTGCTGRACCAAGCAGGGTCTACAGGTGGGGTAGAGGCAGCTTACCAACAAATCCCTGGGGCAGCAGGCTCCTGGTGGGGCCAAATGTGTGGGAAGGAATATGGGATCAACCCTTAGGACATCAGGGACAATGTCTGTTGGAATGAGAAGAAATAGACTTCAGGTTCATATCACGACTGAGTTCACTGAGCAGCCCTGTTGTAGAGAAGASTGGTACTTTACTGGATAGAGAAGCTTCTATAAGCACTATACCTACAGAATTAGCTTTATGTCACTGCTTATGGAGTGTTGTCCTTGTGCATGGTCCTTGGTAGACAGGGCTAAAGTCTGGTAGGACCTCTTTTGTTGTGGTTAGAAAAACATGTAGGTGAACAAAAAGAGGTTATTTTCCTTAAGAAAGTGATAATGCACAGGGAGATTTGTATAGCTTAGGCAAAAATATGTGGGGAAGAGAGAGTCAAATGTGTCAAAATATTTTATATTTTGGATAGAAAGAGGCTAGTGCAATCATTTTTAGTTTGGCAGAGTAAAATGAGCAGCTATCATTTTGCTAGGTTTATTAGGAKTGACTTTGAAGTGTAACCTAGTAAATACAGCCTATCAAACCAGAATTAAGCCAGCTGCATATTACTTGAATAGCTCAAGGAAAATGTCCTTGTCTGTTCTATCCTCTTCTCTGGGTACATGTTTTCACTCAGTTAAGAAAAGTCAGTGGAATTGCATTTAAAAGTGTTGTCACTTCACAGTCTGTCACAGGGCTTTTGCCAGCTCCCTTCAAAGAGGAATTGGTGCCTAGAACTGTGCCAGCTGGTTGATCTGATCATCCTGACGCTTTACTAGAAAATCTAAATATACAGCAGTACGAGCTGAAATGTGTCTGCTGTCCTGTTTTGCAAACTATTCTGCATTTGAATGAAGAACTACTTTCTCATGAAAGCAGTACTGAAGCTCTCTCTATCTTTCTGTTCTATAGGTTGTCATTTTGTATTTTGAGCCAAGTATATTTCGCTGTGTTCTCCTAAGATGGGTTCGTCTTCTGGGCTTTGCTACTGTTTATGGAACTGTGACACTCAAGCTGCACAGGTATTTCGCATATTAATTTCCATCTCTGTGGGAGTATGTGCAATCTGTGTGGGTACTTAGATGGAAGAGCTGCAAATATTATCATAAACAAGTGCCGTTTCTGATTTTAAACCCACTGTGTGTTTCTCCTCAATTTTCCTGCTCAAATTATATGCTACTAATCCCGTTTGAGAGCTGTGAATGCTGGCAGGATTGAATGAAAAATCATGTACACATCAACTGTAAAATTGTGCAATAACTCCTTTTCACAGGAGGTAAATATATTTTCCTTGAATATAAAAATACTGAAGTGTTCAGAGTGTTCAGAAGTTTCCCAGTGAAGTTTTCATAGAGGCATGTTTTGAAGGTGTTGAGACACAGCAATGGTGGGTAAAATAGTAGCCTATGGTTTTCTTATGGCTCTTCAATCAAGGGCTGTTTTCCTCATGTAATCACARCAGACAGGCCACACACTCACAATCATCAGTATCTGCCAGCTGAAACGTGAGGCAAACTCTGGGTTCCATGGGGTTGGCAATGCATTCACAKGTGACTCAGAGATTTAAGATTCAGAGACACAGCTTCAGCTTCTGCTTCTACAGTCCCCTCAAAAACTGATGCCTTTTCTGTGTATGCTGGATGAAATCCTAACACTTTCTCCTCTTTAAACTTTATTGAAAAAATTMCCAATACATTCAGTATTTTTATTCAAGCAAAGAAATAAGCAGTATATTGATACTTGGACATACTTGATAAAGGATGCTCACTCATCTTTTTATATTAGTTTCATTACTGTCCTGGCATAGATAGAGGAGGTTTGATATTATGCTCATAAACTGAATGAGAACTAAAAATACCTTGTGTTTCATGATGCATTATTGACTTGTCACATTTTAGGTGGAAACCCCTGTTCTCCCACTGAAACAGAGCTCCTTCTTGCAGCTCCCTCTTATTTGTGTCCCTGGTTACAAGTGTACACTTAGGCTAGTAAACTCTGTAAAATTCTGTGTCTGGCCACATCTTTGCATTGAAATTGATCAAGAAAATCCCCCAACCTCATGGTATTTTCTGGAATGAACAATTTCTGATGCAAAAAGTAAATCAACTAGAGCACTAKAGAAGAGAGGGAGCTGGTGACTTTGCTTGGATGCTTTGTTACCTACAGCTTTGTTATCTGTAGCTAAACAGCCTGAGACTGTGTGTGGCTCATGTTGTCACAGCCCTATAAACAGGTTGTTTATATGATTTTACATGATGTGAGGAAGCAAGCGATCCTGACTGGGCAGTTGATCTTCCATTCATATGAAGTGAGGACAGGCTGAAAAATTGGGCAGAAAGTCTTGCACTTCGGCTTTGCTCATTCAGCTGTTTGATGTTCCTTGTCACCTGTGCTGACAGGGTCAGCAAGCAGGACAAAATTGAGTAAGAAAGCAACAATGCACTACATCCTCATCCTTGATCATCACAGAGCAGTGAAGGACAGCAGCAGACTGGACTGTATCAAAGGGACAGTAGCCTGAAGGCTGAGGGAAGTGATTATTCTCCTTTACTCAGACCATATCTGCAATGATGTGTCCAGACATCAGTGAACTTAGGTGAGTTCAGTGAAAGGCCATCAAAATGGTCAGGGCTTGGAGCACTTGTCCTGCAAGGAGAGGCTGAGYTAACAGGGCTTGTTCAGCATGAAGAAAATGTGGCATTTTAAGGACCTAACATGAGCTATCCAACACCTGCAGGGAGGTGGAGCCATGTTCTTTACAGCAGTGTATATTGGGAGAACAAAAGACAATGACAAATTGAAATAGGAGATTTCAAMTTTGTACAATATGAATTAATATCAGGGTCAGTGTTATACAAGTAAAGAATTTTCAGTGTCAGGGTGATTAAGCAGTGGAGCTGGTTGCTCATGAAGTTAAGAATTTACATGCTTGGAGGTTTTCAAGACCCAGCTGGATAAAGCCCTGAGCAACCTGGTCTGGATTCAGTGTTAAGCCTGCTGTGAGCATTCGATGGCCTTCTGAGGTAATTCCAACCTGAATAATTCTGTATTTCTTTAAGTAATGCAAAGAGGGGAAAAACCTATTTAGTATGTTAATCTAGAATTACTTGCTCTAGGAATCCATCTTTTGTTTTCCACCCAGATATCCTGACCATTCTTTTCCTTTATGTGTGATATTGTGGTCTTTTTTGGTACTGAATATCTCCGTCCCAGAGTGTGTTTGCAGAAGATTGAGTCAACTTTTATTGATGTTTTATTACATACACTCACAGCAATTACGCTGTTAGGAAAAATGTGATGCTAATAGAAATCTGGTAGAAAATTTTGGCAAATCTAATCCAATCCACTGTTCTTACAGGGTTGAGGAATGGCTTACTGCAGACACCACAAATACTCATAACAAGCACTSCTTCCCTCCTGCAGCTAGCCTGTGTCCTGCCTGGGGGAAGAACCAATTGCCAGCAAGGAACTTGTGATTTTTCTGAGTTAAATGGGAAAACSGATATTGTGTAAAGGTAGCTATTAATGATAATGAGAAAGTTTACTGCTGTAGTTCTCAACAAATGAGGTGCTTTGAGTAGCATTGGAGCGTGAAGGTTAAACAAAGCCAGGTCAGAGTYACTTGTTTTCTTTGTAGCTTTTTTCATTTTCTTGTAGCTCCTCGCTTCCTAAGGAGATCGCAGAGGTTTTGTTGGGGTCAAGCATCAAGGGGAAATGAGAAAAGAAGGCAAGAGCAGATGCTTAAGAAAGAGTAAAAGAACAGGGAAGTCATGTACTGATTCATTCTTTGAACACCTGTCACAGTCAATTTCTACAGTGCCTCATCCTTAATTGCCTCTTTCTTATTCTCTGTGCATTTTTAAAATAACGAGCTGATGTTTATGGGGGTGGAAGGATGGGGGCATGGAAATGAGCTTAATTTAAGAAACCTAGCTGGAGAGCTATGAACATAAAATACAATACTTTGCTTAACAATACATTTTTCAAAATAATTCTCTCAAGAAATAATGAAGCTTCCAATTTAACCTTTTGGGTTTAAAGGAGCTGCTGATGTTGCACCTTTCAGTATATTTCTGTGACTGAAGACTATGTCCTTTTTCAAGTTTTGTATTTTATGAACAGATAATCTCATTATTTTTAATGGCGTGTGAACTTCTGTCACCTTGGTGTCAGTATTAATGAAGAATCCTTAGTTCTGGAGCACTAAAGCATAAGAATGARAGCTACATACATACAGACAAATGTATGCATATGTGTGTATGTATATAGAATAGCTTTCAGATATTTTAGGAAAAGAAAACCAAATAATTGGGTCTCTATTTAGTGGGAATCTCCATTTCCTATATTAGTAAGAGAAACAGAGGAGAGGGAAAGTGAGGAGAATGARAAGGTGTGGAAAAGGTAATGTGTCAGGTATGGGAAGCATGACAGTGACATCATCTGTGATTTTTTGTAAGCAGTGATGGTGAGATGGGTGTGTTAGTGGGAGAAYAAGATGTTAACACTATGATGCAATTCTGCATTTCATCTAAATGCTGTGCTAAGATTACATTGCTGGGATTTGCCATCTGGTACAGTTGGAGCAAGTAGTGGACCTTCCTACAGATTTTGGAGGTGATAAAGAAAGGAGGAGMAAAGCAGTGTGGGTGGTATGCAGGTGTTTGAGGCATGTTTTAGTGGGGAGCATGGTTTAGTAGCTCATTTGGCAGTGTTAGGTTTATGGTGGGACTTGATGATTTTAAGGGTCTTTTTCCCCCTAAACAATTCAATGGTTCTGTGATTCTCTCATTTTTGCTTCAGAATTTTACCAAAGAGGAGACTTACGCTAGCAGAGAACCCATGCAGGGGAGACCCAGGGTGGAGGTTTTGCCAGGGCGTGCGGTTGGGTGGTAGATGGGGAGCAGTCTGTGGGAATTGTTCCCCTAACTTACACACTCCTTATTGGTATCGTTGTTACTGTTTGTTTTCTTATTTCCTTGCTGTTTCTGGTGGATTTTTCTTATCTCATCCTGTGATCTTTACCTTTTTGTGCTTCAAATTCTTCTCTTCATCCTGCCACAGGGGGAGAGCAGGGGGAAGTGAGCAAGCGTTGTGTGATCTGGGATGTTAGTACGCTAAGCTGGGGAATAGCATTCCTAACCATAACACATGGCATATATGACCTCCCCTAGGCCTCCTAGGGCCAGGAAAGAGTATTCGGATGATCTTGTGTAAAAGTGTCTGGTGGGAATGTGGTGCACAAAGGTGCAGAACGTGCCTTGGCAGTTGGAACCTGTAGAGCTGGATTATGCCTAGGCCAGTATTTCATAGGTCGTAGCGTCAATAGGTGACAGTTCCATGGTGCCAATACGCCACTACCCAGGGGTTCAGTAAAATGGAGCACAGTGATGAAACACTGCCGAGAGAAGTCTCATCTTGGAGAAGTGGTTACTGGGTAMCTCAGCTTAAATTGGCAAACGAAGTGAGATGAGCATCAGCTGTAGTGGTGAACCAGCCTGTTTAAAATGTCAGGCCCTCAAAAATGGGGAGGATTTAATTCCTATTGAATTATTCTTTTTTCTTGTGGACGGTAAGAGTGCAAGAGTTTCAGACAGATGCATTCGCTGTTGGATTTTGCCACTGGATATGGTCTGTAGTGATTTCTGTAGTGGTTGTCATCTCACATGAAATGAAAGGAAGAAAATCTGTTTTCAAGGTAGATGTGACTGTTGCAGAAATACAGTGTCCAGAGTGCTAGTGTAATACTGCCTTACTGAATTGTTTGGGTTTTTACTGCTTTGACCTGACTGATTAGGTATTTCAGTCTGTTGGCAAGGCAGGAAAAGGAATAGTTGGTTGAGTTGTTGAGATTTTTACATTGTAGAACCTTTCTATCATTATTCCGATGATTTGCCTATCTCCTCTCTAGAAGTGGCATAATTTAGCACCTGAGGCTGTATGCACTGAGTCCTACAAAGCTTTGTGAAAAACAGTTTTGGGGTAGAAAGCAGACCTTRTGCATGTTCCCACAGAGCAGAGGCTGAAACCTGCAGCACCAGCAGGTTCTTCTCTGCCTGGTGTGCCCTGGGTGGTCACACATCGTGCCTTGGGCCTGGCTGCTGGAGAAAACAGCAGAGAAATGAGGGTTTTAAGGCTGGGGACAGAGTGAAAGGCTGGGAGGTGGGTTAGGAATGGAAGCRGCTCAACTTGCTGAAAAAATTTCTGCACATACAGAAGTTCATAAGGAATGAAGTTTCACGGTCRTGGAAATTAGACCGGTCATGGAAATGTCTGTTTTCTTGTTAACATGTCTTAACCTAATTAATTCATTTCATGAGTACAATTCRTGTCTCTTGTCTGCTGCAAACTTTTGCTACTTTGTTTACTTCTTTTTATGGTATGCAACAAAACAGGGCTTCAGACAGTAAATTTCATATTGCAATCYTCCRTGATGCAGATTCAAGTTGAAATTCYTGGTTTTGCAGTTCTTTTTGATTAAATGAGTCACATTCTGTTGTGTTGTRGCTTTTTTTCTCAATATAATCTGCATTATTAAAATCCTATTTAGCTTTTTTGTATCCCTGCCATTCTCAAGCAATAACTAGCCTTAACTAGACAGTATATTGCTTCAGTTTCATATTTATGAATAAAATATCTATTTTCTTATATATAAACTAGTAAAATGTAGCGCAGCTGTTAAAAAGCACAGTGCAGAATTAATCTTGGAGCACCATGTAGAAGTGGGGCTAATAAACATTATTTTAAAGCGAAAAAATCGGCAGCATGTAATGTATTTAAGATTATTAGAGCACAGGGATCCTGAAAATATTCTCATCCATATTTCTATTCATATTTAATTTATAGAAAAATGTTGTTGATACAGCTGTACGGTTCCATGTGCTGGTTTTTTAATCACCTTAACGTAGCAAAACATTCTGCTTTATCATAGCAGACTGAGTTTGGCTAGGGAAGTTTAAAGAGAAGATAAAGAAAGTATCTGGTGTTTTAATATTCAATTATGTCATTATCATGATTATTAAAAAATCAGCCGTGGGTTGGAAGGTACATTGTAATGATCCACAGGTATCACAAGGCCTCTCAGATGTCAAGAATCATGACTGGAGAGGAGGTTTCTGGTGGGCTACCTGAAGGATAAGGAGTAAGCCTGATACTATTTAGCATTTTTCATTGCAATGAACAACCAAGCACAAAATGATTACTCATAAAATTTGTGGATAACAAAGCTTGSCAAAATACTAAATTTTGTTTCATAAAGTAATGAAGAGTATTCTTTACTACAGTCATAGAATATCTTGAGTTGGAAGGGACCCACAAGGATCATCAAAGTCTGACTCCTGCGCCCCGGAGGACAGCACCAGGAATGCCACCATGGTTGTTGTCCAAGCACTTCTTGAACTCTGCCAGGCTCGGTGCTGTGACTACTGCCCTGGGGAATCTGTTCCAGTGCCCAACCACCCTCTGGGTGAAGAACCTTTTCCTGATACCCAATGTAAACCTGCCCTGAAACAAACTCAGGCCATTCCCTTTGGTCCTGTCTCTGGTCACCACAGAGCAGAGATCAATGTCTGTCCCTCCTCTTYCCCTCACAGGAAAGCTGTAACTGTAATGAGGTTTTCCTCTAAGTGTCTTCTTCTCCAGGTTGAGCAGCCCAAGTTACTTCAGCTGCTTGTCATACACCTTTCTATCAAGGCCCTTCAACATCCTTGTTGCCCTCCTTTGGACACTCTCTAATACTTTAATRTCTTTTATRTATTGTGGTGCCCAAAACTGCCCCCAGCACTTGAGGTGAGGCCACCCCAGCCCAGAGCAGAGYRGSACAATCCCYKCCCTTGCCYGGCTGGYGATGCTGTCCCTGATGCCCCCCAGGACAGGGTTGGCCCTCCTGGCTACCAGGGCACTGCTGGCTCATGTTCARCTTGCYRTGGACCAGGACCCCCAGATCCCTTTGCACAGCACTGTTCTCCAGCATCGTGTTCCCCAGTYTGTTGGTACATCCAGGGTTGCTCCATCCTGAATGTAGAATTTGGCAGTTGTCTTTCTTAAATGTCATACGGCYGGTGATTGCTCAGCCCTCTAATTTGTGGAGGTCTCTCTGCAGGGCCTCYCTACCTGGCTGGAAACAAGAAAGYTGATATGTATTARCATGTTTGGTACCATTGTCTTACTGAAATAAGGCTAAAAATCTATGAACTGTTTAGTGCCAGATGTTGCAATTGAATCTGTGAGCACATTTTTGCAGATCTTCTATTCTTTTCCTTGACTTGCTTTTCTAGTTTTTACGTGTGACAAGCTTTCAGAACCTGTTGCATGCTACTGTTTTGTGAAGTTATGTAGTAAGCTCAATATTAAAAATTATTTTTTCTTAAACCATGTATTTTCTAGCTGTCCTATGGTTTCCTTCAGTCTGAAATGACCATCATATATTCCTGAGATATTTCTCTACCACCTTAGTAATCACTCACTTGCTGGCTTTGAACAAAACTCCATAYAGTGCTGAGAGCCTTGAAACTGATRAAAGAGCTGRAATTACACTGTCCCAGCCATCCCTTAGTAAAGCCTTAATTGCTTTATGCAGGATCTTGCCTCAGCAGTAAGTCTGCCTTCTATCTTAGACTGAACAGGCTTTTTTTTTTTTTTTTTCTTCTAAATCGGATTAACATAATCCAGCTCTGGACTTTGCTCCTCTGCACTTCTTCAAGTGCTTTGGAGAATGTGGCTGCAATGACCAAATCTCAGTTCTAAGTTTCTATTCGATTTGCAAATCATACTTTTSCTAGTTGAGAAAATGGCCTGTGTTGCTCTGGGATCCTTGTAGTGGGTGTTTGTCAAACTTGTTTTAAAGTAGCAATTGGTGGCTTCTGGTGAGTGTCAGCTGCCTTTGGCCTGTGAGGAGCAAATGCTATTTGTTTTGGTTGATACATAGTGTGACACTGTTGTACCCAGGAAAAAGAGACATTGACTGTTACTGCATGAATGTATGAAATTGTAGGGTTTGCAAGAATATATGCTGTGTAATGTTCAGTATTGTCTGTGGCTCAGTATCTTGTAAGCAAACTTTGTCAGTGTGTATCCTCAGGAATATTGGCTGGTGCTCAATTCAGCTTGTTTGCTTCCTAAGATGTTGTCTCAGTCTGGAAGCACAGTGAACAAACTCGTACTGTTTTTCACATTCTTTATTGGGATTTGCACTCACCTCTGCTGCACAGCTGCACCATCAGAACCACGGATGTGAGCAAGGCACAAAATCCTTGTTGACCATTCTGTTTGTTTTCATACTCTTTAATTTGAGTGGTAAATGTGATGGTGATGCCCACTGTCTGTTTATACTTGTCTTTGAACTTTGTTTCTGTGCTTGCTATTTCTCTCATGTGGCATTCTGGTATTTGTTTATCTTTGCTCAGAATGCTCAGGTCTCATCAAGATTCTCCATGTCTTGGATAATTATTAGAACTATTGTAGAGTTCCTCCTGCATGGTTTTTGTGCTAGCAAATCGCTTTTGTGTTTCTGGCTGAAAATTCAGGTATGCCCAAGATAAACTGTCTCTCCCAAAGGACAACGTAAGTATGTGCCATGCATAGAAACATGGGGCAGGACTACCAAAAAAATGCTATCACTTGATTTTTTTTTTCCACAAGATACTACGTCATGTGAATACCTAAAAGCAGTGGAACACTGCAGYAGTGTTCATTCATCACTCCTGTGGAGCCAGCAGCATTGCTGTTTTACTCCTGTGCAGGGTGTAAGGCAGGCTTGKGTCACTCTTCAGCCTTCCTTCAAACACAGACATTGTTCTAGGTAAGGCATTTTTTTTCTTCTAACACTATGATTAGTGTTTGAAGAAGATAGATGTCTGGTCTAGCACCTGGTGCAGTGCAGTGTTTATTGTAGATTTTTTCACATGCCTTTTTGTCCCACAGGTCTTCTGATTCCAARTTCTGTTTAGGTAATTTAATTGTTAGACCAATTCTAGTGCGTTTTAAAGAGCTACYTCTGGGATCCCAGTAGTTCCATTCAGAGTTTGTTTTTTTTTAATTGGATGTCAACCAGGTCTGTGACTCAGCTTCTCCACCTCAAATGACAAGACCAATTCTTTGTCATAGGTATGTTACAAACTCTCTTGTTCCCACCTTCTTTGGGGTGTCTGTTTGAAATATCACTTTCAGATTTCAGTGCAGCAGTTCTGCCGCCGGCTCTGCCTGTTGCCCACGCCTCAGTGCTCCTGCTTGCACATGCACAGCTTGCCTGGGTTTGGCTCCAGGCACCGTGAAACACCGAACCTGCTGCTTGAGCTGAGAAAGGTAGATTGACCACAGAGAGCTCAGAGTTGTCTGTGTTTTGTTTGTTTTCCACCTGTAGTGTTTRGAAATCATGCAGAGCCAAAGTCTGCTTTACCCAGCGAGCACAGTCCAGTGTGACGTGACAGGAGGGGCACTGCCACCAGCTACAGTGGCTCTCTGCCACACCTTCCTGAAGGTGCAGTTCCCCTCAGCTGACCAGCACCTTCTTGTACAGTACTGAGAGGCCAGAAAATCCTGTGTCTATGACATTTGCAGTCCAGCCAGAGTGCACAGACCTTCTGAAAACAAACAAACAAACAAACAAAAAAAAACAACCCAACCCAAAGACCTTGAGATTTCACCTGTGAGGTTATTTTTGTAAGAAAAAGAAGTAGAATTTATAAATCAAGTCAATGAACTTTGTAGWTGTTTTATGCACCTTTTTACTCTAAGTGTAGTGACTGTAGTAAAGCCATTGACACAGATCATTCTGCAAACCCAAACAACTATTTATCCCAAATCCCAAAATGGTTTCCTGGGTGGAATTTCTCAATTTCCTCAATYTCTGGACTAAACACAAGACTGTCAAGAACAGTAAAATTGAGTACCCTGAAAGATATTGGAAAGCAGAAGTAATGAGACAGGTTTTGTAGCTGTCTCCTCAGAATGCAATGGGCATTGAAGCTGAGCTGTTTGCTGGGCTCTCAGCCTGGATGCAGCCCTAGCAGGCTGGGATGTGTGAGGAGCTGGCAGCAYGCCCTGCCCTGCACAGCCTCAGGTCTGYCATCATGCATCATTAGCATGAAAARTCAGAGTCATCAACGTCATTTGCAAGACTTATCAGATAGAGTACAGGAACCAAATCATGTACCAAGGCTGTTTTCAGTGAAAACAAAGAGTGTGTTCTGTTCCTTTTTGTCTCCATGCTCAGTTAGACTGGGCTCATTTATTTTCATCTTTGTGCTATATGAAACACCACATTTAAGCTGTTTGTTATATTCAAGAGTCCAAATCTGTTTCTTGTGTGATTAGCCCATGTTGCATGGTTATTGCCAAGTCTGAATTTGAGTCAATGTCTGACTATTAATTAAGAAGGAATCTTATTAATTCCTCCCTTTTTCCCGTTTACTTCTTCGGGTTATTTGATTGTGAAGCAAGTTCATTGCCACTGCATTTCTTAGCACTATTGCCGTATTTCTTTTTAARCAACTGCTTTCTAAAAAACATCATGGCTATCAACACTTCTAATGTGTATGTGACCACAGAGTGAAGATGGGACTCTTTGTCCTTAGTTTATCTTTGCAGATTGTATGGAGCTTCAAGCTTATAACATTTTGCTCCCATTCTGTTCAGTCCACATTGTTTGCAATAGGGTCTCACTGCTCTCTGTGGGTAGATTGCCTGTGTCTGTATTTTTTACATCTTCTACATTTGATTTTAGTGAGAATACTGGAGCGTTTTATCTATCTCATAGCAATCAACTGTTCCTCTTTTGTCCTGAAAATTGTGRCATTTAGATTAGTTCTCCTGTGTCTCATTAAATGGAAGCATTATTCTTGCTTTTCTTGACAACTAAACCTTTGACTGCAATTTACATTATCATTTCTTTCATTATAGTGAAAACAGAAAACAACAGTTTGTGGAATTCAGCTTGTCAGATGCTGCTATTTCTTCCTCTGTGTGTGAGAGGAAACACAGAGGATGAGATACAGTATTTCTTGCAGTTGACTTTTTTAACTTGAGTGTTTTATTGCAGAATGACAAATAAAGAGAATGTTTCATTTATTTATTGAAGTTGTATGTTGCAGTGATGTATTTCACCATGCAGASGAGTATGAGTAATTGCATTGCCCTCTTCATTAGAATGGGTGACAGTACTGTCTAGTAATAAATTTGAAAAATAAAAGTGAAAATGTGTAGTTTAGCGGACCCCTGAGAGCATCATTTGTGATGCTTTGTAGAATACTCAGTCAAACCTCACAAGAAGCTCATAGAACAAATTATACAAAAGAGCTTGTACTGCTAATTATGCTTTTAATGCTAATGCAGTTCTAAAGCTTATTAAATCTTAAGATTTAAAGTCTGATTAAAAAGTATTGTAACAGAAGGCATACTAAGAAAATGTAGTTTCTTCCATCTATACATAAGTGTACTGATTTCACAAAGATTACAGAGTGGCAGAAAAGGTGAGTTTGGGAAGGACTTGTGGAGATCATAGAGTCCAACTCGCCTGCTCASAGCAGGCTCAGCCAGATCAGAATGCTCCAAGACATGTACAATCAGGTTCTGAATTTCTCCAAGGTTTTTCCCTACATTTAAATGGATTTTCCAGGATTTCAGTTTGCGCCGATTGCCTCTTATCTAGACTTTGGGCACCACTCAGAAGAGTCTGGCTCAATCATCTTTATTCCCTGCCATCAGATATCTATAAACATTGATAAGTTTCTCCTGAGCCTTCTCTTGTCCTGGCTGAGCAGTCCCAACCCTCTGAGCCTCTCTCTTTATAGGGCAGTCAAATCCTTCAGTCATCTTCATGGCCCTTCACAATCTCCACAATGTCCATGTCTGTCWTGTACTGGGGAGCCTGSAGCTGGACACAGCACTCCAGCTCTGGTCTCACCAATGGTGAGTAGAGGACAGGATCACCCCCCTCAGCTTGCTGAACATGCTCTGCCTGCTGTGGTCTAGAAGGCTGTTGGCTTTCTTTGTTGGCTTCTGCTCAGTTTGATGTCCCACCAGTATCCCCAAGTCATCTTTGCAAAGCTGCTTTCCAGCCAGTCCCTGGAATCTGCTGCTGCATGGGACTGTCCTTGCACAGCAAGTAATTGTCGAGACATGCAACTTTAATTATTTTYACAAAATTTAAATTGAAATAGACATTCAGAAACGAGTTTCCAAGAAAATGTGACTTCCTCAGAAGTGCTCATGATTGACCTAATTAACAGCTTTTTCTGATTGCCATTCATGCTTACACATAATGAGAGTAAACACAGTTGATTGAACATTTACCTGGCCGTAGATCATGGAAGCTTATAAAAAAATTAATTTTACTCGGATRCAGCTGACACTACACAATGATTTTGGGCTACTATTCTTTAAATTTCTTGTAACTTTATGYTTTATTTTATATACCAAAACACAGGGCTCTTTCGTACTGCTGTGTACTGTGCTGCTTGCATGAGGCTGATTCGAGCACAGGAGTCCATTGGGATGCATTTTATCAGGCGTCAGTTTTATACAACTGGCTTTTTGGTTGCTGTGATTTTAGTTACTGGTATTTGGCTTTGTTCTGGCCAGAATTTGTTTTCTGCTTTAGCTGAGAAACTGTTTTGCACATACTGATGTTCATTTTCTTGCACAGGCACTTGTTSCTCCATCAGGAGAGGTGGCTGACGTGCTAAAGTGCCTAAAAAAGTTCTATTTTGGTCTGCTTACCTTTACTGTCGATTTTTTTTCCCCGAGTTCTTAGTGAAGGAAACAAGTTGAGCAATTTGTCAGAAATTGATGTGACTCTCAGCTTGGTATGAACTCATGTCTGTCCTCAGCATCATCTGTGTTCAGAAGAAAAGATGGGAGTTTGAAGTAATGAAGGCTTGGAACCCTTGTTGTTGCTTTTGAGAGTGGAGAATGTAAAATAAGATGACAATTAGAGCAAGGGGAGGTTTGGGGTGGGGGAGTACTGCAACCTCTAATAGCCATATCTGTATTGGTAGATTAGAGGCATATTTCTATTTTGTGATGTTGTTCCTACAAGTTAAGTATCTCCTGAGAGCCTGGAATTTGCAGTGAAAGTCACGAAGCTTCTGTGGAAGCCTTTGTTATTTAGCTTGCATGTTAGACTTTCTGCTCTACAGAGGGTCACTGCTCCTCCATGCCAGCAGCTGGCCTCTCACTTTCCCCTCTGTAGGAGATGCTTGACATAGTCTAACACCTCAAACCCCAACTGTACAAAGTCCTCAGTGACCTGCTGTCATTGATCCAGCTTCCATCAGGGCTGTATTAGAGAATTTCTCAATTCCTCTCTTCCAGCCTTGGCTATTCTGTGAATTAATCAACCAGACACGTAATAACTCCCCAGATGCCTGATGAGCTTTAATACCCTTGCCAGCATTTTTGCTCCTTTCAGTGTAAGCTATTCCAGGTGCACATTCACAGAGGAATATTTTAATAATAACAGTATTTTRTAACATGGAAATTTTATTCAACTAAGTTAACATTGTTTATGGTCTCAGTTTCTATTGGTGTTGACACTGCTGCATCTTGTGACAGGTGGAGATGTTCCTGATTTTATCTGTTATAAAAGGGGTTTGAATCTTATCTTTTGCAGGCAAGCTGAAGAATAAACTTTCCTTTCAAATACACATGAAGGCCTTAGCCATGATGCCTGCAAGCACAACCACAAGATAAARTTAATATTTATTCCACAAGTGGAAGGAGAACACAATGCTGATAAAGGGCTTCTTTTGCAGTAGAGTTGATACAAAACACTGCTGCCTGTCAATCACATTATAAATTGGTAAACATTTGTTTTATTAAAATGGGCACACTAGCAACTAGCAACAAATATTATAACAAAATAATAGTTACATGTCTTTGTGTACATGTTTCATTAACTTCTGTCAACTTGGCATTGTGTAATGAGGGTGTTGGCAACCCAGCACCTCTTCTGAGCTCTGCTAAGTACAGCAGTCTGTGTTGTGGATCTGAGAGAAGGATTRTGTCCAGTGGGTGTGATTATTGCTCTTTCTCACATCTAAAGGAAGTAAAATAGTCAAGACAAGTTTTTCAGCAACATCTGAACTGTTTGATTGTCTGCTATGGCAATGAGAGTACCTAAGTGAGAGCACAGCATATCAAAGACTGGACCCTTCAGTTTATCCTCCTCCTCTGTGCTTGAAAAGAAATGCGTGTTTATGATTATCAATGAAGGGATAAGGTTAGGAGCATGATGTGTTAAAAAAGTGAACATTTATATGGCTTCATTTGGATATGTAAAGATTCACATGCTTCTGGTCATTCAAAATGGAAGCAATTTAGCCAGTTCACAGTAATTTCAGTGATTCACACTGAAGCACTCTGACAGAAGGAAAGGGAAAGGAAAAGAACACTCCAAAAGATGGTGGCTTGTTGCAGTGTATAAAGACAGGAGAGGCTCCTGTCTCTTCAGTTGCTGATGTTTGCTTCCTGCATCTTTAATAATGAATTGCCATTTTAAAGTAGTGTGTAGGAAGGTCATTTCACAGCAGAAAAGGAAATAAGTGCTTGCAAGTAAATCTGCAAGGTGATACTTTGGTGCYGAAAGATTTTGTGTGTGGTGCTTTGGTCACTGCTTTACAGATACAATTCTTTTCCTAGTCTCCTTCTTTTTACTGGAATTTTTTTCAAGGCTGTATGCTTTAACTAGTTAGTTTTGCAAAATACTTCCATTRAGCATCCTCTGAAAATGCAGCTGGACCCACAGTCAGTGACACCTTTGAGTTGTTTGCAGCTGCTCCTGCAGAATCCTCCTCCAAAAAGTCAAAGACAAAACTCAGAAAATCTGATTGGTGAGTCAAGGTGACTTATTTTTTTAATGGAAAAACCCAAGGCAATGAGATGCATCAGACCAGAAGTAGCAGTGCTTGTGCCTAATTCTTGATTCATGTGCTCTTGCAAGGTGGTCTTGATTTGATCTGRCTTATTAATTTGATCTGATTTTATTTGATCAGATTAATTTTGAAGTTGTATCAAACTCTCCACAGTCTTCTCTGTTTCTTGGCAATTTTGTTCCCAGATTCCTGCATCTGCTCCAGGTCTCCTACTGTTACCTGCTGCTGTCTCCCAGGTGTGAGCTTGCTTAGCAGTCCATAGATCAACAGAGAAATAGCACTTCTGTCAGAGAGGTGTATTAACACCATTGTTTCTGAAATAACTGTATTCTTAACGTCTGACAAATATGACTAATGCCAGATGTCACATGGAATTTGAAGTTCCACAAGAAAAGTTCATCACCATGAGAAACTTTATGAGGGAAATACAGTTTGACTCCTAAGGAGAAATCAATTGTCCTGCTTTTCATCTCCTGCAAGTGGAATGTTCATGAAAAATCATGAGGTCAATGGAGCTTCTATGATGGCAAGTCCAAACACAAGCTCTGTGGTTAGATCTTGTAAATCAATGTATTTGTTCCTCCTTGCTGGGGCTGTGGAGACCCTGCAAACCCCTGTACCGGTCTGTGCATTAATGGGGTCCCAGGGATGTCAGCCAGGAACTGTGAGCCCTGGTGAAACAAAGCTGGATCTGCCCTATGAGCTGCAGGATCTCTGGTGCTGCTTTAGAAAATTCAGTAGCATAGTTCCATGATATTATTAGAATGCTATTCAATAGTTTTTAATGCTGTTAAAACAGCTAATAAGACAAAGGAGATCACATAGTAAYACATTTCATTTTATTCTTCTTTAGTGTAGAAATTTGCTATGTAATTAGGATTAAAAATAAGTAAAGGATGAGATATTTTTAGTGAAAGCCTTTTATCTTGTTCAAATCCGCAATGTAGCACACACARACTAACAGTTACATTATCATATTAACCACTACCGAAGGATACAAAAGGTAAAACAATGAGGTGTCTGTGAACATGAAAACATTTAGCTGTGAAATTATGGCTGCTTTCCTTCAGCTGCCAACTACTGTTTAATGCAGTTCTCAAAACACCAAGTATAGTGGTCTTTAAATATGCTATGGATGTATAGTTTGGTCTTCATAAMAAATAACTGCTAGTAGAGTGAATTATAATTCACTCAAGTCCACTGAATTTTTATTCACTGTGTTTTGATCCAGTGAAAAGCCTTATATTCTTCTTATATGTACGTGAATAAATTAATCTCRTACATTTTTAGAAGTGGTTGAACATGTAATACATCTGCAGTGGTTTACTAAATCTTTATTAAAGCAGCAATTTTTSACATCATGCAAGTGGACCAGAATATTTACCATCTTTAGCTTAAAGCAGTGAGGTGTTTTGGTTTCCTGGCCACATTAAAAATGCTGGAAATGTACTGTCTTTTTTAAGTGGGGTTTATCATTCTCTGATCAGAAGTATACAGTGCTTGCCAGTGAACATAAGGAGGAGAAGAAAGGAAAGAAAATCACAGAATCACAGAATTTTCTAAGCTGGAAGGGACCCACAGGGATCACCAAGTCCAACACTTGACTGAAGGGCCCATGAGGGGAACGAACTCCRACCTTGGTGTTATTAGCACCATGATCTTTCTATATCAGTATTAATAGCCTCTCACATTTACTTTGGTTTGGATTTGGACTTCATCCATTTCAAGACTTTCCCTGTTAATGGTATGACTATTTTAAGGACAAAAGTACAAGCTTTGGCATGAGTTTTTGCCCAGCTACCTTACTGATGATGCTAGAAAATGTCTCTGAAAATTGAAGAGGTTGTTGAAATTGTCTGTGAATGTTTTCAGTGGTAGASGATCAGTGGTAGATAGAGCAGCACTAACAAGGAAGGGAATTTTTCATCCCAGCTGGTTTTACTCATCAGCCTTTGTTAAATGAAACATTGTGAGCCAGGTTCAGGAGGAGAGTTGACTTTTGTACATTCAGCTCCACCGGGGTCTGTGAAGCAAATTTCGAAGGAAAGCCTTGAAAATGTTCTTGATCTGTTGTAGGAAAAGCAGGAGGCAGTTCTTGTATCTGTTTTCCCAGTGTAAGCTTCCTGATAGATAGTGACCTTGAGGTCAGTTGTACTGCCTGTTCTGAAAGTCTTTGATTAGGGTAGAGAACTCAGTGGCTTTAGATTTGTAAAAAAGATAATAACCACTTGATTAATTTTAAAAAGCAAATAATTAACTTTCCCAAAGCTTGTATAGGCTGAAGGATTTATAATCTTCAGACCAAAGCAGCAGGAATCCTAAGGATCTATGAGTTAAGGTTTTGTCACAAAGTCACTGCAAATTTGAATGAAGGAAAAACTTCAACAAGATCAGTTTGCTTATGGAGAAAATTGTCTGAGGAGCTGGCCTCATTTTTCACTGAGTGAGGGATGTAGTTATTTAAGCATATCTGTCTGGAGGAAATATTGAAATGGCTATGTTAACCATTCAGTAGCAGACGTGGAAAGAGATGGCTTTGTGCCTTTTCCAAGGACCTGGGAGCTTTAGGCATCAGATTCTGTGGTCATGAGCTCTGTGTGATGTAACCTTAAGCCCAAGCAGTTGACAAACAGGAGACTTGAAAGTGTTCAAGGCCAGGCTGGATGGGGCTTTGAGCAACTCGGTCTAATGGAAGGTGCCCCTGCCCATGTCATGGGGGTGTAATGAAATCATCTTTAAGGTCCCTTCCAAACCTCACCATTCTGTGATATGTCACTCCGAGTTGTCTGGGGACAGCTTGATGGGCTTTTTATTTAATGGTTTACGGAATGCTCTGTAGCAGCTCTGCCTCGTCAGAGTTTGACAGCGGAGTGTCAGACATTTCGCTGGCACTCTGCAGTTCTGCTAATCTCAGCAGGATTCGTGGGGGTATTAGTGCAGTAAGTGGTTTATTAGAAGAGATAATTAGCACAAAGCAGATGAGGATTTAATAAATAAGGAGACTTGGTCTGCATCACTGAAACCTAGTTACGTGACATGGCAAGTCCCCTTGTTGAGCCTTCTTACCTCTCAGCTCCCCAGCGCTTAACGCATCCATCAGCACCCATTCCGGATGGGCAAATCCTGCTGAGGAGCAGCCATTTCTGATGAGACCTACCTGGATGGCATGGTGATATAAACAAAAGYACTTCAAAAAGCAGCTCACACACAGACACAGCTTCAGTATCTCCTGCAGTGGGAACTGGCAGGCAACTGGAACAGATGCAGCAGGGCAGTGAGCTGGGGAGCAAGGAGGCTCTGGGGAAAAGCAAAGCTCGGCTGGTCTGTCARAAGATTCCAGCTGCAGTTCTTGGAACAGGCTGCAGGCAGAGAAAGCTTTTTGTTCTATAATCCACCAGGAAATGGAGCTTTTCTCAGGTGGGAATTTAGACTTGTAGGTGAAAGGAGAAAATAAAACCTATTCATAGCCTGAAAAATGTCAGAATCCTAGGCTGCATTTAACRAAATAATGTTGTTTGATCACTCCAGGCATACCTGCAGATTGGCAAAAAAAAAGCTACTTCAAATCAATAAATTTTCATCRAATCAAATAATWTTYKTAGACTTTTTGCATGTTACTAAATRTGCAAGAAAATGTGAGTCCAGTGCTGCTCACATGGGAGTGAGTGAGTGGTTCTGATTGCAGTGGGAAACCTGTTGTTGTCCCATTGCCTCCCAATACCCAGAGCCTTCSCTTGAACTGCATGTGATTTCCCTGTCACCTTCCTCAGTCTGCTCAAAYGTCCTGGAAACTATCAGTGTTGATCCAAGAGAGGAGCTTTCATTTAGGCACTGCAGGACAACCTTTATACATTTAGCATTAAATCTAATCTAGGAAACTACTGTGCTGAGTAGRTTAGCTTTAAGTCATAACACAAGCCTCTTTGCCTACTAGTGGTAGATTTTACCAGGCACTGAGGTAAAATATATCTTCACWGCTTGTTTTCCTGGACATACGTTATAAATTTGTATTGCATTAATTTCCCACAATAGAAAATCACTTTAAAACTCTAGRGAAGATGTCAAGGAAACTGTACTTTCAAATCAGATTTTTGAAAGTAAATATGATTTGTTACAGAARATGGACAGCACTGTTTCTCTCATTACTCAATACACAAGATTATCTGATTGGTMATTTTTACTGTGCCATCAAGGTATCCTCACAGATTAATATTTCCATTTATTAAACACGGGCCTCCAGGTAAGGATTTGAAGTCAGATATCCTTCCAGTACAGAGAGGACAATCMTGCAGCACAATCTCCCTTTCCACATTTCCAGTATGATTGGTACCTATGGTTTATGTTGTAACTGTTGAGCAAGCTCATGATGCTGTCAGTGATCTGCAGACAACCTTCAGAGAATCAGGGTGGATCAGGTTGGAAGGGACCAGTGGGTCAACTGGTCCAACCCCCCTGCTCSAGCAGTGCCCTAGAGTGCATGCCACAGGATTGYGTCCAGATGGTTCTCAAATATCTCCAGCAAGGGAGATTCCACAACCTCCCTGGGCAGCTTGTGGTGTSTATGATAGGTGGACAGTGAAGAAGTTCTTCCTTATATTCATGCACCAATTTCCGCCTGTTGCCTCTTGTCCTATTTCTTGGCACCACTGAGCAGAGCCTGAATCCTCTAAMACCCTCCCTTCAGATATTTACAGACATTTTTGGAGTCTTCCCACAGCTGTCCCTTCTCAAGGCTCAACAGGCCCAGCTCCCTTGGTCTTTCCTCATAAGAGAGATGCTTCAGCCCCTTCATCATCTTTGTCACCCTCATCTGGAGCCACTGCAGGAGCTCCATGTGTCTCTTGTATTGAGAACCCCAGAACTGGACACAGCACTCCAAATGTGTCTCACCAGGCCGAGCAGAGGGTCAGGATCACCTCCCTCAGCCTCTTGGTAAAGCTTTTCCTAATGCACCCCAGGACACCACTGGCCTGCTTGGCCACAAGGGCACACTTGTGCTCTGTTACCTATTGCAAAATCCAGTGCATTTGGAAAGCATTTGTTGTCTTTCATGGCAATGTTCCTGACMTGTATTTGCTATTACAAAATTCTTTTCTGAAATAAAAAACGTGGGAGATTTCCTGTTATCTACACTGTGAATTCTTGCATGCCTAGTGTGAAGGAATTCAGATATTTTGATGGCTGTCGGTGATATGTGGCCAAGTTTGCTGGCTCTGCACAAAGTGGAATCTCTCAGAAGTATTCATACACCCACACAATTGCCAAAACTTCTTTTCTAGTTGTACATTTTCACTGGACAGGACACGATGCATATGATGTAGGTCTTGCCATCCTGTTGTCATGCTGTTGACGTGGCATGCCCATCAGTCCAGGTTTGCTCAGGTTCATTGTGGTCAGAATCAGTAAATAAAAARACCATCCCCATTTCAGTGAGTATTCTCTTCAGTCATCTTCTTCTAGTTTGTTCTGTGCTGAGGTCTTAAGAAATCACTTGCGAATTAGACAATGACCAATTTGAATGCTTTCAGTTGGGAAGTTGTTTAGAAAGCTGTTAATTTCTCTCTCTCAGTTGGGTTTTATCCTTTCCAGCAAGAGCCAGTAACTCATGGTACGAGTGTTTCTAAATATGATTGYTGAGGTCTTGGGCCTTAAGTGTTGATATTCTTTATTCAGTCATCTTTCCTGATGTGGAAATTATACYTGCACTCAGTATTTGTGTATGTGTGTGTGTCTGTGTGTCAAGTGTGAAGTGTAGGCATTCTTTTGTATCGATATGGTGCCATACATTTCCCACTGGTACCTTTTCACTTTTAGTAGAGTCACAGCAGTTTACAAACTCAGAGTAACTAGTGGCATATTCCCTGTTAGTGCAGAAAATGTAGATAAAACATAATCCCTGCCCTGTAGGAGGGCAGTATACTTCCTAAGAGCTTGACCCATTATCTTTCTGATGTAGCTTCTGTATCATAATAAAAATCAGCAGTCTGGAACAGAACAGTTTGACAGAATGACTCAGTAGAGCCACAAAATGACAGATGCTGGAAATAAAAAATAAACAAACTGTKCGAGGTCACTGATGTCAAAGCAGGATCCTTCACCTGTTGTTCCTGCTGCTTATGCWGTCAGTGGTAGTTTGGGTAGTTCGGCATGAAAATTGAATATGATTTTAATAAGATCACGCATTGCATCTCAGGATATAACTACAGCAGCAGCCACGTGCTTCACTCGATGTTTCCAAGCTGGTGATCCCAGCTGGTTCTGTGAAGCAGCGTGCTCTTGTCCCTCTGCTTCAGATCCACTTGCAGCATGGCTTCCCTTTCCAGCTGCTGGGCTTCCCTTGGTTCTCTGGGTTTGCAACCAAGCCCTCCTCTTCTGCATTTATATGGATCCAGGCACCTTGAATAAAGTCCTCTGCCCATGTAGCTTAATTATCCCCAGACCTGCCAGTACAGCCAGCAGAGTTGGGGGTTGTGTGCAGTGGTCTCCAGACAGTTCATTCAGCCTGAACATCACCTCTGTTTTCTCTGTAAAAGGAAGGTTGTTGCATGTCAGTTTTGATGCTGGCTGTACCTGTCTGTCGGTCAGCTTTGCTTGAAGGCAACTGTGTCTTCCAGAAAAGCAGGTAAAAYACATGCAGAGTTCTATCTTATCTACCTGTAAATGGAGCTGAAGACATGTCACTGGAAATGATTGTTTGATTATCCAACAACAGCAGAGAGAAGTGGATTGCATTTGCTGARTAGCTTTAGGTGGGAGTGAGTATAGCTAGAAGATGCCGAGGAACATGGTTAAGTTTCCTCTTCTGCTATGGATTGGAGATCAGATGTCTCAAAGAGACCCCTGAGCTTCTACCAGGGCACTGACTGGCTCTACCAGGAATTCTGGGTGTASATAGAACAGGAGGAGTCCATCCTCTTTGTCTTCCTTGATACTCATAATTAAACATTCATTTGCTCAGGAACTTGAATCTGGGGCAAAATCTATATTCATAAATTAAGTAGCACCTGAGAACAATCCTGGACATTGGGACTCCATTCTCTGTCCTGCTGAGTTGTGATGCTGAGGGTAATAGTATGGATGCTGGCTGTTCTGTGCCAGTTGGCAATGACCCTGGGCATATYTAATTTCCTGGAATTGACACAGCCCACCAGCTCTACTTCTTGTGTCTCATTTGTTCAATAGCTAGTTTGACCCAATATAGAGATATTGAACTGAGTGGAAAAGGGGGCTTGAACACTGTCTACCCAGAAATCAGGGCAGGCAGCTGAATTAAGAACTCCCCTGTTTTCTGAYAGAGGCTACCAGTAATCACACTGTGTGTTTGCTGAAGGCAGTTCGGTCTCACACTGCAGCAATTCAACTTTTTTACAGTGAATTTTGATTCTATGAGTCAGAGGTTCAGGAAGGATAATGACCCTTCAACCTGGTGAGAAGGTGTGCCCTTGAGGGGGAACTCCTGGGCACCTGTTTCTGCTTTGATACATGCTCAATAATACATGGAAGATGAGGGCARACAGAGCATGTAAGCCCAGTGTTGAGGTGGTGAGCAGTGAGGCTCYGGATTTACACTGTGGAAAGAGGATGAGGGAATTGCAGCTTGGGAGATTGTGTTCTGCTTGAGCGCTTTTATGCCACCACCTCTGAAAAGGAGATGTGCAACATTACTAATCTAACCCAACTTTCTTTGCAGCTTTTCAGAAAAAAAATGTTTGAAAATAGAAGTRTAAAGGTTGGCTTACATGTAAGCCTACATAGCCGAGGTAGAAATGATTGTGGCAGGGGATGCTTATTTTTGTGAAAAAGAGGAGAAAAAAATAGATGTGATTTGATCCAAATTGGAGGGTGTTTGACTGCTGCATGGCAAAATATTACTTGTGTCACTGTGCTTAGGTAAATAATRTAATAGCAGCCCACACCTCTCCCTTAGAAAGCTGTCTCACAGGCAGCAGTTAATAAATGAGTCCTGGAAATAATCTGATGTGTTCTGCCTTGGTATGTCCATAAAAGGCTCACATGTTGACTTTCAGTAGAATCATCAAGAATTTACTTTAGAACCAAAATACAAAAAGTTTCTAATAGTTCTCAACTGGTTTGTGTGATTTCTCTAATGATTCAATATTCATAAAAACGTACAATGAGACTTTTCTCAAATGGCAGACTATAGCTGTGAAATTTTCCAGTTCATTACCAAAAAAAAAGAATTTATTTTTCTTCCCTTCAGAGAAGCTAACTGTTGACCAGCATTCACAATGGGGAGGAGGGAAGCCTTGGCTTCCTGATTTCTAGAGTTTAGAAGATGAGGGCTCACCAGTGCTGCCYTGGAACAGCAGTGCTATGGCTGAGCAGTGTGGATGCAAATGGCCTGCCTGGCTCTGTGGGGTTTTCTGTCTCTTCTGGCTGAGGTCTTTGGGAGTCTGCTTCCAGCATAAGGCACTTARCATCTGTAAAGGGGGAGCAGAACATCTATCAAACATGGAAAGATCAAAAACTGTGACTCCCTGTGGAGTGACTGTTGGGAGGGAAACGGCTGAATAATGTTGAACATATTCAGRTCCCTGACTTCACCTAATGCACACTGTGCAGCCTGTGTTTGTAGTCAAATGCTGATTCATTTCTGTGCATCTGGAAAAGCTTTTGTGTTCTGCCTTTAAAGACACTGCTCTATTAGTTGTTTGAGAGGCAGCACTGGTTGCTTCTGCCTTCCCTAAGATAAATATAAGCCTAAATGTTGATCTGAAGTGTGATTTTGTGTTGCTGAGAAGGTTGAGGGTGGCTTGATGTTTGGTGCACTGAAATAACTTAAGAGCTGACAAGGCCATTTAAAAACTCAACTTCAGGAAAAGAAAATAATCAAGATCCCAAAACATCAGTGATAATTTGTCCCTTCATGGTTATCAATACTGGACACGCTTATGCTCAGGAGTCCAGMGCCACTGTGATTTTGAGGACAAAAATCACTGAAACAGCTTACCTCTTCACTTTGAAAGGCCCCTCACCCCAGTCTCTAAAACAGCCTTTAAACTTCAGCCTGTCTGCTTCTGAAGGTCTGGGTACATAAAAACTTCCATGGCAGCCTTTCCTCAGTGCTCATCCTTGGTAACTTAGCAGGGCTGAGTCAGAAGCACTGCAATGCTCCCAGAAGATCCTTCTGGGTGATCCCATGTGCAGGCAGCACAGAGAGGCATTTTGTGCTACGTGAAGAATCAAACTACTCCTTCTTCCCGAGGGGATTTCCTCAAATTTTGGTTGTTCTCATGCTCCCAGGAGGGCCTTCTTCTGCATTAGCAGGTGGTGATGGATAGAAAACACAGGTGCTATTTCCTTGAACAGTTTCTTGGTGGGAGTAAACTTAACCTAATAGTAAGTGCAATTATTTTTAAAGTGAGTGTTTCATTCTCAGTAKCTGCTACATGGTATAAGTGCTTGACATGTGGTGGGGCCTTTCTTATGATGGTTCTGTCCTAGCTCAAAAAACATGTCATTGCTGCTAAACAAATCAAACCCCACTTAATTAGCAAACTGCCTTCCACAGTTATTTCTAAGATGAATAGGTTATTGTTTCAGCACCATCAAACTCAGTGGAAAAAATATCCAAGAAGTGTTAATTTGTTCTCTGGAAATAGCAGGATTGGGGCTGAACAGACAGGCAGCATCAAAACAGAATGAAATCTCACGTGGTTGCTGTTTTATGGAAATGACCTTTCATTTCTCAAAGGCAGAAGTCTTCCACTGGGAGATGGAAGGTACAAAACAGCTTGACAACACAGCCTGTAAATGTGTGTCTCTAACATCAGCATAGCTAATGTTTTCTATYATTGCTATGTGACACTCTCTGGGTAGCAATCAGTTCCATTAAAATGTGATTAATATGAAAGTAATAATGTTCCAAAATTCACTCTTGTATATACTGCCAGAGAAAAGATTGTTGTTTTTTTTTTTTAATGATCTGATACTGAAATAAAATGAAAGTCTAATTCCTGTGACACTACTAGTGCTCTTCTTAATTCTGTACTGTCTGATTTTTTCAGGGTTTTGAAGGTATTCCTGTCCCGAACGGCTCAGCGTATTCCATATATGACAGGTGGGAGAGTGATGAGGATGCTGTCTGTTATTCTTCTGGTAGTCGTCTGGTTTCTCATTGGCTGGACTTCTGCAATAACCCAAAATTTGGAGAGAAACATTCCACTCATTGGTCAAGGGCAAACATCTGACCATCTGATCTTCAATATGTGCCTCATAGACCGCTGGGATTACATGATGGCTGTTGGTATGTTAATTTTCTAGCTTATCTTGAATTTCTAAAGAAAGGCTTTGTTGCCTTTTAATTTTTGTTCTTTTAGAATATCTTAAAGTTTTGTCAGACTGCCTAATATCATGTGAAAAGCTTTTACAGAAGTATCAGCATATGTATTTTTTAAATGGGTTGAGGAGTAAAACAAGTTAAATATGCTGCCGCTTCTATGACTTTCAAAGGTTTGTAACTTGGATTGTAGTAACAAAGTGATGGGTGCTCAAGACATTTCATCTTTGAAGGCAGAAGGAAAAAGTAGCTCTTCTACTGTTGAAGCTCTTCAATAGTTCTACCACTGAAATGAGAAATTGTGGCTAGATAAATGAAGGCTTTTTGATTTTACACCACMCAACTGGGCAGAGCTCTTGTGTGAGGAGGGAAAGAACTTCCAACACTACTCTTTCACAATCTTACAGAAATTCCTATCAAAGTACAGGGAATAGGAAATTAACATCAGATGCACCAGCTTAATGTATTTGTTAGATGTGGTTTCAGTGCATGGAATAGTCAGGAGCTAAAGAATGACACCCTGCAGAAGTCGTACAAAGGTGAGAAAGGATCCGTTTTTGTTTCCTTAACTCTGCAACCAACAGTGGGTTCTGTGTGCCAGGGTTCAGCTAAACAGTGTAATGTGCTTTCTCCCGCAGCCTCACAGCTTCAGTGCTTTCCCCTAGAGTCAGTGTTTCTTGTACAGCCCAGGCTAGCCATCCTAGGCCACCCAATGTCTCAAATACATCAGTGTTTTCAAATCTGACATAAATTCATACTGTTCTGCCCTTCCCCTGCTTCTCCCATGGACATCCCACAGACAAAGCTCTGCAGCTGAGGATTAGGAAGAGGTAATGGTGGCTTCTCCACACGAGAGTGCAGATGAGATGGAGAGAAATGTTATTCTCTTAGAGTGGTGTACAGAGTGCCAAAGCATGAGAATGCATGGGGCAAAACACTGCTGCCAGCTCCACCAAGGAGCTTCCAATGTGCCCCTGTGCTCCGCTTTTCTCTGATTTGTGTAAGATCTCAGAGGCTGTAGGGCAAAGGTACCCCATCAGTCAATATGCTCACYAGTAAACCACATAGAGAGGAATAGAAAGGAGCTTGTTTTGAAATGCATCTCAATTTGGGTCCTTTTGGAGGGAGTACTTTACAGTAATGGAGCAATAGTGTTGCCAAAGGTGTTGTAAAATTAATAACAGAAAAGAATTAAATGTGAAACACTAGATGATGTCATCTGCACTAACCCATTTTAGATCAAAATTTTTCTGCATTTGCCAGTGTAGTTTCATTGTTATTTTGATAGTGGTGATTTTTGCATAATGGCAACAAATGTTTTTAGTCTCTGGATTTTATAATTCTAGTGGCATGGTGATTAACAATAGTGATTCAGATTTTAATACCTAATTATGATCAATTGTCAATTTTGGCAAGAAATTACATAAATTGCTGTCTGCCTAATTTTGAAAAAAAATAAGGACTTTTTTTTTAAGGTATATTTACATTACTTTCAGAAGAGTTTTTAATTTTTTTTTTAATGTTTTTAATGCACTTGGGGTAATAGAAGCAAATGAGCTCTGGAGCCTGAAAAACTGGACAGAATTTCTTTTGTTCAGTCATTTTGTCTTCTTACCCACACAACCTCATGAACAGAATAATGCAAGTCTTCAGTAAACCGTGCAGTCTCATTAGTGGTAGCAGGAAATGTGTGCACAAGACTGTAGTAATGTGTGTGTGTGTGTATATATATATATGTATATATATTTATATGCGTGTGTGCCTGTGTGCTTCAAGATTTTTATTGCTTCAGTGGCCTGAAAAGCTTACAGACAATAGGAACTAGTCCCAAAAATTAGATAATTCATCTCAGAAATATGTCAGAAGTAATGTCATTAACGCAGGACTCCTTTTATTACTATGGCAGCAGCCTTGCAAAATATACTATGTAATAAATTAYTTGATAGATTCTGCCATTTGATTTGAAATGCTAAAATAAAAATGGTGGATGGTAGTTTTTTTAAGACTTGTGATTTGATTTAATTTCATTTAGTCAGGCACAGTACTTTATGTAAATCTAGTGAGTGTTTTGGGATGTATTCTGTCACCTGTAGCCCTTGCTGGAATACCTCCCTATTTCACTCAGCTGTCAACACTTCATTGMAATGTGGACAGGGAATTTTCAAGGTCGCAGATTAGTGAAGTGAGAATTAACAAGGCTCTRTTGAAAGTCATAATGAGATGAATCCTTTATGCTACCAGAGATTATTGGAATTGGGATTTATGAAGCATTTTCCATACTAATCACGCTACTTAGACTCTATCTCCRGAGACTTTTATTGCTGTGAATGTTTTATATTTACATTTCCATTAAGTTTAAGAGGATGCTCTCTGTGAGAGAAGTAGGGACTTAGACATGGCTAGAAATGGCTATCACCATTTCTAGCATTGCCTCTGTACTCTGTGATATGMTGATGAGAAAAATTAGCATTCAGTAAATCTTACTTTATCTACATAATGTAGTGTAAGTTAGTGTGTAATTTCCTTAGGGTTGGATACTTTTGGTTACCTTATTTGTTACTTGCCCAGATTCTTTTATTTCCTTTGTGTTAGTTTCTGCATCCCTTTCAAGGTCAGGGCATCAGTCTCSTTGACAAGCCGTGGCATGGCTGACACTCTGAGATTGCAGAGAAAGACCTGAGGCCTTGAAAACACTCACCCACAAAGCCCTTTTCCTATGGCCTGAATAAATTCTATACCTCTACCTGTCACCACAAGATTTTGACTCAGTAAAAAACTACAAGTGATAAACTTCTGGTGCCTAAGGGCTTGCAGTGTCGCAAATCAAACTATTATTCTTTATCCTGAGGGGAAAACATCCTGTAAGTGTAACAGATACCGGCGCAGGATTTAAAAGAGCTTCCCAGAAACTGGAAAAAGAGACAATATAATAAGTTTAATGAACAAAGCCCCAGGGAGAGGCTGGCAGAGAGATAAACATGCATGCAAAGCACAAAAAGCAGAGGTAAAGTCTTGACAGGTGGATGTTCCTGACTTCAGCAGGGCCAGTTTCACCCAGAATGGATAGGGCAGTTTTAAAACCCACCCCTATGCATTCTCTATGTGTTTTTCAGTTTTTATTTGGCCCAGAAGTGAATGACAGATGTTAACTAAGCACAGGGAGAAWTTTTTCCCCTTTTTGAGGTCCAGCTGCTGCCATGGCCCACACATCTGTAGCTCATGCTTTGGGTCCTGGGCATCAGGAGGGTTTCAAATACGAAGCTTCCACATGATAATCACATGCTTTCAGCCAGGAAAAGGAACAAAGTGAGTATTTTGGACTGTWCCCAGAAGAACTCCCTCCCACTGGTCATTTGTTGATATTTAATATATATAATCTTCGTATTTAAAGAGGGCATGAGKTTCCAGGACAAGCTCTGACAAATTGGGCATCAAGACTGCCTGTACAGTTTTGAGCTAGGGCATTGTAATACATCCTGATGAGGCCCTTTATTAAATTTTCTACAGGTCCTCTGCTGCAATCAGTGAATGAGTGCTTATTATTTCTTTTTGTTCCCCCCATTTCATGTGGCCCTGTGCCATATTTGGGGTKTGTTGTTCAGAGCATGCAGTGAATAAAGAACTGCCAAATGGGCGTTTTAAGCACGTTCCCCTTAGCATCAGTRTACAAAGATTAAAGCCAGAATTGTCAACAGTAGCTACCCATTTTCAGTGTCTGTCTTGAGACATTGAGGGACTGGTTTTTCAGACTACTGTTTATAGCCTCCTCTGTGTGGAAAGCAGAACCAGGAGATGCTTAGAATTCAGCACTGGTGTGGATCTGGCTTCATTTCTCACATTAGATACTCAAAAAATCTCTCATTTAAAAATAGTGATCACTTGTGAAAAGCTTATTCTAAGTGATAAGGCCTGTGTAAAATGTTTTCAGCAGAAATAGGAAAAGAACACTGTTTTACAAAGTACCTTCAGCTCTGTCCCTTTTCTGCTYGTAAACTCCTCCTCCTGCCACCACGTACAGCTCTCTGCAGTCCTTTCACACTCCTCATTAGCAGCACCGTGTGCAGTTATGTCACGCATCTCCAGGATAAGATAAACCTGGAACAGTTTGAGAGACKGCACCAAAGATAGTGAATGGTGCTGGCACCCCCAGCCTCAGCAGTTTGTGTATCATTACCCCCTGCAGTAACGTTGCTTTTCCTTGTTACATGGTAGATTAAATCTTTGATTGAGGCATGATTTCTACAAAGTATTTCTGCTCAGGAAACCATGTTTGTGTTGCCTGAGCCACATGTTTACATGCTGGTGAATGCCATATTTAGTTGCTTCTGCAAGTCACCGGTGGTTTGGGAGAAGCTGGAAGATGCTCTGACTTCCTCTTGTCTTTGCATCACCTTGCTTTTTTGGAGTCCACTATTTGTACTGCTCCAAATCTTTGCAGCACTGCAAGTACTTTGGACACCATTGGCATTTGCTTGCATCCYCTTTAAGATGTGGGAGAAGAGGCCCCACACTCAGCCAGTTTTCAGCTGATCCTGTTCTCCCTCTTTCATCCACACACAAGAGAAGAGGATGACGGGGCACATGGAGAKGAGAAGAGTGTCCAGCTGACTTTAATAACAACAGCAAGCTATGGAAGTCATGAGGCAGGACAGCATATCTGTGTAGAGGAATTAAAAAATGCTTGAGTATAAGGGCTRAAAGAAGGGCAGAAATGAGGGGAGCTCCTAGGGACCTGAGCACTGGCATATGTTCAAGTCAGTGTATATGTCTCCACTGCCAGCAAAAGCCATCTCTAGGGCACCCTGAACCCATGGGACCCACAGACCATGGTCAGCATGTCCCTTTGCATTGCAAGGCAGTCTTGTGCCAGTGTGGGGACAGGAATGCTGTTTCTCCCACCAGTCCCACAGGCCATGGAAATTCTGGTAGAAAGAAAAAGTCTGAATCGGGCACCATCAATTCATTCTCCACACATTGGTCTCTTTATTGCTGTGCGTAGGTAATTAAAATGATGCTGAGATGTGGTGGGAGAGACAGATAAACCTCTAATTTATAGAGGTAATTTATAATTTGCTAGGAATAACTCAACACTGAAAAGTTGTAATCACAGTTCATTGAAATATATAAAAATCCTTTCAGTTGAAGAAAAAAGCTTCTCCTTTGACATGGTGCAACTCTCCAGGTGGGAGATTGGACACAGTGATGCAGAAAGAGATTGCGTTGGCTGGCAACACAGGAGCAATTGAGGACACGATTTTTTCCCAGTTTTAAAATGGTGCATGCTCAGCTCCAGCTGGCACCCTGAGTGAATGAACGGATGGAAGAGCTGTGCTTCCAGATCCACAGCTCCCTTCATTTCTGTAAACAGGATTTAAAATGTAGTGAAGTGTGGTAGAGAAATAGATGAGTTGTCGTGGTTGTGTTATGGATTTAAGTAGAGTGGTAATCAGTAATTTGAGTTTAAAACCTGGGGRAAAAAATGCTGTAACTGCTGGAACAGTGCTATTCTACAACAGTGTGGAGTTCAGAATACCGAATGAACTTGCTCAAGTCACAAGTTCAAGTTCCTGAGCTTTAATGTCACCATCTCTGGGGAGCAGTGGCCTATTCTTGGCCTGTGATAGTGATTTTAAACGATTAAGTGTGGTCAGACTTATGGCTTCATACCGAGTCATGAAAAAGGGCTTTAATCTTTCAGGGCTGTCTTGKTTTTGCAARYAGCTTCTGCACAGCAGAGTGCAAGRAGGRCACAGGAATGGGTGTCCTGGCTCCAGGGTGCCCACAGCCATGTTCACCGAGGGGCTGGCATGAAGAAGAAAATGRAGAGAAAGGCATTTTCTGCCAGGGCAGGAGGGCTCAGAAGCAGCCAGGACAGTCWGAAATAACTCACTTTCCTCTCCTGACCATGGCAGGAAGGAAATCCACAGTTTAAGACTTAAGCTCTGCACTTGGGTAAAGTAATATGGGTAAATTTATTTCCACTGTCAGTTTGCAGTGGCAGGGGGGCATTATCCCCATTTTACACAGGCAAAGCTGAGGCACAGTGACATTAGGGTTATATGGTCCATTTAACCTGGGTGTCCATTTTGCAATGCTTTTGGCTTAGTTACAGAGYTTAGTCAAATGTATTTGTAACAATATGTGTTGTCTCACTGGCTACAAATACAGCCCTGTATGCTTATTTTTTTGCTGCAAATCACAGCAAAAATGCCTATTTGGCATCCAAATGGCAAGAAAAATGCTCCCACCATTGCAAAAAATCATCACCACTGCAAAGTTTGGATTGAATGAGGACCCCAAGTGAGGGCTGTTTTCATGTGCATTGGAGCTGAAAGCACAGGCAGAGTTACAAGTCGGTTGTGCATGTGTGCTAGACCACCTCCCCCCCTTACAGTCTTTTCTCTCATTCACTAGACATCTAAATGATATCTGCAACAAATTACAGAGCTTTCTTCATTAGCCAGCCTTGATTTACCCCTGGAAATGCTCTGTCATATGCATTAAATGAGTCTGGTCTCTTAAGAAATATGGCAAGCTGAAGATCATACATGCAAAAGAGAGCAAGTAAAGGCTGCAGGTATGGTATTTTTATCTGAGTGCTGGGCAGTTCTTACACACCAAAGCTGTAGAAGTAAGGGTGGAGTTCTTTGCTGAGACCTCCGAGAAGAGTTGGTGTTTAAGGCATGTTCCAAGGTGCACTTTCACATTTCTTGATTTTTCATATTTCTTTGTATGAGTCTCAATGACTTCTTTGAATCTCTAAAGGGAGGACAGTGACTTTGGTCACTGCTTTCAGTTTGAATTTTGCTCTGTAGTTCTGTGCAGTCAGGTGAGGTACAGACATCTGCATAGCAGGAGTGAAAACAGTGATGGACATGGAGATTTCCGTCTGCTCGGAGCAACACAGACCACTGCATGTTTAGCAAAACCTAGAAAATATATTAACCTAGATCCTTTGAGAAAGTTAAAGTTTATAAAAACAACCCTGAGTCTGTCCTTCTCTATGAAACAGATACATACCACAAACTGTGAATGTATGTCATTCTCCTGCATTCTAAGATGTAGAATATGAGCAATGGCCTAAAAAGATTTCAGGTGAGCAGACATGTTTTGTTGTAACAAGCCTGTGGCATCAGCCCTGAGTCTGGCTCAGTGTATTGGATGATCAAGCTAAGTGCTCCAAATTGCTTCATTTTCTAAAAACATAATCAGCATCATGAAGACAAGGAAGAATCCTCCTTTTTAAACACCAAAGAATATACTAAGCAGGTTGATCAGATAATGCAAAGACCAGATAAAAGGTTCTGTGGATAAGAAGTGGATAGTGACTAAGAAGAGAGATATTTAAAGACTAATTCATTTGTGYACATGACATATTGAGGTCACTTTACATTTTCATCTCGTACCTTCCATTCATATCTGCATCTCTTTATGCCTTTAAAGCAACTGTGCCTTTTCTTAACCTCTTATCTAYCAGAGATTTTCTCCCAAAATCTGAGTGCCTGGTTTGGACAAATATAGAGCAACTACTGCAAGGTTTCTTTCAGAGCTCTTTAATGTTTTAYTGTTTTGACTCCGCATTTTCTGTCCAGACAGTAGTTGACAGCCCTCTTTCCTAGGAATTTTCATAATTTTTCAGAAGGGGAAAGGAAAGTTTTCTTGGTTTTGTGCTTGACATATAAAATGGGGTCATTTATATGCCTTGTACTAAATCGTACTTACGGGAACAAGATCATGTGTTTTGAGCTTTGAGTTTGCTCTTGACAGGTATGCAAATTGCTAAGATATTCCATTAGTGGTCAGAAAGTCACTTTTGTACACTAGACTTTTAGTGGAAAGTTGTTCAGCAAGCCAAATAGACTAAATAGATAAATTTCATATCATATTTCACAGATTTTGATCATTAAAGATATGTGATGCAAAACAGTCACAAATGTCCCATAAACAAACCTAATCAGAGATGAGTTGTACATCAGAACCTTGCAGCAACTGGCCAGATGTACTCAATTATCTATCTATCTATCTATCTATCTATCTATCTATCTATCTATCTATCTATCTATCTATCCATCCATCCATCCATCCATCCATCCATCCATCCATCCATCTATCTATCTATCTATCATCTATCTATCTATCTATCTATCTATCTATCTATCTATCTATCTATCTATCTATCTATCTATCATTAGTTAGTTAGTTAGTTAGTTAGTCAGTTAGTTATATCTTTGTTTTTCACTGGAGTAACAAATTAATAGGTTAATATTAATTAACATTAATAGATCGCCTTACTTCATACTGAGAAAAAAAAAAGGCCACGTGGAAAAACAATACAGCAAAATTTAATARCACCTTCCTATTCTTACTGCAAATTGCACTAATAGTCTGTAGCTAATTATAGGAACTTGACTTCCCCCCTCAAACCCAGCTTTTACATGATACATTTAAGCTTTAATTAGTGGTTTAGATAATAAATTGGTCTTCTATCAGTCTGTCCTGTTTTGTCATTGCTAATGAAATTATTGTAATGTTGGACTCAGCAAGTAAAGGAACTCTGTTATTTTACCTTATGTTTTAAGAACTCTTTCCTATTTGTGTTCCATACCAGATGTCACACTAATTATTATCTGCAGACAGGAATGCCAACTCTGCTCTAAATGTAAAGTTTTTCTGAAAGCATTGTGCACTGAATGGTACAAACTGCTGTTATGCTCCAGTATATTAATACTTTGAAATTGCCTGTTGTCTTAGGAAGTCTTTGTAACCATGATTGTGAAACTGAAAACTGTGACATTTTCAGAATTAATCAGATCTGGAGATCAAATGCTACCTGCCTTCCTACTTAGCCCAGCTAATTGAAATGTTTGTGTTGTAGGGCTTTTTCTTTTAATGTAAAGTGTGGCTTTTTCACTTTCATTATCCTTCACTTTTTCACTATGTAAAAAAAAGAAACCCCCTAGTTCTTGTAAGTCGTCCAAATTACAGCAATTTTACTTCTTTAAAAACCAGCAGAATTTGACCCTYATTCTTTAGTTCACRKAAGAATACCTTCAGCACATGAAATTTGACTTGGGTATTTTGATTCCTTTGAAAGCCAAACCTTTTCAAACTCTCAGCCTCTGTTAGCACTTGTAACTGATCTTTTCAGTCAGGAAGAGACTTGGGGTTCTCCTAACTTCAGCTGAGACAGAGGAAGGGGAGCAGACCATGGATGATGTCATAGAGTATGCCTGTTATTTCACTATCCGCTCATCCCTTCAGGTCTGCTGCTAGTMTTGGGGAGCAGGGGAAGTTTGGATGAAAGGCAAAATGTGAGAAAAGATGTTTTCTGGCATGTTAGAGGAGCTCTGCTGAACTGTCAGTATGAAGTGYTTCCATAGAAGATAGTGCAGTAAGACAGTGATTTGGCTTTAGCAGCCTAATTCTAACCATTCCTGCTTTTCAGTTTTTTCTAAATCATTATGGAGCAATTAGAGCAATAAATTACAGTTCTTTGAAGAGCAATTTCAGTACCATGAATCTGCATATCTGAGGCAAGTACCTAAAGAAAAGAATTTAGACTGCTAACATTTGTAAAAAAAAACCCTTTATTCTTATTTCATTGAAGCCAAATTTGTATTCCACTTGTTCAGGAAAGACTTCAGGATCAAGGTGGCTTGGTAGGTCATKCTGTGCAGGAGTTTTTAAGAAACCAGAATGACAGACTTCATCGACAGTGTAGGTAATTTTGAATGAAATGGAAGTAGCAACCAGTTTGCCCAAGCGTAGGGAGAATTTGGAACAAACATACCTGCAAGTGTGCTTTTTGTTGAGCTCAAAACCAGGTTGGCACATATAGTCTCAGAAGATTCATACCAAGTTTTTTTTTCATTATGACAGTCAGTAAGATCCTAAGTAATGCTATTATATAGTCAAAAGATCAAAAAGTTTATTATTGTTAGGA
This sequence comes from Malurus melanocephalus, assembly GCF_030028575.1. Classification (NCBI taxonomy): domain Eukaryota; kingdom Metazoa; phylum Chordata; class Aves; order Passeriformes; family Maluridae; genus Malurus; species Malurus melanocephalus. The sequence goes on from NW_026623246.1 coordinate 4,578,989, forward strand.
TTTGATGAGGAGGAACACAAAACCAGCAGTTTTGAAGTATGAATAGATTATATYCCATCTGATGTTTGGGTTTATATAACTGGTAAGGCTGCTGGGTCTGTGAAAGATGTGTTCTAGTAAAGGTTATGATCTTGGAACTGGGACATCTATTTTTCATTAAGAAACAGGCAAAGTGTTATTCAGAGTTCAAATTGAACTCTGATCATAGCACAGAGAGATCTGTGTAACTGAATTAATTTTATCCAGACTTGTCACTTACYGATTTTAGAAATTAATAGCAAACTTTGAAGTTTCAAGACGATATAACAATGTAATATAGGCGAATTACAGCAGTCATGGACTACTAAAAGSAGAGAAACCAGAGGACCTGTACTAATGAGGTATCCAGCACTGATATTATATTTCAGTCTGTTACAAATGGTGGGGTTCACAAACATTTGTGTCCTTACCAAAACCTGACCCAGAATTATTTGCTGATCACTTCCATAGGGTAGTGCCACTGATCGCTGGGTTTGGTTACAGTACAGAAAAACTATTGGCAAAAATAAGTCTGAAAAATAATTAATTTTCTATTATACTGCATTTAATTGTAGTTTTTAGGGCAAAAATTCAACAAGGAAAAAGCAGTGCATGAGTAGCAATGGGGTCACACTCAGTTTCCGAAGCAGGTCTGGAGCTGTGCTGGCATTGCAGGAGTCTAACATGGAACTGCACATTGCTGGTGACACTCAAACACTTCAGCCATTGTCAACCCTGACTGCAAGGCAAGAGGGACCTACACCAGCTCCATTCATGACTACGTGGCAGAGCTGCAGGGGTTTTTTTCTGGGAATTTTTTCAATATGGGTAGGAAATAACTTCATTCGTATCAAGATCAAAATGATGTCACATCAGACTGTCCACTGGAAACTGAAGTCAGCATACTGCTGGGTGCAAATGAGTTAGCTCTAACTGAATAGATTAGGCTGAGCCTGACTCTTTACTTCTTTTCCTTTCTTCCTTTACTCATTTTTCTGCTAACAGAAACACATCATTTGTTGTAATTATATTAGATCCTCAGGAGTGACTCACATTATGGGTACCAGCAGAATTAATTATCATGAACGGAGGAATTTTTTTAACACAAAGTATATTTTTATATCTAAGTTATAAACCTTTGAAATGAAAGTGTTGTCTTTAAAAGCGTACAGTCCGGTAGTAGCACCATATCTGCCTCTCAACCATGAACCAGAGCTACAATTAAAAATATTTGTTACTTGAAGTGRTGTCAAACTTCTTACTTAGTACCAATTATAAAAGCAAGTAAGCTATTTTTAGACATTATCTCAAAGTTCATCATTGAAAGTCTGAAACACYATGAATGTAAAGGTTCCTGATCTGGAAAAAGGTGTGTAAAATGTAAACCAAATGTAGCATGTACAGTATCCAAAAAGCCTGAATGCCTATGTGTGTACATATATATATATGTGTATTGTCTTTGCRTAGATACTCACACATACAGAAGATACTGTAGTGCTTCAAATTTTCTTCCATCTATAAAACTAATTGCAAATTATTTCTTTTTGTTCTTCTCACAGCTGAATTTTTATTCCTCTTGTGGGGTGTTTATCTCTGCTATGCAGTGCGGACAGTCCCATCAGCATTTCATGAGCCACGTTATATGGCTGTTGCAGTTCACAATGAGCTCATTATCTCTGCTATATTCCATACAATTAGGCAAGTGATCTGTAGATCTAGTAATTAACCATTTATCTTTCAGGTTTCATATGGTGTAACTTAAAATGGGTGAATGGGATAGGATGCATAATGAAAGGTCTTATAAATATTTGTTTCTGCAAATTAAGTGATTACTAAACTGAAAACTGTTCCCAGGGGATTCAAGAATATGAARTTGTATAATTAGGGGTCTTTCTCAGTATTGTTAAGTGATACTTTCTTGGATCAAAGTTCAGTATATATGTTAAATTAGGTATAGCAAAATGACTGTCTGTCTTCAGTCATCTACGCACTGCTCACTGTTTTGCATACCTAGAAAAACAGCAGGTAAGAGTGTTGGTTTGTATGAACCTTTGCTGGTGTGTAACAGACTGGTGAGCTGCAGCTGTATGTTAGATATTGTACTGGTTTGGGCATGAAGCACAGTGTTTTATATGCTGACATTAAGAAATGTATATGATGCTGTATTAGTAATATCAAGCCCATGTTTCTTATGAAGGCTGTAATGAGCTCTACATTTCATGCTTGTAAATCATTTGGGTAGTAACAAATAAAGAAGGGTTTTTTTCTAGAGCTACATGAAAATTACTGAATCTGCCTTTCCTACCGTGTAAAAATGAATTGGTCCTTGAAAATGCAARAGAGCAAGATAACATGAGTTTCATCCCATCCTGTAAAAACTCTTTAAGACTTTCTTCAGACATTCTCACACTTTCTTTTGCCTCCTAACAGACCTTATCTACTAAGATTTTTTTTTTACATTCCTTCATTGACAGTCTTCAAATACTCTTCTCTGTTCCTGGGTCTGTCTGGTACTAACATTTCTCCCTGTCTTCTTGATGCTTGCTTTCATGTTTTTTTCTGAGTAAACATCAACAGAGCAAATCATTCATCTCTGTTCCTTCCTGGTGCTCTTTTCTCTTAACATTGTTATGCGGTTTGCTGCATTTTTCAGGCTTGCAATTTTTTCTTGTTCACCTTCTCCTAACCCTGTATCTCACCATCCACATATTCTCAAAATCTATACTCCCTAAAACAGACATCTGCAAAGTTATTGTTTAAAATCTCTTTTTGACRGAAGCTTTTTTTCTTTTCATTCCTGATAGATGTAAAAATCACTTACAATACTTYTGAATTTATTTTAACCAATATGACAGCATCTCATTCAATTTTTCCTCATTAATTCATATTCCTAAACTGTGTGTTGAGCCATGTTAGAAGACACAGTTCAGAGCTATTTTGTGGGCTGCAAGGTTCTTGTAACAATACAACAGGAGACATGTAATCTTGGATGAAAGAGAGGGGGAAAGAGGAAAATACGGCATTTTAATACATGCCTTATGAAGGAGACACAAAGGGATTAAGTCTTTCAGTTTGTTTTATTGACGATCCCGTGCCTGCAGCCTTAGGTCTGCTGATCTTACTCTTCCTTATTTTCTTTCTTTTTTTAATGTGCTTTTTGTATTGATTCCTTGGCATCTGCCTGATATGTGCTGATAGGTGGAAGAAATATCATGTGGTGTTCATAGATAAGGTTGAGTAAAATGCACACAATCCCTCCTCAAACTATGTCCATTTCTGCATGCACAGCTCTTAATCCATTTCCTTACTTTTTTTTTTTTTTTTTGCTTCCATCTTCCCTGCCAAATTCAGGATACAACTGAAAGGGCAGAAACATAAAACTTAGATTTATATGACATATCTGAATTGTCATGAAGTTGAAAGTACTGGAACCTTGAAGGACACCAAGGCAGCCATCCAGTTTGAAAACTCCCAAAGCTCAGAGAAGATTGATGTGAGCACTGCGTAAAACCTTGAACTGTTTGCATCTTGTTTTCCTTTGAAAGTATTCCCATTTCAGAAGCAGAGGATTCTGGATTATGTTCAGATCAGCRTAATAACAAATTCCTGCATTTCTCTTTCTCTTAAATTACTGAGAAACMCAAAATTTATATGGAAAAAATCTCATTCAAATAGAAATCCCATCTTTGCTAGGGCTGAATGGCTACTGCAAGTGTGATTGTGCTTGAGGACATCGTATGTCATGCATACCTTAATGGAAGTCTCGAGCATAAAACAGGCAAAAAAGCCTTCACAGAATTTGAGGATTGGATCTGTTAAAAGGTTTACCCRATCCAGTGTCCATCAGGATGTGGCTGCTTTCTCTTGTCTGTCTGATGGATCTGGCTGCTGCTGGTTCCAATTGCAGGTTGAGCAAATCCATGTCTGTGGAGTCCCACACAGCACCTGGCACAGGGAGCAGCACAGGTCCAGCACTCCCAGCCTGGTCCTGCTCCTCCTCTGCAGCTGGGTCTGGGCTGAGACCCTGGGCATTCCCAGGGCATGTCACCCATGTGCTGCCCGAGGTTTGCTCATCAATTACACATACACAGTCGTGCACCATGGAGAGGGTGATCTCACACACGTTAGAAGGATTTAATGGGAAGATAGGAGATACTTCAGGCACAGGGCGTAGTGACAACTTGCTTCCCTGTCAGCATCCATTTTATGCCCCTTGCTTCCCCCCTTCCTTGTTTTTCCCCCATCTGCTTTATCCCCTATCAGTCCTTGKTTTTTTCCCAAATAAACAACCCACCCTCATTATTTTTTTCCTATTGGTCACAGTTTGTTGCATCTGTACTCAAATTTGTCATTTATGATACCATTAGCTAGGTAATCACAGTCTTAACYGCTGATATGGTTCCATCATGCCACTGTCCTTGCAAGTTCTGCTCCCTCAAAGGTCCTTCAATTACCTGTGAAGTTTGGCCATCTTTCAAATGACTCCCTATTAACCACCTGTGAAATCTTGCCATCCCTTACAGCATTCTCTGTAACTTCTGTTCACTTTTTGCTCTGTTATTTGTTAGTTTCTCATGTCAGTTTCCCCGTTCAGAAACCCGTCAATTTTTCATGTCATCTTCATCAGTTCAGTTGTGTTCAGTATGCTAAATTTCAGGCCTGAGCCTCCTCATATTCCCACGTGCCCCAAAGCAACATCKCTCTAAGAAATAATTRATTGGAATATTTTATTGTGTTCATRAAACATTTAATTTACAAAGTATTAAACAAGTAATTATGACTATATTATTGCAGCATGTAAGCCAGTGTTTCATGCCAGACTMTTTCTGTTAACAAAAGCTTCTTCAAAATGTGCATCTGTGAACTTGGATAAGTTGCWAATGTCATTTCTATCTGAATGATTTTTGTAAACCTGTAAATTGCAAGCCAGYGGTACATCCGTTCATCCATTGCATTGCTTACTGCTTCTATCTTTGGGAGYTCACTAAAGCAGGCAAGCCAAGCATGCTCAGCTTTAACTGCACCGCTTGTTCTACCACTCCTTTAGAAAGCTCAGCAAGGAACTGTTTTGCTGGAGAAGTTCAGCCACTCATTTCCGAGCATTCACAGGCTCTTGGGCGAGCTGGGCGGTCCTGCAATAAAGAGCATTTCCCTGCTCCCTGCTGAAATGCTTTTCAGTTCAGTTCTCCCTTGGATGGCTTATCAGCTGAACTCAGTAGCTGCAATCTGTGGACATCCTGTGTTTATGAAGKGCACTGCAATTCATCATAGCACATGTGCTTACTTAACCTAAAATCATCGCTTCAGATCCTTAATGTATGTAAGCTGCCATAACTCAGGCCAAAGAAACTGTGACAATATAAGCAAAAACAAAAAGACAGCTCAGTAGAGTGGGAAATATGGAATACGCAGTATAATTTAAGGTCTGTTGTTTCTTTATATATTTTGGTTTGTTGATTTTTTTTCAGAGTTGTTTTGAAATTGTAGCAAATAGGGAAAGCATATGGATGTAATTTTTAGTCTGTGTGAAAACAGTACAGAACAAAACCAGTTGTGTTTGGCCATTCAATGAAAAGAAACCTAAGGATCATTAAAGATATTAAATCTAATGCACTGGAGAAATGCAGTGAATTGCAACCCTGAATTCTATTTTCAGATTCATTCTTGCTTCAAGACTTCAGTCTGACTGGATGCTGATGCTGTTCTTTGCACACACACATTTGACTGTGACAGTCACTGTTGGGCTACTTCTGATCCCTAAGGTATTTGAGTTTTCTGTCTCTTTTCTTTTGCTAAGACTCAAGAAGAGAAACGTTGTTGTGCAGAAGCAATTCTGTATAAAGCTAACAAGCAACTGATAGAAAAGGAGAATGTAAAATTTGGCTATTTTACTTTACAACCTGTATTTTTTTATTTTGAAAAAGTATTTATTTTCAGAAAGATTCTTTCTTTTAGCTTTCAAAATTCCAGGAGTTTAAAGTACTTAAAATTTTGATTTGATTAATGCAAGAAGGAAAGAATTCTTTCCTAGGAAGAAGGAAAGAATAGGACCTAACTATGCTTTTTCTCCAGGTATTTGTGTGACTGTGCTGCTGCCAGAGTTAGCAGAGATCAGACAAAGAGTTTAGGCAAGGGCATTAAACACTATAATCAGGAGGCTGGAGTAGCCATGGGATAGAGAGGCAGGGATTTAAAGCAGGAAGCTRCAGGCTGAGAAAGGAGAACCCTTTGCCACCAGAGGCTGGGACAGACAGATTCTGCACCCTGGGAGTAGAAACACCCGTGACACAGTGCCAGGAGCGGTGCTGGGTGCCAGGATTGGTGTGTGGGGCACAAGTAGATGGGGATGGCAGGAGTCAGGGAGAGCAGGGAAAGCCCCTGAGCTGCAGCTGGGACACATCTGTTGGGTGCTGGGAGCAAAGCCCTGGTGTCCTCTCACCAGGGGCAGGAGAGCTGCAGGTGGCTCCTGTCCTAGCAACAGTCCCCAGGAGMGGAGTGGAACTTCCTTCTTAAGACAGTACCCCAGCAAAAGGAATGATTTTCTAATGGCTTTTTAAATGACTATTAATCAAAAGCAGTAAAGGTGAATGCTGCATATCAAGAAAGAGCATTAAGCAGTTGAGTTGATAGAATTTTCAGGTTAATGGAGCTGCTGTTCCTCTTTTCCTGTGTGCCAGAACAGTGTACGCTGATAACTGTCAAATATACGTACATTGAGCAATCATAATAAGGGCAGCCTTAATACTGCATAWCCTTGTTCTGTTTTAAATTACTTTTCTGGTCTTTAGCAACAGTCTTGTATTTTCTATTTTATATTCATGTACTTTATTACATATCTTCATGGGAGTCTTTCCAAACTAGCCTAGAAAATTTGTTGACCTTTCTGAAGCTGACTCATAACTACTAATCAACATTTTCATTTTTAGTTTATTATCTGTATAACACTGCGCAGACTTTTCTTCCAACACACCAAAGAATTCAGATAATTAAGATTCACAAGGTTTAGTTCTGTTCATAAAGACCTGAAGACAGATGACTATGTGGACAATAGTAACTACAGATGAGTGAATTGTATGAACAAAGTAATAATGACAACCTCAATCCAACTCCTGATTCAAGGATTTGCTTAAATATAGAAGAGAAAAAAAAAAAACTTTTTCAATACTTTCTTTTTGTTTTTCTCCTCTTTTTTGTTTTTCTTTCTACCTTATGTCTTCCTTTTCAGGATAAGGATCTAAAATAGAGGAATTGCTTTCTTCAGGATTATTAAGATGTATGTAGTATAAAATAGTGTCTTACCGTTTTCACAGCCTAATTGGAAATACTGTCTGAAAGTGTATTTTCATGCCAGCTTAATTAAAATGCTATTTAAGGAGGTTCAAATAAGTATCAAAATAAGTAGGAATGTTTTGTACTTRTGTGAATCTCTAAGATTTATCAAGTTAAGCCATTATTAATAAGAGTTCCTTCCATACAATACTGAGACTCCATAGGACACTACTTAAACCAATGAAGCTTACAGTAATGTTTTAATGTTTTGAGTTTGAGAATCACATCAAGTCAATAGAAGGGTCATTGAACCATAAAAACTGTTGTAAGCTATTACAGTGATGTTGAAGCAAACTTTTGCACTCATGGCAACGTATTTTTTGTGAATAYTTATTGCAGTTTTCACATTCAAGCAATAACCCAAGAGATGATATAGCTACAGAAGCTTATGAAGATGAGCTTGATATGGGTCGGTCYGGATCCTATCTGAACAGCAGTATCAACTCAGCCTGGAGCGAACACAGTTTGGATCCTGAAGATATTCGGGTACATAGAATTCATTTAAATAGTGTTCATTTTCAAGAACACTTTCTCTTACAAGAAAATTCCAGTTTGGTGTGCATATGTTTTTCTTTGCAGATATCAGCTGAAAAATGCCAGCTTAGATGTTTTATGACTGTGATATCAGGTCATTTATACTCTCATGGAAAGTATTTACTCATGTGAAGAGATGCTGCATTACTAGTTGGAGTAAAAGTCATAGTGGTGGCTAAGGAGGAGGAATCCTCCTCAGCAAGAGCTGTTATTCAGTTGACATAGGTTCTTTGAATTATCTTGAAGTGCAAACAGCTTTTGGGTTCAGTGTAATTAGTCATTTGTATGTAACATATACATAAGCATACATAACTATAAAGATTAGTGATTAATGGAGAAAACTGCTTTATTCTTATTTTACATGATTAAAGACTTTATGTTCTGAGAACAAAACTAGCTATAGAGTTCAGCAGAATTTTGAAATCTGAAACAGCATAAATGAATATGAATTGTGCATGCTGCAAAAAGTAACATRTTTGTGCACGAGGGTTGAACTTTTATTTAAAGTGGAAAAAAATGGGATTCAAGTTGATGAAAATGGTGTATTCAAGAACTAGAAAAGWCAGTGAAAGGAGTTTAATGCCCTTTTTAGAGCAATAGGTCTTGCATTCATCAGGCTGYTTGTTTGAATGTACGCACTGTGTACATACTAGTTTTGCCATTCACTTTGCTTTGCAGGATGAGTTGAAGAAACTGTATGCTCAGCTTGAAATCTATAAAAGGAAAAAGATGATTGCTAATAATCCACATCTCCAGAAAAAAAGGTGCTCAAAGAAGGGCTTGGGGCGCTCGATAATGCGGCGTATTACAGAAATCCCTGAGACAGTCACCAGGCAGTGCTCCAGGGATGAGAAGGACCTGATGGAGCACAGTGCTGTGAAGAATTTGGCCACTCTGAAGAAAAACACACCAGATTCTACAAGTTCTGCAAAGCCAAAAGAAGAGACTTTGAAAAATAGAGTATTTTCCTTAAAGAAGTCCCACAGCACTTATGATCATGTTAGGGATCAAACAGAAGAACCAAATGGCTTAACTACAGAAAGTGCAGAAGTTATACCTTCTGAGAAAATGCTTCTGGACTCCTTGGATGGTAACAAATTAACCAAAAATGCTCCTGAAATGGTTGAAGCTGTCTCCACTGAATCGGTCCCTTTGGTGTGCAAATCAGTGAGTGCACATAACTTAAGTGCCGATAAGAAGCCTCTGCATCCAAGAACATCCGTGTTACAAAAATCCCTCAGTGTTATTGCCAGTGCCAAGGAAAAGACTCTGGGACTCACGGGTAAAACACAAAGTCTAGAAGAAAGCACTAAATCTCATAAACCTCAGCAGAAGGGTAAGGAGGCCAGCAAAAAGCACTCCGCCTCCGATAAAGGGGAACATAAGGATTCCCAGCGGAAAAACTCTACCCACTCTGAGGAAACAAAGAAAACCCATAAATCTGGAATTATGAAACAGCAAAGGGTTAGTCAAACACCTGCAAACACAGACACAGGCCCAGGTAAGTCTCAGCACAAGGACAATTTCGACATAGGAGAAGTTTGTCCTTGGGAGATATATGACCAAATTCCTGGTCCTGTGCCTTTTGACTCTAAAGCTCAAAAACATGTGTCTATTGCTTCCTCAGAGCCAGAGAAAAACCACCCTTCGCAGCCAAAGGGGAAGACTCATCACAAGCTGAAGACACCTGAGGGGCACCAACAGTCAAATCAAAAGAGTTCAGAGAAGGTGGAAGCAGCCACTCAGGAGACACAAGAGCAGCAGATCTTTGAAAATGAGAAAAACCAGTCAAATTCCAAGTCCCAGGTCTCTCCTGGGCAGAAGTGTGAGAATATTCATAGGTATACATCTAATACCTATGCTGGGGAGCGGGAGGAGCTGCCCCAGAAAAGAGCAGAAAAGGAAAACCTCAATAAATTGGCAGAACAGAAAAAAAATGCCTCTTCTGAGGGAAATGTGCTTTCATCCAACTCCCATAAGCCAAGTAGTTACTTACAACAACCTTTAGCATCTCGAGCTGAAGTCTGCCCTTGGGAGTATGATACAGCAGATTTACCAAATGCAGAAAGAAGTGTAGCTTTATTGAACACCTCTGCTATAAGTGCAAATAAAACAGCAGCACCTCGAAAATAAGAGGCTTTTGGACTGAGGAGAGTAGCAACATTGAGAAGAAAGACAGCAGGAAAGACAGAGAAGACTTAGGCGAAAACCATCTGAAAATTCCTAAGGAGCATCACTTAAATCAAGGGAATCAGCACTACAAATAAGTAGGAGTTAAGTGAAGTAAATTATCATTAATGTTGTTATTATTTATATGTTGAGTGCCAACAATGTGATTAGCAGTGCCCAGAATATGGTCCCTGCTCCAAGGATTTTACTGTGTCAGTGAAAGAAATCTGCCTTTGTGAAATCAATTCTCTTTCAAAAGAAAAAAATAGTAAGATGGTAACAAACGCACAGTGTCGATCTTAACCAAATTATTTCTGGATGCCGTAACTGGCTGTACCTTGCCCTTGGGACTTTAAAGATCCAGCAGAAGTAGGGCACAGAAAGTGTCCTGATGGCAAAAAGGGGTATCAATGAGCAGCTTATTAAAATGACGACTTTTCACTTTATGTATTTAATCTAAACAGCACTGCTAACTCCATGTATCCCAAAAATATTTTATAAAATGATTGTTCGCATTTTCTTATTAATGTGTGTTCAAGTAAATTGTTGTGTCTCATATTAAAGCATTCCAGATTGTATAATTTTTGCAAATAACTTTGATATTATATGACACAACAACATATTTATGCAACCTGCAGATAGTGTCTTCTAATTGCAAGTTGAAATACCTGCTGTAGACATTTCTGTTTATATATGTAATTGCAGGCAGTAATCTTTCACTGGCTATGGAAGCCGTAATTCATACTGGGAAATTCTTTTGAGCTGTGGAGATTTTTTCTTTTCCTTTCATGTATTTATATAGTGATTTTTTTTGTTTTGTTTACTCCCTGTTATTTAAATTTATAGTTTGATACTGTACTATTCAGGGGTTTTATATGCAGTAAGTTATGCACTTCCCTGTTAATGCTCATAGACTTTGTTAATAGCAGCAATTCAGTCATCTTAGCTGCATATTCTGGTAAGTCTTAGGACAATTTATTTGGGTTTTTGTTACTGACTGGAAAATATTTAAGAAACCAGAAATCCTACTTTAAACATTGATGGTGATGATCTTGTTCAGTATTTCCTACTGAACCTATCCTGTTCAAGTAAGAATGACAATGAATATACCCCAGAAATTATCACCTGTTCTACTAAAACCAGACAGCTCTGGCAAATATATTAGTTAGCATACATGAAACAACACTGTACTGTTTATCCCTGTTGGCAAACCTCAAAGATTGGCCCTTGGAGTGAGAAGTCCAAAATATTACTCTTCCCCCATATATGCAAATGTAAGAGATACTGGGAACAGAAATGATGGCATCTCTCTCCAGCTCTCCAAAATGCTTTGACTTTTTTAAAATTTATATGTACATTTACAGTAAAAGTCAGTGTTTGATACAGTGCTACTTTTCAGCAATAGCTACAGTCCTCATTGTGCATATGAGCTTAATTCATAGGTGGCCCATTCACAACTGTGAGTCTCAGTGACAGTTCACCATCAGGGCCTGAGGACGTTTTTTGAAGATTCTGAGGAGAATCAGTAGTAAGGAATCAGCCCCAGCCATCTCAATGCAGTACCAGTAAAGTGCTGTTCACAGGAATTGGCTATACTATGTGTACTCCAAAACAGACAGTCCTAAAGAACTKGTGCAATTTGAGAGAAGTGATGGGATTCAGTGGAAGAACATGAAAGGAGGATGACTGAATAGAATGTGTTGTTTAATATATATATAATATATATAAAAATAGATATTTATATATGTTTAATATATATATATAAATGTCATATCTAATACACACATGCACATACACGTATGTAGTAAAACTGATTTTTTGTGGCATCATAAAAAAGTGGCTTAAGATAAAATGCAATGAGCAGAGGGACTTGGACAGCCTGGGCTTGGGGAGGACCTCTTCTGTCCTTTAAAAAGGAGAGGAGTCTGTGGGCATGTCTAGACTGACAGGTCAAGATGGATCTGATTTTCCTACTGCCGCTGCTAAGCCCAAACCTGGAATGTGCCAACACCTGAGCCAGCTGGGGACAAGTTGACTCAGGTCTTGGTGCTCTCCAAACATGTTACCTCACAAATTCTGCTCATTAGCTCCAGATTAAGTGGCTAAACTGCCCCAGCCAACCTGGTTATCCAGGACAGTGCTCATTTCCACCATGGGGACGTGCTGACTTAGGTCTCTGTTAMCCTGGCCTTGTCTGACTCTTCCACCCATGAAAGGGAGTCAGGCATACGAGTCTGGGTGCTTTGGACATCACACTTTGTGCAGCCCAAATCCAGCTCTGTCCTTAGTGTGGAAAAGAGYTGAGATTAGATCTGTGTGCTCAGATTCTCCCTTCCCAGTCCCAGACACTCRTGGGATTTGTCTGTAACTTGTCTGTCAGCTTCAGGGGGACTTGATCAGGTTTCTGAGAGAAAGTAACTGTATTTCTATGGGAAGAAGTCTGTCCTAGGAACAGAGCTTTCTGGCAATTCTCCAGGAGCAGAGAAATACACAATTTTAAACGTGCTGAAATGGTGACTACCTTGCATCTCTCTCACCCTTGAAGGGAAGTTCTGCAGTCTCAGCAGTGATTTTTGGGATTGGGGCTGGTGGGACAGTTTATGGCAGGCTGCCCTGACTCACTCACGGGATCCCGACTGTGAGGGTAGAAGTGGGCATCCATGGAGGGATCATGGAAGGAGATATTGTATGCACTCACTGCCTCTTGGAGACTGATGGTTGCAAGGAGCAGGCACCAGCCCTCGTGCCCTTGCTCATCTGTCCCTCCATCCTTTACCTGGGAGCTGAGCAAGGCCACACTGCCCATGCCCTGCTCTGCAGGAGCTCTGTAGGGGCACAGTGTGCACCAGGGATGAGAGATCCACATCGGCCAAGTGTCTGCACAGTACCACTGCCCCTTGCATTCCTGGCAGGATCAAGCCCTCCATGCATGATTGTGTCTGTGCCACCGCTGTGTATCAATACTTGCTCCGTTTCTTTTCCCTTTCTTTCTTTTCTAAAAGATAACTTCATTAGAAACACAGAAACAAAACCCACTCATTGGCTGGCATAAAACAGACCAGCTGCAGAGCAAGCAAAAAGTGATGACTGGTTTACCAGGGAAGGCATTGGCTTGTATATTCTCATTTGATTTAGATTTCTTTCATCCTGACCCTTTCCCTCACTTCTTATAAACTGTCTGTTATGGTTCTTTAGGCTCGTTGTAGTCACATCCCCTAAGACTGACACAGTTGGAGAACTTTTCTTTTGAAGAMAACAGAGCTTTCCCCAGTTTATTAAGCGTTTGATCTTTGGGCTGCAGATTCAATTGGGACTTAAATTGTTTCACATTTAAGAAAATGAGGGGCCAAACTTCACTCAACTATTCTATTTCACTATGATGCTGCTAGAAGCATTGCTTAATGAAGACATACTAAGTTAGACATAAATAATGTTCTGTATTTCATAGGTTTTTCTCCACCAGCATATATTGACTAGATTGCTTAGATGTCTTTTTCTGGAATTTCATTGTCATTGTTCAGCCAAGAGAAGTGCAACTCTAAAGTAAAGATGTTATAAAGATGTTTTCTAGCAGATCTGTTAACAGAAAAGACAGTAAACATGAAGGTCACAAACATTTGCTAGGTTGTCCTTCTAATGCATGTGCAAGCTGCATTTCTCCTTTATTTCTAAGCCATGGTTTATAAATGATTAGATTTATACCAATCTTATTAGAGTTGTATAATTTATGCAAGATTATGCGCTTTAAACTATAAATCAGTACACACTTCTCATCAGCTTTGGTGGCATCATAGACCTGAAACCGGACAAGACRTTTATATTTGCTCTCCTTAGGCTTTTGCATGCATATGACAACAGGCAGGCCTGAGCAAACACTGCCTTTGACTTTTGAAATTTTAGCTACTCCAAGTTGTAGAGTATATAAAGCTGTAAGTCTCTTCACTTTATAATGTGGTTCTTATGACAATGTTATCTGGCAACCAACAGCATCCACCATGAAATACTTGATAGATTTATGTTGTAATGTGTTGCAGCATGTAAATAATGTAACTTCTCTGCAATAAAGCACATTTATATTAAATCTGTGTGCAGGCTTTYGTGTTGTGATTTTCTAAAGTCGTTACTGATCCAAACTGAGCAGGTTTYCTGTCAAACTTGTAAAGTAACTAACTTTACAACTCCTGTGATCAGATCACGTCATTAGCATTTTCTGGATTTTCCTTCTATTTTCTTCAGAGTAGATGTGCACTGTGTTCCAGATTTCAGGCTAAGAAAACAGCTCTGTTTTCTCAGTCGTTGCAATTTTGAGGTCAAAATTGTGGAGTCTGTTCTATATTCTTTGGAWTTTAATGGCAACCACAACGTTAGAAAACAACAGGAAATAAATAGACAACATTTTATGATGCCCTTGTAAAAATCCTGTAGCTTATCTGTACTGTGTGTGCACATGSCTGAATTCCTTGTCTCAAATATGAGATACAAAGAGTGGTAACAAAAAATATGAGAGACAGAGAATGGCAGATGTGTAAGTGCAACTTGTTTACCTTAGGAGGGAGATGACTCAGAAAGAGGGATGAGACCCATAAAAATTTTTGAATGATTCAAAAGTAATTAGGAGACTGGAATCTGCTGGATTTTGTCAAGCGGGAGTTACAGAACACCCAGGGTAGCCATCATGCAGYAGCTTAAAATAAATGAAGTTTTCTTCTGCATATGTCATAAATAAATTGTGGAGCTCATTTTAACAGATCACTATGCATATCATGGGTTCAAAAATCATTGGAGAGGTCACAAAAGGCAAATCCATCAAGATCCCTGAGCATGGTGGGTAGAAAACTCTTAAAYCTCTAACCTCTAGATGGCTGATGAGTAGTATAATTCTATTTGCATAATCACCCACATCTCTCACCTTAATCACCCACTCCTGGATATGGTGCTACATGACATGGACATTTCATCCAGCAAAACCTCTGAATGCTCTTATGTSTGCATAAATTCAGATAGTTTAGGCTCAATTAGTTTATTTTCAATTTTCATCCCAGTGTTTTGTAATGACTGACTATTGATCAGTTCTGCTAGCTTCCTGCATGGAGCATTTATATGTGTTCATTTGTGCCTCTCCCAGTGTCTCCCAGGTTGGAATGCTGTCATTTGGGTAACCAGTCTGAGTCATGGTGTCATGAGGCAGAAAGAAGGGGAGGGAATGACTTACGCTCTTTAAATGAACAAGTTCTTTGAAAGCAGCAAGTCCAGAGATCAGAAGAATAAGGTCTGGAGATTTTTCAGTGAACCCCTTCATGGTGCTCAGCTCAAACTAATGGAAGCTTTGCTCTCTCAGGTGCTGGGTGCCTTTTGAGCCCCACTTTTGAAGTTTTCACAGATTTTAAGAAGGAAGTTGTTTCCACAGTTTTGTGGCTTTGGAAATCATCCAGAGATGTATTTCCACACACCTTCTTGCTTCTCCTGTTACAGTTCCTGAGAGGGAGCTGTAGCTGCACCTGCACAGCCATGAGAGGCTGGATGGGGGGTGTCCCACCATGGGTGGGGTATGGAGAAGGCACATGGGCTCTTCACAGCGGTGCATGGTGGGAGGAAGAGAGATACAGGCATAGATTCAAACGAGAAGCTCAGAATGAAAACTCAGAAAACTTTCTCACC
The DNA here is from genome assembly GCF_030028575.1 of Malurus melanocephalus. Taxonomy (NCBI): domain Eukaryota; kingdom Metazoa; phylum Chordata; class Aves; order Passeriformes; family Maluridae; genus Malurus; species Malurus melanocephalus. Next base: position 4,594,697 of record NW_026623246.1, read on the forward strand.
TTGAGAAGTCAAACAGTGGAGAAGGTTGCTCTCGCAGGTTGTGCTGTTCCCATCCTTGGAGCTTTTCTTGGCCAAAGCCCTGATCTTGTGGCTTTGGGCAGCAGGTTGGATTGGATGCCTCCTGAAGGATCCTATCATCCTACCAAGAGTGTTCACTACTAGAACTTGTTTCTCTCCTCATGTTTCTCTGGAAAATCTCTAAGCAGAGACCAGGCAGCTCGGGCTCCTGCCCAGAAGCAMAGGACACACATTCATTTACACAGTACAGAACTCTGGGCACGCCCTCCTAGCAAACACCAGCTGCTGAAATAGAAAGGCAGTTGGCTTTTCCCCTGACCCCACAGCCCAGAGTTACCATGGTAACAAAGTGAAGAGGAAAATGATTTTGTTTAGATCTGGTTGGGAAGAGGTTTACTGCYTATGTTGAGTGACTACATGAGCTCAGTAGAAAGTAACCTTATAAAAATTGTACTGTTTTTCTCTAGCATTTTGAGGATTTTTTAAAAATCAGTACTGGATTCTGAAGGAACCATTAAAGAAATTCTAAATGGGGTGGGGGGGGGAGTTGGTTTGTGAATGCAATTCTTCAAAAAGGCAGTTGATTCGATTCAGGATTACAGGGCTGCCTGCCTGCCTGCCTGCCTGCCTGCAGAGAAGTTACTTCAAGTTGAATGCGCTTTTTTACAATTAAATAGTATTTCTGACAGGTTGAAGCCGACTTTTTCCTGTTCTGAAGGAGCTTTTTCATCAACTCAGAAATTAACTTTAGCAGTGCTTGAAATTTAGTAAAAGGTACTGATCATTTCACTGGGTTGGCAGGCTGCTATCATGTTGCAGTATTCAATCTTCTGGTTCTTTTAACACCTGGAAAAGTAAACATTTATGCAGATTATTTTTCTTATTTTTCTTTTTCATTGATGAGTTAGCTCTTTTAGTCACTGAAAGTGTACAAACAAATCAAACMCTGGATATTTTACCATTAAATGACTGGAGTTTAGATTTCTGGATATATGAATCAGGTTAAATTTTTCATTGTGTCAAAGCATGAAAAAAATTATATTTTACCCAAAAATAGCCATATATCTTTTTGAAATGTGCATTTATGATCTTCTGTATAAAACATATCTTGTATACAAGGCACAGAATCATTCCTGCAGCCTTGTAGCTGCAGAAGGCAAGGTTTGCTGATAGGTGAGTAGCTGCTTTTAGAAACAATTCAAAGAGAAGGTTGCTAAGCTTGTTTAATGGAAGTCTTTTAATGAAATTCAAACCACTGAGTGTCTTTGGGATCTATAGGTATAAAATGTTTGTGAAGTTAGGGCTTGCCTGTGCCTTTGCTTCTTGGCTGTTGGGGAGATGTTCAGAGGAAGAGCAAATGCAGGCGCCTCACTGGTCCCACCACAGCGCATTGTCATGCCCACGTTTGTGACCTCTTGCTCTCCTGCTCTCTGTTCACCTGCTAAGCCCTTATTTAATGATGCTGAATCATGGAGTAGACTTAAAATCCTGTATTTGGCTGATCAGCTTAGCACAYACCCACAGTGGTGGCTCCCTGCGGTGCCTTTTCCCCACTCTGCAGAGGTGACGAGCAGCAGCCATGGGGTGGGTTTGGATGTTATAGGGTTGCCAAGGCAGGGCAGAGGCTTTTGGAGGCTGCCTGGGTCTGTTTGAGCAGTATCAGTTGTAGTGCTCGACAGATGATGTTGGTAGGGAGTTTAGACTGGTGCAGTCCTACGGATAAAAACCAGGTTGATTTGACATACTTCAATGCTAAAAATAGTATCCTATAATGATGTCATTGTCATGAAAGTTTTTTTTAAGCTGCAGGGGGGTAAGAACTGTGAGGTTCCAAAGCAGTCATCTTGGAGASATCATCAAAGGAAAATCACAGCAGCACTGGAGAAGCCACCTGTCCAGCTCTGGTCCCACACCATGTTTTATGACRTCCTTGGCAAATGCACAGGATTTGTGTAAGCCAGCTAGTGTTACTCTGTATGYAATGTCTTTTATGTTTATATTCACTTTAATGCTTTTGGTTTACAACATTTCAGTYTCTCTTTGTTTATACCAGTTTTGTTTTCTCTGTGATGATCTTTTTTTTTATTCTTTTACAGAAACTTGCTACTAAACTTGATTTGTATCTTGCTCCTTTGCAAGACCAGCATTATCCCCATAAAATTATTTGTGTTTGAAGTCAGAAAGAATAGTTTCACAATTCATGGAATTTACCTTCAGAAACTGTTAAATAATTTTAAATACAGCTTTTTTTATTTTTATCCTGATTACTTAATTATTTATTCTGTTTTCATGACCAMCAAAATTGCACTAAGTAAGAATTGGTAACAAAAAACTGCATTAATTAGGTGTCATTGCATTAGCTAGGTGTCATTTAGAGGCATTTTTCCTTCTAGGATTTATGATTAATTGTAGATCACAAYTGTGCATTGCATGACCTTTCCATGCAACTCTTTGTTGTCTATGTTACAACTAGAATTGCAAAGTCATTACACAAAATCATTGCCTAGGTAGGTTTTTGGATTTGCCATCTCATCCATGTATTACAAGCATTTTTACACGCAAACTAAACTACTTGCTGAACTACTTCTTTTGGTAGTTTTGTAGTAGGTACAATTTCTGAATTGTAACTGTAGATAGTACTCTTAATTCCTTGGGAACAACATTATAACTCAATATAATGGACAAGCAGATAACAATCAAAAATTAATGAGATAAAACTGCATATTCTTTATTTTGTTAAAAATGTGATAATGAAAATGTGTAAATCTTGGCATTTCTGGGGAAGAAAACAGAACAAAACAATGAGGATTTTGCTTATTACTTTCACTTTCAGAACTAATTATTTTAAGGATTAAGGAGCTTAGAAAAAACTTTTGTATGTTTCTGATGGTTGATCAAATACTGCTCTGGACATTCCATCTATTTAAAATACTTGTGATTTCAGGTGAAACAAGTATGTATCTTAYAGTTCTTGCCCCAAACTCGATTTTTACTAAAGGTAAAAATCACTCAATGGGGATAGATTTCAACAGAAGGTGCAGAAACCACATATATATATTAAAGTTCCATGCTTGCCTATGATTTTTGAGGTTTATGCACCATTTTATGCTGCTTTTACCTTGCAGGAAATTGCCTTTTTCTGGAACTAAATAATTTGGATATTGTTTCTTCAAAAGTGTGTGCATGCTTGAAGTGTCAAGCAGGTAGGTTATAAGAGGAAATACATTTACACAAACAATGCAGCATTTTGGGGCTTGTTCAAGCAGAGCTCCCACTCTCCTCTGCTTGCTTCTTGTCTCCTCACATGGGAAATATATTTTCTACGTAACTTAATATGACCCAAAAGAAGACTTAGAGGACRAGAGGTTATCAGTTACTGAATGAGAGTCAAACTAAGAGTTAATTCTTAACACAGAAATTACTGATTTTCAAAGCCACCAGAGGAGGAATTTTGTTTCMAGCTCTCTTGGAATTCAGTGACTTCTTTGAAAACTCCAGTCTGACAGGCTGGATCATTGGTTTTAATGCTGTGCTGAATCTTTACAAATGACAGTAACAAATCTGCAAAGTCAGCAATAGAATCTGTGCCCTTGTACAATGGTGGGGAGACAAAAGCTGATAGGAAGCCAGGTGGGCTCTTGGCATGGGAAACTGTGACAGCACACAGRACCACACATTCACTATGTCCAGAATTAATTTTGCATTATCAGCAAAGAGTTATTACAGCCAAACAGGAAAGAAAACTTTTGATGGCATAAGCACCTTTTCAGCCAGACTGGGATGGAGAGGCCACAAGCTCACACAAACTAGGCCACTGAATGAGCTGGCGTGTTTTAAGTCAGGATCTGGTTCATATTCATACCAGGGAAACAGAAACCTGCTGTCAGCAATCCGCCTGACACAAAACCCTTAAGGAACAAAAAAGCATTCATCATTCCAAGAGCTGCCAGTGCCCATTCAGTTCCCTGCTTTCCAGCTGGAGGTCCCACCAGGTGCTTACTGCCCTTTGCCACCCTGCAGGTAGTACAAAAGGTTTGCCTTTTCATTGGAAATGTCGCTGCAGCTCATGCTTGCTTCTGCTCTCTTTTCAGCCAGAGGCCAGAAGCATTGTGCTGAAAACTAAAGCTCTTTTCAGCTTTTTCTCCTGGCTGTTCAGCTCCCTTTAATCACTTTCCCAAGCTCAAGTCCTGGGCAGATGGCAATGCTATTATCCTCATYTCCTTCAAACATTCCACTTTATTTTTAAAAAACATGCTACCATACTGAAAGCCATCCTTGTGAAATATCTCCCCTGTCCCAAACAAGGGACAAACCCACTCTCATTCACTTTTCTGCCCAGCTGTAAATTCCCAGTGTAATATTTGGCAAGCCATTAAGGGGCAATTTTTTTACATAGGTACTGATCTGGCTCCCAGGCTCCCTGTACCTTGATTTTCCATCACTGTGAAAAAGACCTGACTGCTTCCTACTGATGAAAAGAAGGATGTAGTTAAAATCCTGTAGTCTTCAGGCACTTTTAATAGCACTAAGAAACCCATGTATGATCCTGCCCTTCACCTTCTACATGGCCAAGGATTATACAGTGTTGAATGACAGTAAAAGGTGGTTTGCAAAGCAGGTTATTATCGACTTTCAGGTTATGGAAGCTTGGTTAATGAAAGTGATTTTAGAYTGTGTGAAATTTCCTCTTGGCTCTTTTATAATTTGCGTTTTTTCTTAGAAAAATAGATAAAACCCAGACAAACCCAAAGCTGAAATGCCCTGACCTTTTCCTATATTAGAATTCATAGAGTCTCCTGAGTTGTTTATATGTAGGAAATGAATACTTGTTGGTTTTTAGCACCAGTGTCAGGAGCTGTCCAGAATTTYTCCTGCCCACCTGCACAGCTTGCTGGTGCTATTGCAGCATTCTTGTGTACACATGAAGAGCAAATTAAAAATCCTCCTTGCTTCTTCAAATACTATCCAAATGTCACAGGAAGGGTCTTGGGTATTTGTGTCTCTGGTACATCTGGTACAGTTTTATATGTCTGTTTAATTTCAGCAGGTCTTTGCTTCTGTTCAATTCCGTGGAGCCAGGTAAATTCAAATAAATAATATCAAAGGCTGTTCCTCTTTACATCCTTAACTAAAGTAGCTGGGGTCTGTTAAACAGAGCTGACTCTGCTCAGAAGAAAAACGTGCTGTGCACAATGTGGAGATCAAATCTGTTGTAAGCATCCAGCTTGTTTGTGTTYAATGTCAGTGTCACAACTTGCATGCATAGTAGACTCAGATCTTGAAGAAAGCTTTAGGTGCATTTCCTGATTCTCCTTTCTAGTGTTCTCTACTGATCTCCTTCAAGGGCTGTGTTTTCTCCCCCTTCTCTCACAAAGAGTGATCAGAATGAGCTCATGCTCTTCTCCTTCAGGGGATTTTCTTAGCTCTGCCCGTTGCTTCCAAGTAGGACACTGAAAACAGGAGACACTTAGAAGCCCTAAGAATTTAGGTATTCTCAAAAATGTAATTTTCCCCATCTCTCCCTCRTGCTTCCTTGTCTTTTATTCTCAGCTTCTCCATCTGACACAGAAACTTTCTGTTACAGTTTTCCTCTGCCTTTTCCACTAGGTCTGTGCTTGTGCCTTTGCTAAAGTCCCCTATTTTTTCTTAYTCTTTCAGCTTCAAAATCATAGCAAAATACATGTGCTCCATTCTGACACCCGAACATTCATCACCCTTCACTTTGACATCTGCTCTGAATTCTCTTCTCCCAAGGACAGATGTTTTGCTGCAGACACTGCTGCTCACCTGAGCAAAACCCCCCTCTGCCTCCTCCTCCCCACTCTTTCTGAATTCCCTGAGCAGCACAGGCAGGAGTGACAGCATCATTGCATCAATTTAGGTTGTGCTGGGAGCTGTACGAAAATGCACATGCAAAATTAAGTGCCAATTTTCTTCTTTTTTTAGCCTTTACAGCCTACGATTATGGGAAGACAAAAGCAAAAGAGGAAGAGGGATGATTATCACGTGAGTATAGGGAACACACCACTGACACTAAAAATATAGTCCTCACTTTTTCAGCTATATTTGCCTGTTAAGATGTTGTTGAAAATATATAGAGTATTTTTCTGGCAAAAATAGAATGTAAAAGAGATAAAAAKRATTTTAAATTATTAAAATAATTATGTTGACAAAGCTGATTTGTGCATGAACCAGGAACTCTCCAATAATGTAGGAAGGCTCCATGCTTTTAACTTACATAAACTACATAAGTTCTTAAGAGACTTTGTGGCTCCTTTTTCTAAACGCTTTGTTGACAGCAATGTAGCCATGTGGATGCTTCTTTCAGCAGTTCAGCTCCCAAACCCATGATTTTCCTTTMTTTGGACCATGCTGGATTAGGATTTGCTTTGTTCAGAAAAAGCTGTTTCAGAGGCAGCTGGCTGTAGCAGGGGCTGTGGTGCTGATAAATGAATCACAGYGAAGGACAAAGTCTCTGCTGCTGTTGTGCTGTACCTTCCGGATACATCTTTTGWGTGTCTTGGGTTTTGTATTGAATGCTCCCTTGTTATTATTGCTACCAGGAGGAGGAGTCCTTTGACCTTGCTGCTGTTGTCCCTCTGCTGTGTGACGTTCTGATGACACTGTTCAGATGCTCTGTTTTTCCCAGCTCTGTGTAATGCCAGATTTCTCTGTCTTGCTGCTCCTAACCAGATCAGCTTTCTGGATGAGGTGCTGCCTGTCTCTGGCTACTTTGCAGTGAATTTTATACCTTGCTCTTTGGAGTCTGTAGACATCTTTTATACATGTTATGTAAATGTGGTTGTGGTTAGAGAGTTGTCCATTTAAYTGGACATTTTCTCTTGTATGCAGCCCTACATGGGGCTTCTACTYGGGACTGCAGTGCAGTCTACTCATAGAAGGATTTTGTGCTCCCTGAGTGTCTGAGGCAGACTCAGTTTCCTCAGGGGTGTATTGCAGWGGTTTGGCATTGCCAAGGAAGGATTCTGCCCATTTTGGTGGCATTGTGCACTGCCAACTTGGTGTTTCTGTTGCCTTGTGGTACCCAGCAGCAGATGCTTTGGGGTGTTTGGGACTGCCTTGGATGGATCTCCCYGCATAGAAACCTACACGTGGGTGAWTCTTCTYTGGGCCCTTGTATGGTCAATGGAGACCCACTCAGTGCATTCCCTGGTGTCGATGGCRTCATTCCTTTCACACTGAAGATGGTGCCTGCTGGAGGTAGCTGCCATCTTTCCATTTTCTGAGGGAGATTAGGATGACTATCTCAGATTTGGAGGTATCCAAGATGTCTCATACTAGGTGAGATGTGGGATCCCACATAGGACGTGATTCATCCTATATTGTACATATTGGCACTGCCAATGCCTTAGTCTTCTTTCCAACCTCCTAACTTTTCATCAGGCAAGGATAATTCAAATGCCTGATCTTACATCATTGGTGACTGAGTAATGCAGAACAGACACAGGCCAGACAAAATCCTTTGTTTTAAACAGAATACATAGTACYTGATAATATTCAGTACAGAGTGGTCATGTACATGGAAATGTACTTCTCATTGTTAAAAGGGAGCTTTATGTGTTGTGACCTCTCCCAGGAGCTGAGTGGGGTTTTTGTTAAATTGAAGTGTCTCCATTTGGGCACTGATCACTCTCTTTATTGCACACTTTGTATGGTTGCATGTTGTGTATATTCTCTCATTTGGTCTCTTTCCCCTAGAAAATGGGTACCAGCCTACCACTGGGGCATCACCAAGCCCCCATCAAGTCCAAACAATAATTATTCCACTCTTTCTACAGCAGGGAAAACATTGTGCTTTCTGCAGTAAGAGGTGTCTGAAGGAATAAAATGTAATTACAGTTCCACCTAGAGCTTGGTCAAGCTCCATCTGTCTTGCTGAGATGAACGGTACAGCTAAAGACTGTGCCAGGAGCTGATGTGTGGGAGTCTGCCTGAGTTACCAGCCTGTTGTCTGCTCCTTTCATGAGTGTGGCTCTGTTATTTAGTGGCAGCCTGATAGGAAGCCCAGCAAAGCCACAGGCAGTTTTTCCACTGACTTAAGTAGGTTTAAATTAGGCCCCACAATAAAAACTGTCTCTTTAGAAGACAGGATATAACAGAATGGTGAGGAGCTGTGAGTGGCTTAATCATTACATTTACTCAGCTTTATGACTAATGCCTGTGTCAGTTAACAAGTTTTATTAACAATATAGTGACCTTGAAAACTCTGTACATCTGACTAACTCTTTTATGAGTAAATGCTCTCTGTATTGATCAAGGATGTAATTGAAATGATGTCATGTAAAATGACTGTAAGCTTAAAATAAATAATATATGGATTGCAATTTCAATTGAAACTGGTATTGGTCTTAAACATAGAAATAACACCTTAAATTAGTGAAATTAAGGGAGTTAGCATACTATCAGTATCAGGTAAAATGTGTGTGTATAGTGAGATGAATATTAAGGCTATTAATCATAGGTATGAAGTGCTAGGTAGTACAGTATTATTCCAGCACTGGAAAGACTTAAATGTGGATGTGATGAATTTGGGATCTATAATTTGCCAAGGCTGAAAGTCTGTATGAGAGTGAGAATGGATATCCATGAAGGGGATRGATTATATGGCTAATGTCATGGCAGGTCATGCTAAATAAGAGATAAGGCTTTAATGATGCTCCATGCACAAGCAAATGCAGAGAGCTGGACAGTTCCTGTAAAGTTATGGGGAGCAGCTGAGATTCACCACATCAATGGTGAGGGTGAAAACTGTACAGCATACTCCAACCCACTCAGAGATCCAACCACCCCTTTGTTCTGYCCCTGAAATGTCACTTATCACTGAGGTAAATCAGCACATCTACTTAGCCATTTCAGTTCTTTCTCTTCCCCAGAAATGTATATGGCATAGCACAAGTGTGATATATGCAGTGTGATCACACCTCCCAAGATACAGAGCTGGTCTGCTTGCTKTTGAAGGCAATCTTCTACACCGCTCAACAAAGCAACATTCTTTCTTTGAGAAAGGAATATCCATACATTTCTCTGTGCATGAATGCTGTGTTTTGCCCTRTATTATAGCTGCAGTCCATAGCAACCTCAGTGCTGTAAAATATTTGCCTCAGTWCTGCACTGTGGTCGAGCACCATGGCTTTCTTACTTAAACCCTCTGTTTAACCCTACTTAAATGTGCAAGGACAGCTCTCCTGTGTCAATGTCTTMATTCAGGAATACAATAATGGCACCAAATGTTTCTGAATGGCAGCAGGCCTCCGCAGCCTTGGGGTGTGCTCTGCCATCACAGTGCACAAAGAGGCTCCTCTCACACCTTTCTCACATCTGACATGGGGGGTTGGKGAAGGGGCTGAGCCCAGTGCAGGCAGGTAAATGGAGCTTTCTGTCAAACCTGCTGTACAGATCACAGGAGTTCACAAGAGAACTGCCCCTCCCACCACATTCCAGCCAAATCTGGGCTGGGAACCAAGAGGAGCTGAGATTCTCATGTGCTGCAGGGATTGAGGGAAAAAGCAGCAAGAGAGAGAACTCCACCATGAGAGATGTGTGGGAGGGATGAGGAAGGGAACTGAAGAAACCTGGGAAGCATTATCAACTTTCTTTGCAAAGACTACCCAAAGCAGTATCCATCTGAGTAAGAGCCAACATCTCTGGGAGTCTCCCTAGGTCCCCTTTACACACATCAAATCAGAATAGTTGATGGAGTCTGGGGCACAATTAGTCTCTCCTGAACACCACATCTAAGGAATCAAATGAAACATCCCCCTAAAATTTCTTGCAAAGCATTGGAAWAGGCTGCCCAGGGAAGTCACCGTTCCTGGAGGTATTTAAAATGTGTGGATGTGATAGGGACACAGTTTAGTGGTGGACTTGCCAGTGCTGGGTCAACAGTTGGACTTGATCCTAAGGGTCTTTTCCAACCTAAATGATTCCGTGATGCTACTGATTTCATGAAGGATGTCAAGGTTCAAGTTCAACCAACAAWGCTGGCAATGTATATGTTGAAAGTTTAACTGGGGTAAAAGCCACCACTGTCGTGTTTACTGAGAAAGCCACATTTCCCCCCCAGAATACTGTTAAGCAGGATTGCTACTTAATTATGAGTTAAAACACCTTTGTATGTCAGGTTTGTCAATAATTATAATTGCTAAACTTCCACTGACCTTTAATGGATATACTGTAATTTTTCCCCCAATATTCCAGAATGATAATCATCCATTTAAATTATTTTTAAAAATATGCTTGGAACACTTGCATGAAGTTTGTGAGAGTCTGAAGTGTGCACCAATGCAATTAGTTTACTGTCAGTAGTGAATGAAGTYCTTATTGTTTGTGCTGTCCCTGTGCCTGCAGTCCCTCACCACTGGGCTCTTCCCTGTGCTCTCCTGCCCCATGAAGGCTGCTTTGACTTCAGCCAGAATCCATCTGGGACAATTGACAGCAGTGGATCACAACTCTCTGCCAAGAGTCTTCAAGCTCTCTCTTTCATGAGTAGCTTACCAAAATGCATAGCAATTTGTGTATAAAAATAATTTGTGCATGTGTTTGTGTATAGATAAAATGTATATAAATGTAYTTGTGTGTGAGGCATATATGTATCTATGTGCATTTAAATACACACATAGGCAGGCATGGAATCATACACAGCCTTATCCAACTATCCCTGATTCATCTCCTAGGTGCTGCCTAAAGACCCTGACATAAAACAGCAGTTATTTTAAAATAATACAACCAAAATCTCTAAAACAGGAGGCCAATACTGCATGGTAACCTTCCTGTTATGCAGATGTATCCCATCACCACTGCAGTTGCACATCCATCAAGCTATACCTTTCTTCAGTGGTGTTTATGCAATGCTCCAGATTTGAATTGATCAAGTAAGATGACAGTCAGTCCATGTACATTGAATAGATGCYACTTTGGAAAACTGTGACTCAGAAGGAAGTGCTGTTGGGGAGGTTTTCTGTCTTCTATCCACTGAAGTGAGTCACTATGGAGTGAAGTACTGCTTTTTGCAGGCAGACCTTTAGACAAGAGACTGAAACATCAAGGAGCTCTGAAACATCAGCCTTGTTCTAGAAATCCTTTTGTGTAAAAAGAAGCCAACCTACTCTAATGTACTCTTGCGTGAGATGCTAATCCGAGGCAGCTTCTGTCTCGGTTTATTTCATCCTATCTGGAAGAGTTTTTTTTCCAGAGTAGAGGGATGTTCTGATGGTGTTAACTTTCCCATTTAGAGGTTACCAATGTACAAAATGCATGTACCTTTTGTACATGAATGTCATAGATGACTGTGGTATTGCAGCTCTAGTCTTGATTGATGCTGGCAATATGCTGTGTTCTTGGGATTGTACTGAACACGGTTAAGGTTCATCATAAATGGCAGCAGTCTGAAGAGAACTAAAATGTTTAAGTTACAAGAAAAACCTGTAGCAACTTAAGAATTCAGCCTCTTTTTAAAATCTAGAATACGAGCATCTTTGAAAGCAAAGCAATTCATAGCTAAAGTACCTTGGAAAGCCCAGCTCTGCCCCTCTAGCAAMAGCAATCCACCTTCCTTCTTCCTGATAGAGCTTCTCTGAGACATCTGTACTTTGAGCCGWCACACAGTGTGTTGCCATTAGGGAAGGACTAAGAAGAGCTGCAGAAATTAAAACCCTGTTTGTGGAGAGTGTCATTATTTGCTTAGGTGAGTTTTTTTTTCCAAGCTTAATTAAAAAAATCTGGGAAGAGTGACTGCAGCTTTGAAATTATGGCAACATCATTGAGCATTATCATCTCTTGTTTGGCCACATGTATTTATGAATTCAAGAAGCTCCTACTRAGGAAAGGTGCATCAGTACATTGTAATCACAACTTCAGTGGGATGGCATTTTCTGGCAGCAGTATGAAAGGCTTCATGAAAAATAAACCTTAACCATCTCAAGTGAGGGTGTCTGTGCTATTGTCCTGGCACAATGAGCATCCTCTGTAGCTTAGCTTTTACTCTTTGATATGCTGCTTTCAAAAACGCATTAAAAAGCTTCCTGTAGCTCTTGCTGCCATCTCCCACTAAGCCAGATCGCTGTGTGGCATTACTTCTCTTCCTCAGAGTTAATGCTGAGGAAGTCAACAATGCTGAGGAAGTCAACAATGAGATGAAAATGTGATCCTAAGCTGTGTCCAAGAACCATTGTTTGCCAGGAAGGGAGCTGGAGGGGTGGCTTCACTTATGTTTTGCACCTCTGTGGTTGAATCAGAGAGAAATGCATTCCTTCCCTCTCCTCCTCCTCCTACACCCTTAAGTAATAATGCAAGAAGACATTTGAAATAAATAGTTCCTTGATAGGAATGCGTGTCTTTAATTTCCTTACTTAAATGAAGGAACTTTACTAATTGGAAAAGATCCGCTTTTGTTTACGTGAATTTGTATGAAATAAATAGCTGCAAAGAGGATCATAAAAACATGAATCCTGAAGACTCAAACATCAGAGGCAATTAAAACTTTAGGCTCTGCACATAYTGAGAGAAAGAGTGGCTATACAAAAATAACTTTGAGGAGGATACTTCCACGGCAGAGAAGCAGCTAACTCCTACATGCAGCAACACATACATGCAGCCTACTTTTTGTCAGGAATGGATTCCAGGGTCCCAGGGGTCCTGTGTGAATACTGTCACWCTGCATTCACAGCTTCACACACGAGAAAATCCACTGCAATGTGCATTTAATCCTTCAGAGGAGCCTGGAAAACTCAGCCTGGACTTCGCTACATTTCAGAAATCTTACAAATCCATGCCTACCCCACTGAAGGTTTCATGAGGATTCCTTCACTGCACCGGTGAGATAAATCTTCTAATCTCCTCCTCCTTTTCCAGTAGTACTGGTCTCTGGGAAGYAACAATTCAGGCAATCATCAAAATCTTTCCTTCATGGTGGATATACCTGCGTGAATAGTTAGGCCATCTAAAAATATGAAACTGCAGTGTTTCAGCCCTTTCCCACACAGCTGGGGCATCACTGGTGTYAGCTGCTCAGTTTTCAGCATCTCTAAAATACTCGTTTCACAATWTTCTTTCAGAAAAAACACAATAAACACTTCAGATTCCTGGTCTGATTTAAGTGTTCATTGAACTCTGTATAAATCAGGTGCAAAACAACAACATCTTCAACACCAGTGACTGTCTCAATTAGTAAATGATGATATTTTAAGCAGAATTCTCTGTGGGAGGCTCCATTTTCCCATTAGAAACTTCCTGATCCTTGATTATTCCTCCGTCATCACTGGTGCTTAGAATTCTCCTCATTTGCTGAGAACATCATTAATATTATGCACCAGATAGGTAACAAAGTGACTTTTAAAAAAGGGTAAACTAATTCACAGTAGGAAGCCAGAAGTGTACCAGGCTGTGGATAAATCTGTAAAAAGGATCTTCAATTATGAGGCCAGAACCTCACAGCTGTGGATGTGGATGTGTATTTACAACTGTCTCTTATTAATTTATTTATTCTTTCTCTGAGCTCCTTATAATGTTACCACCCCTGTGAGGCTGTGGATTCATTCATATGTGAATGCATTAATAGTGGCCATAAACTGGGAAAAAAAACATTAGGCCCAGCATGTTTCCATCCAAAGATGKGGAAAACTTTGATTATTCATTAGGCAAGAAAGAGCAATAATAAAATCTCTTTTCTTGTATTAAAATTAAATCAGAAATGCAGGAAAGAGCAGCTTGCCACCAGCCTAATTGTTCCAAGGGCTGCAGTTTAGGTCAACACTGAGGCATCTGTATTTACTTATTCTGATAGGAGACTGCCAATGCCCCAGGGTTTGGAAGGTCAGCCTCCTCTCCACTGTGTTTTCTTTATTTTTCTGTAAATTTTTTACATCCAAGTTTGAAGCTGAAAGTTTTTTCTGTATCAAATTTGTGTATATTTCGGGTGGTTTTGTTAAATGAATCTTCCTGGAGTACCATCATATTTGCCATGTTGCAAAGAAGCACTTGATGCTGTGAGAAATTKGGGTAAAAACAGATCCTTCTTATCCTTGGGCTTTCCACTTGGGTGTTATTGCTTCCTTCCTCCACTGCAATAGGGAACACCAAAATCCTATGGATACCATGTTTGGGTCATTTGCTGGAGAAAGACAACCTGGAAATGCAATGTATCTCTTTACTATGGCACCTTCTGTAAGCTGAAACATGACTGGCAATAGATGTCACATCATTTTCTCACTCAAGACAAATATAATTCTTAATAAACAAGGAGTTTTTACAGACAGGAATAAAAATATAATGTATCTCTGATATGCAGTTTTCTCTGAAGTCCTCTTAGATAAACTATCTAATAAAATATCTAATAGACAAATTATATTGCACACAGGAGGTCAGTGAAAATATACAAAATAGGTTGATGAAATTCCTTCTATTTTGTGATTGCAAGAGTTAACATGGATATTATSTTCAGAAAACAGAACATAAGATACACCAGTCAAAACTCTAATAGTGGCTGGAATAATGATGTTAAATATGGATGAACCTTAATATAGAAACATAAATACACCTCTGACCCAGTGACTGACTCAGAAATGAACCAAGTGGAGAATCCGTGATCCACCTCAGGCATCTGAACTGCACACCTAGTTTTTAACTGGCAGTACTAATTCAGGTTAATATAAACTCCARTTATTCCTGCCAACCACCACTCTGGATAGTATGTCCCACCTCACTGCTCACACAGTAAGGCTTCCTGAATACTTCTCAGTTTCTCATATTTTAATGTAAATATTTTTGGGGTACAGTTTCATCTGCAATTATCTCGTTTTACTGGTCTTTTTCCACAGTACTTAGTAAGTAGATTACATACCATTCCTGTAGACAATATTGGAGGCTTACCTTGTGCCTGGCTGAAAATATATGTATTCTGATTTTTTCATTAATATAATTTGATTCTGGTAAAAAAAAATATGAACAGAAAACTCCACAAACCCCAAAAAAACTTATGTAAGAGAGCCACAATTCTTGTTTGTCAAAGATCTGCCAAAAATCTCATTATATCATAACTACCTAACAGTTTCACACTTAAAATGATTGTTGCAGCAAGTTATATACCTCTGGAAATAATCCTCAGCGATGTGCATTTCCCCTGAGTTATCCCTGTTTTTTAATAATAAGGATAAACACCTGTTGCTTTCCGTTTCTCTATTACAGCCCTTGCATTTTAAGAGCTGAAAGAAGCAAACTGAGAAGTGGGAGATCCCGACAGCATGGAGGTGTTGGAGCCCACTGCAGCTGGGCCGTGTCCAAAGTGAGGCTGAGAGCAGACGTGGTGCAGAAGTTGCAGACAATGATTCAGATCTTGGTGATGTAAGATAAAATACTGARCATAGCATAAGGCTATAAAGGAACCAGATGATGCTCTACTCCTGCTAAATACACCATGAGATATCCAAAATTTAACCCTAWGTGTATAGTTGTGACACTTGATTAAAAACATGGTAAGATATACAAACCTGGACTTTTTTGTCATTCAATTTGTTCTGCATTTTTTGCTGAATAAAGCAAGCCTGGAGAGATATCCTGCATGAAAAAGGCTTCTTGTCTTGAAAGTTCATTAAATCAAATTCTGAYCTTTTAGAGTTGATGCTAGCTGAGCCTTTCTGCACCCTGGATAGCCAAACTGTTGGTCCACAGATCTCACTTTTTCATCAAACATTCCTCACCTTCCCGATCATTAAATGACCCTCCTTGTTCTTGAAGCATTTTTGATGTTCATCAAAATGCAAACAACTAAAGARCATCTATGAAGCAACTGTTGAAAACAATATGGCTTCTAAAGGAAATACTTCACAGAATAAAATAATTTCTACAATCACAAATTTCCAAATCAGCACAAATGTATCACTGTAAGAACATCTGCACACATTTATAGGCACACCTGTACTATATATATAAATATAGATGTAGCCACATGTGCACCTAAGCAGATAAGACACATTTTAGCTTTGCTGTGCTGCCTGTCCTGGGGCCCCTCRCCTGAATATATCATGTACCTTTAACTCCAGCCTGAGATTAACAGATTGCAGGCTGAATAGAGTCTTTTTATAACACTAGTCCATGGGGAAATTCTTAACAAAAATGTTTTTCTSATATCATTTGCAATTCATATATGCTATGAACAGGATTCTATTAATTGAACATTGAAAAAAATCCTAATTATTGCATATATTATTAATGACCTTCATGCTTCTACAATAAGCAAACCAGTAATGTTCAGTACCATTGTATGTCCTGAGGGTTTTCTCACTGTGGATTCTGTATAATTGCTCTTCAAATGGTTATTTTTTCCTAMGGATTTCTACATTTAGATGACAAATCAAGCTTCTCTAATTGCCAAAYTGTATCTGCTCCTTCACCAAGAGACACCTCACAGAGTTTCTGAGTCAGAGTAACCAGGCAACCCTAAGCCTCTAGACTAGGAGGCAAAGGAAAACRTGTACTCCTACAGCAAGGGGAAAAATTATCATTTCAATCTCTATTCAAAAATTTGTCATAATAGAAATAATGTTTGCTGTGACTCAAACATTTCAAAGGGTGATAAAAATCCTCAGGCTCAAGATGTCCAAGTCAGAAGCTGAGGAGTTTCTCATTAGTTCTACCAATGCGGCTGGGCAAACTGGAATCCTGGCAAGAGCTGGTCAGGCAGCTCTGGGCCTCTGAGCTCCAGCATGGTCATGACTTTTGATTCCTGTTAACTGTGTAAAGTCATACCAGGGAGATACCAAGTGCCAATCTGTTGTTTTCTGGGGCATAAATCTCCTGATGGTCCAGTCAAAGTCAAGTCTTTACAGCGCAAATTTCTGCAAATCCCAGAGATGACCTTCCATCAAGGGCAGCTGCTTTGACTCACTGAGATTTATCCAATGACCTGACAAAAACCACAAAATTACCAAAAACCCCTATCTTAAAAATAAATAAATAAATAAATAAATAAATAAATAAATAAATAAGTGATTGTGTGTCTTGGAAGAAGCCAGAGGAATGGACCATCACCACTGGTCACAGTTCACAAGGTGGCTAAACTGAGAAGCCAGGACATTTCCTGGGGTGCTTCCCCTTCCTGTCTGTATTATGGGAAGTGCAAAGAACAGTGCTGCCATGGCTTCARCAAGGAAAGCAGCAGTATGGAGGGCCAAATATTCCATGATGATTGTGTGCATGTCCCTCTCTCAGAACATCTCCCACTACTTGGCAGCTGGGAGGCACAGATGAAATCCACTTTGCACAGAAGCAGATTTTGGGCCATCAAACCCCTGTCCTGATTGCTTCTGATCAGCTTGGCTGCTGGATGCAGAGTGCTAAAATAGCAGCAAAGTGACAGATACTCCTCCCCCCAGCTCTCCAACCTTCCCTTCTCTGAAAGGATGGCTGTGCTTGCTGTGCTCAGCCTCCTCCCTCCTCACTCTGTGGAGCTTTTCCCCCACTTGTGGCTGTTGGTGAGGTCTAGTGAGTCTCTTGTGCATCTATGGCCGTGGCTCAAAGACTTTCATCCCAGCCTAAAGGAATGCTCTCCTGCCTTTAAAAAGCTGACATGACACCCCCAGATTATTCAACAGCACTTAGCCACCACAGGGTGCCTCAGGTTCAATTACAGAAGACCATGAAATGTCTCAGCTACTCTGCAGGTRCACAGTTCCCAGGGGAGCAATGATTTCTGCAAGTGAACATCAGAACTTCCTAGTGTTTACCTAAAAAGGCAAATGAAAACTAAATTCTGAAACRACCTTTGCATGTATGTGTTGCATTTAGTCTCCTGTTTTCAATGCTAGATACTTACCTTATGGCAAAGGCTAACAAATTCCTTTAGATTGTTACTCCTCGCACCTGTTTGCAGGTCTGCTCCCTCCCTGGGGGGGTGCATGAGGGAGCAACAGACTTTGGTGGTCCCTCTGGCCTCCTCTGACAAGGCTCTTGGAAGATGTGCAGAATCTTGGAAGAGACACTTTTCTCTTTTTTCTTTTTATTCTCCTCTCCTCTCCTCTCCTCTCCTCTCCTCTCCTCTCCTCTCCTCTCCTCTCCTCTCCTCTCCTCTCCTCTCCTCTCCTCTCCTCTCCTCTCCTCTCCTCTCCTCTCCTCTCCTCTCCTCTCCTCTCCTCTCCTCTTTTCTTTCTCACACAAATCCATTCTTTTCTTCCAGCCACTTGCACTCTGGGCACTGGCACAGGGTGCCTCTGGCCACACAATTCAACAGCCTCACAAAGAAATATTCTGCTCAGAGCATTTTCCCTTGGCCCCATGAGGGGAAGAAGGGGAAGGGGACAGGGGAAGGGGACGGGGCCCCAGTCCTGGATAGCAACCAGATGCATGCTTAATGTCACCCCCGAACCTTAGCTCCATTGGTTTCACTCAAACGTATGTAGATATTGCCATGATTTGCCACAGGTAAAGGGACTTAGATATGTGTAAAACCACATAAATTAAGGCCTTAAGTGTCSATTTGTTTTCAGTAAAGCTGTTCCTGAAGTTAGATGTAGTTTGAGGTATTAAGGGATGTGACCTGGCCTCATACAGAGTAATTTTTAAATCCTGCCGTTCCTAGAAGCATATTRGATTGCTGTGTTAGTGTGTAGTGAAAAAAAATCCCAGCATGAGAGACGCTGTGATCCTGGGATCCGAGGAATGCTGTGGTCCTGGTAGGTAACTCCGGGCAGCCTGGCGGGACAAAGCTGCACACACCGGCAGGGCGGGCAGGAGAGAGGGGAGCATTCGAGGGGAAAAACGATTGGAAAAGCCATAGGGGCAGTGCCGGGTTCCTGCAGCCAGGCTGGGACCCGGGAGCGATCGGCAGAGTCAAAGGGCTGTGGGTGACGGACACGGGGCACTTCCCGGCAAARTCCCCATCCCGTGCCCGGGCACGGCAGCACCGCACCACTGAGCACAGAAATCTGACCTGGGAGGACGTCCCTTAGGGCCCGTGTTTGTAGGACGCCCCGGCAGAGGGGATTTTGGGGTTTGGCTGTTTCGGGAGGGTTTTCGGGGCTGGCCGCGGGTCCGGGCTCCCCCCGGTGGCGCCGCGGCGGCGCTGCCGCTCCCCAGGCTCGGCCACAGCGGCTCCGCTGCTGCGGCTCCTCCCGCTCGCTCCTGCTGCCCACGAGGGCCCCAAAAGGATTTKAAATAAAGGACTTAGAAGGGGGATAAAGCACACAAGATTTACACTGATGTGTGCTGAACAATCTCTAGCACGACATTAACTGGTTCACAGTTTTCTTACAGCACCACGAAGTCCTATTTTGCAACTAAATAACATTTCCCCATTTGTGTAGGTCATGATTCAAGGCTCTAAAAGGTCTTTCAGCACCATTTCGATGCTTAATTAAGCATTCAAACTCAAACTTTTCCAAGTTATACAATCACAGTAACCAATCTAAAGGATGCTTTATCTGCAAACCTCCCAAGTATTAGTTATTTCTGAAATCTGCTGGATTTCTCTGATGTTCAGTGCTCATAAAAGTAGCTGAGTCAGATCAGTAGGTATTTTTGATAATACAGTCTTTTATCTGTAATTAACTGCRATGGGAAAAGTTCCCCCAAGTGGTTTCCAAGTCTATTGCAACAAAAAGTAAAAGATGTGGATGGCGGTGGAAGGAAAAATTCCTTTATTTATATATGATGGTTACAAAATAATAGAAAACAGAGATATGCAAGGTAAGTGAGTGACTAYATAAGATTGTTACGCAGTATTTATGCCTCTCCTCTTTACTGTATAGCCCAGTTAGTTCTAGGTGGCATTTTGGTAATCAAAATAAAAGGAACTGCCTGTGCTCCCAGGACAGGTGTTTTACACCTGGRTTTTAGGGGATGAGTGTGCCAGGGAAATGCCCTTCCCGAGGGCTGCCCTTGGCCCAGGCTGCAGAGGATGGGCACAGGCACTGAGGGCAGCCCTGGTGCAGAGAACTGTGTGGACAGCGCTTCATCATCCCATGGGGCAGCCCCCTCCGAGTAGGCTGGGWTGTGAAGAGCAAGTCACCAGAGCACATTTTTGGGTTTGCAAGCACTGGACAGCAAAAGATAAAGAACAGGGAAAAAATTAGGGCAAAGGCATAAAATACTCTTCTTTTTCTCCTAGGAGCAGCTCCATGGACTTCTYGGGCTTTGCTTGGGTGCAAGGCACCTTGGGCTCAAGGGACTTCATAATACAAAACAAAACCACAGCATGTACAGTTCATSTCCTGATGCTTTCTGAGACCCTGAAAGGAAGGAATGGCAGCAAAAAAAAAGGTTTAATTTTCAGGATAATGTATCTGCAAAAGACATACAGTGAGAAAAACTTCCCAGGGTCCTAGAAAAACCTCAGTGCTGTTCCCCATAACACCCAAAGAGGAAAATTAAATACTAAGGAATCAACAGTGGGACAGTAGTAACTAAAAGAGGCAATGCCACGTGCCAGAGTGTAAATGCTGTAAAATTTGCAGCCACCTTCTTTCCTCACACTATAAAAGCATAAAATAGGCCTTAAAAGGTATTCTTTAAGATGATCAGTGTATGTAGCAGCTACAGTTTGAAGACAGTATCACTGAAAACATGATGATCAAAGGGAGATACACTAGAACATTTCATAGGTGACAGCTTCTACAAGGGGAGCATTTATTCAGCMAGGCTCCACCTACAAGAGCTGGAAGTCACCCTGCAAAATTTGTACACAAAGGACTAAAAACAAAATGATGGCTTTTAAAGAATTTTTTATTCACCCACGRCAGAAATGACAGCACAGGAGAGCGGAGGAACAGCCATCGCTCCTTCCTGTGGCTGAAACCCTCGGAGTCACACACATTTTCTTTGTGTTTGAAATTTCAACCTGAGGATTTGGTGCCGTGTTTTTCACAGTGGCAGCTGTTACTCTTACAGCTATTATATGCTCTTTCTGCCTCAGTTTCAAAATGTGCACTTACTATGAAAATAGCAAACTGAGAATGTTTTTAATGCTGTATAAAATGGACATGGGCAGGTTTGGGTGGCAGGGGTGGTCTGACAGAGCTGTACAGGTGCTCTCTGCTGAGCCATGCACAAGGAGGACTAAAATGCACCTTGAATAGGGATGGCATGGAAGGGTACAGGGAAGCCCAGAACCTGTGCAGTGCGAATTTTCAGGAAGGGCAAAAGGAGTTGAAGAGATAGTGAGGTATCAGATGACCAGGAGATGGTATTTGTTAGAGCTTCAAGTTTTCATCTTTCAGCAAAGAGTGTGAGACTGTGTGCATTTCAGTCATGCTTTGAAGGAGAGAAGTGGGCTTAGTACAAACTCATCCAGTCATGTGAAGTTGGGTTTCCACAGAAAGTTTATGAGGAATATTCACTTTCTTTCAGTCTGCCGTCAAAGTCATACACCAAATCTGCTTTGTGGCAAAGCAAAATATTCTAAATGTACCAATTCTCCCTCCTTTGGTGCAAGTGCCTCCCTATGAAAAATTGCCCCCTGACTTTGAGTTGTAGTAAACCATATAATGAAAAAGAGGCCCAAAAATTAAGTTAAAATTGCATTAGTTATTTTCTTGTGCAATGGAAATTGAAAGAGCAATGGAAATACCAAGATATGTTAGTTTCTATGAAGAAAGAAATGAGACATGGAGWGTGGCAAAGGTCTCTAAATTTTCCATGCACATGTAATTTAGAAGGCAGTATGGTGATAAATTAAATATAAAATATTCATWAGATTTAATTTCAATATAAAAAAGAGGAAATACATTAAGCATTGCTGCCCCTTTTTCATAGAGAATGCCTCTCTTCACTCATTTCAGAAAAAGACATGCATAAATCTTTTGTGTGACTAGAATAAAGATTGTGAGATTTTCTATTCAAGGAAAAGTCTATGGAAGGAAACATGAAAGCATTGACATACCTCAAAAGGGCAYGTTGTTTAACAAATGCCCTCATTACATGTAATTCAGTTTAAGCTGCAGASCTGTGTATGGAAGCCTGTGCTCGAGCAGATATAAAATCAGAGCCTCATTTAGRCTGGAAGTGACCTTCAGAAGTCCAGTGTGTGGTGGCAGGAGGGCTGGAGTGAGCAAATGTCATACACTTRGAGCACAGAAATGGAAATCACAGCACAGCTGTTGATCTTGTTCTTGGCATTCTAATAAGATGTTGCCAAGGCAGATCAGAGCATCTTTCAATGAGCTGAAAGAAAGCTTTCAGTAAGAGACATTCAGCTGAGAGTTCAGTAGGAGGCCAGAGTGAGAATAGTCCAAAACCCAATTTCTTAACATTGTATCTCACCCTTATAAATTCCAAACCAGAAGAATTCCATCCAAGATGACAAACAAGAATATTCGGAATATAACAATTTAAAAGACCACTACACCACCACAACATGCCAAMAACAGAGGCAAGCAGTTATGTGACAGGACGAGCCCTGGAGATGGGTGTGACTGCCCAGGAAGTGTTTCCCTATTCTCCATCAGTCCATGGGTGAGAATTGAGTAAAACAAGTKGTGCTCTGACACATGTGCTGGGCAGCAAAGGCCAGCTGGGTCCCCAGTGCAGGTTTCCTCTCTGCTCTGACRTGGGAGGGCATCACAGAGCATCTGCCATGGGAAGGGATGTGGATGACCAGGCTGGCCCTTCTTTGGCAGCTGCTGCGTGTCCCTGATGCCCCTTTAGTTCACATTTGAAACTTGGAATGTCTCTGATCTGCATCTGGGGAAACTTAAAACACTCAGCATTTATSTGCCCATCATCTGCTCCCTCCCATTTCAGTTGTGAAAACAAGACAGAGTTCGAGTAGCAAAAAAATTCAGCTGAAACTTTTGCATTTTGATTTACCTAAATTGCACAAGAGAAATCTCAGGGACAGACAGAGAACAGCACAGGCACAGACATGGACACGACAGAAATACCAAGGATGACTGGAGAGATGSAGACATCTTAAAGTTCAAGACTCCAGAGTATTTCCTGTCTTTCTCTAATATAAGTTAAAACAAGCTACAGTATTCCTGTAAAAACAGCAGTGTAGGAATACTCTTTACTGACACTAAGTCTATTTTATTTCTTTTTAATTTCTGAAAAGATTAACACTAGGCCCATCAGAAACTAGATTTTCTCAAAAAGATGCAATCTTTGACATTTTGATCCACTCAAAGAAAAATCCATCCTAATATATGAGAAAACATGAATAATCCTGTATCCAAGAGGCAGGGGCAGAGTGAGGAGGAAAGGTGGAAGAGCCTGTGTGGCCCTGGAGAGGGATCAGGGTTCTGGCCATTCTTCCTGCTGTGGCTGCCCACGCTGCCAATTCACAGAACCAGTCCTGCCARGGATTTGAAGGAAAACAGCCAGTTCTCTGTTTTCTGCAATCCCCATCAAATTCAACTCCCTGTCTCTTTCACAGGAGCTAACAAGCTGGGGACAATGTCAAGAAATACCTTTGACATTGCAAAGAAATTACTTTGAAAGACACAGTAACAAGTAGATCRCAGTGAGTCCACAAGTCATTGTACGAACATCATTTGGCAGTGCTGCTTGAGCTCACTCATACCCCAGCACAGAAATCCATCCAGGACCCACACTGTTGTCAGCAAGGCTGGAGAGCTCAAGCTTCTGTGTATTTTCTGAATTAATCTTTTTGAGGTGTATATGTGGATGGAGATGAAAAGTTTCTCTTTGTTTGAAAACCAGATACTTTTGAGTGCATTCTTCTGAGATACACAGCATTTTTCTTTTTCTTTTTCTTTTTATYAGACCAACAATTCCTGCACCTGATATATAGATCCCAGAACCAAAATTTCTCATTTCCAGGAAAGCAGGGCTCCATCACACGTAATRCTTATTTGGGAAGACAACAACCAAATATCCTCCCTTTCTTCTTTTTTACCTCCATATTTTATTGCTGAGGACCATGTAATTCAATATAGGATATCCCTCTGGTCAGYTAGGGTCAAYTGTCTCAGYTCTGTCCCTRCCCAGCATTTTGGCCATTGCTWGCATGCTTCCTGAGGGGGGAGCATGAGAAAAAGAGCAGGTGTAGAAGGTAGGCATGTTTTGCAAGCACTACTAAGAAATAACCAAAACATTGGTGTATTATCAACACTGTTTTGGTCACMAATCCAAAACACAGCACCATATGGGCTGCCACACAGGAAATTAACTCCATCCCAGCCAAAATCAGTACACATGGAGAAGACATTTGTGATGCCTACAGTGCCTATTTATGGAAGATCATTCACACTTCTATTACCATCACTCAGCACAAATTACCATTTGCAAGTTGCCCTTCTGTGACATTCTGTAATAGGCAAGCAATGAAATTGCTCCATTGGATGCTCCCCTAATCCAAAACTGGAATTTAGTCAATGGCAATGTTATCTAGACATTCTGCTTCCTTTGAAAACTTAGCATGGCCCCTGAGAAATTAACACCACCACATCTTCCTACATTGACTGTTCTAACAGTCACAAACTGAGAGTCAGTATATGTATCTAGATTTTTCATGTAGAAAGCCAGTCTGGCCAGCTCAGCATTGGTTCCTCAGGAATGTAGGCAAATTTACTGATAGAATAAACCAAATCATCAAGGAGCCTTGTCTGGTAGTTAATATAAATTGCCCTGAAAGCTGACACTCATCCCAGGTATAARATCACRCACATTGAAAGCTGTCTGCCATCAKGTACAACTCACAGAGCCTTYTTTGAGAAAACAGGRAAACAAAAACCAATGTTAATTACACAGTTTTTGAAGGATCCTAAAAAATTACAGTATTCTACAAAAGCCAGGAAGCAGAGGGGTGACTCCCTGTGAAAGCACCACAGTAGATGGCAAAATGCAGTAAAAGACTGAAAAGGATATCATTTTGCTTAAGCAGAATTTTCTCTGCCTAATGTTTAAATCATTCTATTAACCAGTTATTTGCAGCATAAGATTTGCTTGCTAAACGTTAAAGCTACTCAGCTGATCATGTGCATTCTCAATTCAAAGATAACTGCACTTGGAGCTCAGACGCAGCCTCTGGCAAGCACAAAGCCTCAATTCAACCAGTGAAGTGCCAGAAGCCCCTCCTGAGCCAGGGGAGTTGGCAGGGATGTCCAGGGGTGCTTTGGTCCTCGGGGGTGCTGGTCAGTCAGTCAGGCTGGTCAGCCCCATGTGGAGGCACAGTGAGTTTGTGTTTGTGTTTGTGTTTGTGTTTGTGTTTGTGTTTGTGAAATCCAGGCCCTGCGAGGTTTTCAAAGGAAGGAGAACCCTACACAGCACCCAGAGTGGGATTGTGCTTATGAGACATCACAGTTACTGAGTGGGCTCCAGTAGTTTCAGCTGCACCAGGATGAAGGCGAGCAAAGGTGCCTGACYCAGTCCCATGGCCCGAGTCCCAGCCAGCCAATGTGGCTGTGGCAGTCCAGCCTAGGARCCTGAGGGGGACATAGCCCAGTCTGCCAGGGAAAAGAGATCTGGGACAGCCTCAGTCACACCCTATGCTTCACCAACATTACTGACTCTGCTGTAGTGCAGGTTACATGCTTAGCTCACAGATACACATGTACACAGAAATCTAGGTTTGCATGTGGATTACTCTCATGCTGAATTCACCCCCTCACAAAGGCCCAGTAGTCAAAGACAGCCAAGCCACTGAGTTTCAGCTTAATTATAGTACTAGATGTAAATTTAGGGGACAACAACTGGAATAACTTAATGTAACCCTGTGTGGGTGATAAAAGATGGTCAAATTCTTCTTAGAGCTGTAAGGCTTCTTTATTTTCCCTCAAAACAAGAATAAATGAAGCAGTTTTTTCTGCATCGAGGACATCTAGAGGGCTATGCTTCGTGTTTTCTCCCTTGCATAGCACAAGTCAGATCATGATTGCTTCACCYGACATTGGGATACCATGCATGCAGAGCATACTAACCTACACCCAGATGGTTCATGACTGTCAGAACACAACAGGATGAGCCYTTCTCCTTGGCTGACCTTCTCCTCCATGCTCCTGCACTCACACAACAAAACTGCAATTGGTTTCCTCATTGAAAGGCTGAAGAAAAAAATKATAGGAAGGCAGGCTGCTATGCTGAGGAGATGCCAGCATGGCCATAACACTATTGCCAAATGAGTGTAAGTGATCCCAGCTGCAAAATATGCTAGCTGGCTGTTAGATCATCTTTTTAAAGTATCCCCCCAAGATATTAAATTCTATCTCATTTCTTAAATATGTTTTGTRCTACCACTAGGATGGAGCCAGCCTAGTAAGCTTTTCCTTTTGACAGGCCGTGTCAAAGCCCCAAACACAAGTACTGTCTGCTGTGCCTCATTTAAAAATAATAATTAAAAAAGCTCCACCTTAAATGTTTGTTCCTAAAATTGGTGCATCTCTGWACAAATGCTAAGTAGGTGACTAAATGTTCTAGGACATGTGGCATGGTGACAGTCTAAATCAGGTACTGCAATCACCAATTTGCTTCTCCTTACGGGTATTCAATCCGAGCGATTCAACATCCTGCACTGTGCCAGCTGTGAGCAAGGGTGCCTTGCAACTCCACCATACGGATTTATGATGCATTTTGGTTTCCTTCTTGTATTGCTACTCCACCATAGAGATTTATGATGCATTTTGGTTTCCTTCTTGTGCTCCACCAGCAGGTGAATCAGCAGTGCCCGTGCTGGTGTGCTGTCACTATTCTGATAGCACTTACCCATTTACCCTTTGGCCAAAGGTGAATCCCAGCAAACTGTCAGAGCTCTGTCACATGAAACCTGTGGGTTTGGATTCCTGAGCAGGTGAAATTGATGATAATCATGCAAAACTCAACAAACTTCCTTTTCTTGCACTTGGCAGCATCTGCTGATATTTAAGCAGCCTCTACCTGCCCACCATATCCAGGGCACTTTGATTCAGGCTTACGGATGTGAAGGGAGGAAAGCAGAGCCAACAGCAGATGTAACCACTCACGAAGGTGCTGATTCCCCTTCCCCTCTGGCTGGGGAAGAGTTGTGAACTGTGAGGTTTGAAAGACCAGTTGCACCTGCTGCAGCACCCAGCAGAGGTGTTAGAGTGACACTGCCACACAAACCATGGACAGGGACAAGGGGCAGATGTGAGACCATCCTGGCAGCGCAGAGGCACTCAGACCTACAGGGTAACCCACAGCTGCCTGATAATACAGATTTTATAAGTTGTGGATTCCTACTCAGCTACTTCTACAGGCTGATCCTGACTTACTGAAGATTTCAGTTCACTCTGAGTAAGAAAATTTGTAAGTTACTGGTGGACTTGAGGGTTTATCAGCTTCACTTGAATGCTGACTGGRCTTAAATGATGCTTTCCAAATGAACAGAACTTCAGGATAATTAAAAACTCCAGAGGGGGAAAAGTTACCAATGGTATTGCAGTTGTTTAATACAGAGTAGTTAGATATAGACTAATGCTTGCATAAGGCTGTATRTGCCATCCAGAACATAAAACTCATACTTGGCATGTAAATCACAGTATTTGAGCATTTCAGTCCTTCCTGTAGCATCAATAAATATTTTGAATGTTAAGTATTAAAAAATACATCATCCTCCAAACTATGAGAATGCATTTCAAATATTGCAGTTGAGGATTTAAAAATTTTTTTGCTAGAATTTATACAGTAGAGCAGAAACTGAAATGCTAAGGATGCCCCTAATCTCCAGGAAATGAGATTTTAGAAGAACACAAAATATTAAAGGAAAAACCTGTGAGAGTTGGCACAGGTAGAACAGACACATAAACAGACAAATAAAATTGTACTAACTTTGTCAGTCTGAGCAAAATGCTGTTTTGACATGATAAGAAGTTAAAATAAATTGCACAAAACAGTTGAAATTCTTTTCTTTAAGGCTGCCATATCCAACTCATGTACTGAAAATGAGGTAATCTATTAGCACACTATTCACTGTGACATCAGTTTCCAGTTCTTGCCACCAGCTCCAGCAGCCCACACATCTCACTGTCAGCATTTTACTGTCCTCWGACACATAACTTAGTAACATTTCTTGTTAAGAGACAATAAATTGCATAGCTGCCATGGGAATTTGTGATGAAATACCTATCTCTGCTTGAAGAGACTGGGGCTATGGTTTGTTCCTCTGCTCTGCAGTGGCCTGATAGCTTCCACAGGGACCTCCCAGCATCATGCACTGCCTCAGCCAAGGGCTTTGTGGAGGTAAAGCTGCCTGGATAATATGGCATTTCCCTCTGGGGAGCTTCCTTCTGGTCAGCAGTGTAAAGGAAACACCTTTATGTGTCATTCCACCTGGCATGTCATTTGGGCATCAGCTGAAGGGATTCTTGAAGCCACCAGAGAAGTTTCTGTGTGAGTTGAGGAGTGGTCAGGGAAGAGGAACTCCCACCCTGGGGGTTTGAATCTGTGAGCAGTAATAGCAGCTCGTCCCCTCTGCTGTACGTCTGGGTGAGGGGAACTTCTGATTTCTCACACTTTAATTAAAGTCAAGTCCCAGAAGGGTTGAGCTGCAAGGTCTGGCCCACTTTTCTTCTGAGAACTCTGAAGGACTGCTTTGAAGGCTCACTTGCCCTGTGCCTGCCATGTTCCCATACCCATGTGCCTACAGGGATAGCTCTGCAAGGAAATCTCCCTGCTCCTGTATTTTTCCCAGCAGGTAAATTGTAAAGTGAATATCAGAGGTGGGACACACAGGCAGTTTCCTCACAAAGCTATGTCTGTTTAGGAGTAGAGAGGCCACTCATGTGGTCTCTGATGAAGAAGCTCTGCTGATGAAGCCCCAAATTCTCGAGGGTGGCYCTCCCACCCTGCATTCCTGGGTGCATTGAAGAGATGGTGGAGAAAACATGTACAGGGATGAAGAAAACTTGAACAAGGATGTGACTTTGGTGCCAGGCTGTGCACTGCCCAGCCACCCACCTGCTCATGATTCCCTGTTCCACACCAGCTGTGGTGGSCTGGGTGAGCACACAGTGAAGCGTGGAGTGCCCTCCCAACCCAAACCTACTATGCAAAATGGTTAAACTGATTTTGGCTGATGGGGGTTGGATGAAGTTACTTTTTTTCTACTGATAATATTGACATGAGTTTGGAGGGAATTGCTTTGCAATCATCTTTTTGAACTGTCTAGGAGAGGTGTGATCTGTGTAGTACCACTTCCTTAAGACTATATATCATGGCATGAGCAGTCCTATAGCTGTGGGACCTGTCTTTATCATGACATGCAGCATGCTTCTGCCAGCTCTTGGAGACATAGGATAGATGAACATTGCAGCTTTCACCTTCTGAAAAATTACCACAGTTGTGAAGACAGATCTGAAAACACAATGCAAGAGCGATCAGTAGGTACAAAAARGTACTGAAAGTACGCATCATACTTACATTGTAAAGGGCATCAGTTCATTTCAATTTTTGTCTGTTAATGAGACAGTTCAGAAACTTTGCAACATTTCCAAACTCAGAGTGACTTAGAGGGGACTCTGTTCCTGAAAATCTTGGGCTGCTGAAGTGAAGCCTTTCAAGTCAGTGGTACAAATGAAGGTGAAGGTTTGCAAAATTAAACTTTTAAAATGCACATAACCAAAACAAATGAGATGTGTCATCCTTTTAGGGTCTCTCTAAGTGGTTGCCTTTTCTGTGGTGAATGTCATCTATCCTGSAGTGAGGCAGTGCTGCCAATGTAAGCAGCTACCTGCGTCCACCATGACTCCAAATCCAGATTCTCAGAAATTTCCCGTGTGTGAAACAGTAGTGGCAGTCAGTAGTGGCAGTCCATGCCCTGGGACTGCACATCACAACCACCCCAGCATGGCTGTTCTCTGGTTCAGTGCAGGAATTGAGTTTCTGAGTACTTATTGGCACCAAATGTTATCTTGACTGCATTGAGATGAGGATTACCAATTACTTCTATTAACAGACTGACCATACAAGCACTTTTTATGAGGAGCAGCAGGTATGTGTCTGGCTTATGGATTCATGGGGCTCCTGTTTTCACCAGGAATGTCCACTCTGTCTACTTAGCACTGCCAACCCCCATAACAGGAGTCCAGATCCCCACCCACCGAGGYTGATGCAGTTGCAACTTTGGCTTACCCTGTACTTATAGCTTTTACTTATAGAAAATTATTTTGCTTTTTTAGCAACTAGTTTTGAGGGAAGTTTTTTGCATTTTCATGGTAATAACAACTCTCAATTGTTTGTTTCTAATGCAAAACTCATTTATATTTATGAAAAAGAATGTGTCAGAAAGTACCAGCAAATTATACCAAGAAAATCTCAAGATGGTTGCACAAGTTATTATTATCATCCTATGAGGTCAGGAGGAAACTGGTTTGTTTAGTGACACATTGTTTGATTTAGCAGCTGAGTGACTCACACCAAATTGAAGATTTGTTGCTACATTGAATGCTTAATTGCAAAGATAAGCTGTGCTGTTAGTTCAAAGATAGTGTGTAGGCTGAGATGAGCAGATGCCAAAATTGTGGAGACAATTGCTGAAGTTTAAATTATAAAGTCTGAATTGAAAGCTGTGATTAAAYAAGGACTGTTCTTCATTAATCACTATTTAGGTTTTCCCCTTTGTTTCATTCTTCACTTCRACAGAAGCAACACTATAGAGGGGACCTGAAGCAGAGCTAAATATCAGTGACTGATTTGAATCTTGCTTACATGGATCCTCCATTTCCACTATGTAATTAACACCAGTGAAACTACCCAGGTGCAAAAGTAATCAGAATTTTGTCTTTATTCATTCATTTATTCTGACAGCATGCAGACCTCTCCCATCACCTCTCCTGGGCTTGTCCCAAAAGCCGTGTATGTGAACATCGCATAAACTGCTTCATGTAATTGCTGAGGCTCACTCCTGCCTCATTTGCTCTCTCTGCTGCAAACAGGAGCATCTCAGCTGAGCACCCAATATGAGTGCTGGCTCAATGGTATCAGGGAGTAGGCAGGGTCATGAAAAAACTGGGATGCCGGGGTGGGTGCAGCCGGAACCCTCTTGCTGCGGCTGCCTGGGGCTGGGTAGGAGGGTAACGGGAGGGGGAAGAGATACTTTGCTAAAGTGTCAGTGTTAAAAGTGCTGGCAGAGGCAATCCCTATTGGGAGCTGGAAGTCTTGTCTCTGTGTCCAGATGTCCTTGGGGATTTAGAAGGCAGGTAGCAGATATTAACGTCTGTCCGGAGAATCAACTATGTATATTTAATCTAGTAATCTTAATTTCTCCTCTGGTAAATCCAGGAATGCCATAAACCATGGGGGCAGGAAAAGTGTACTTGCTCTGGCGCAGCAGGTGGAGGCAGAGGATTCCCCACAGTGGACTGGCAGGACGAGAGGCTCCCAGTACCCCTGGGGAGCYCTGGGCACCAGAAATGGCCGCGGGAGGGGACGATGCAGAAACTGCCCCCTCGTCGCTGGGAGCTTCTTGCTTTGCTCACCAGCAGGTGGGGCAATGCCTGACAACAGAAGCAGCTCGAGGTATGAAACAGGAAAAGCTTCGCTATTGATGAAGGAGAGCCCGGATGCTCCCCTTTCCCCTCCGCCCTCCGTTTGCGGGATCGCTGCTGGCTGTGCCCGTTCGGACACAGACGAGCGCGTTCGCTGTGCTCGCTGGCAGCAGGAATGGCTGTGGCTGACAAAGGTACAAAATGTGTGGTGCGATGACGCCGTACTCCCGCCCGCGCAATCTGTGTCGTGTTTGCGGTGACACAGCTTGTGCTCATTGTGGACCATAGAGTCCGGCACGGGGTGGCAGCTCCGCAGCCAGGGGCCCCCCTCACGCCAGTGTCCTTGGCTGACGGGCGCGGGATCAYCCCGTCCTGCGCGAAACGTGTCTGCCACAACACCGCCCGCTCGTTTTTGTGAGTAGAGACCGGCTCAAAAATGCCCTCTGCATTTCCCGCAGCCCGGAGGAGAAGGGACACGGGGTTAATTGCCGTGGCTCCCCAGGAAGCGGCAGCAGGGCCGTCTGGCTGCCGTCGGCGGGGCGGCTCGGCTCGGCTCGGCTGCCAGCCCCGCTCGGGAAAGCTAGAGGAGGTATTTGAACAGGGTGAGCACACAGTGAGAGCTAAGAACAGAAATCAWCAATAAAATAACYCCCCAAAGCTGTTGGCTGAAATCCCACGAAATGGGGCCAGGAAAGGCGCAGGCGTAGGTTTGTGATGCTGTSGGCACGACGCTGCCGGTTCGTGTCRCGGAGCAGCRCCCGGAGGGGACACGAGGCGGTTCTCAGTGTGCCTGTGGCGACAGCCGCCTGACTGTCACCACAGACCCAAACCTGCGCGGAGATGACAGAGCCCTTCATCTGCAGAGGGCACCCCAAGCTCACCCCACTGCTCTCGTCACGCCCCACATCAGAACTCGACAGCTATCGTCGCTTTATGGCAGTTACCGAAAATAATTTTTATTATCAGCTCAGAGCCAACAGTCATCTTTCCCCATTGCTTTGGGGAAGATTAAATAAGGACCCATGAGTGGGATGTAAAGAAKCAAGGCAATGATTTGATTCAGAAATCACGGGTTTGGGGGGCTAATTTCAAATCAAAGCTTTTCCTTTTTCTAAGAGGGGATACGCCGGGTGAATCATCGCTCCCAGGGGAAAAATAGGAGGGTGAAAACCCTCCTACCTCTGCTGTGAAAATGCTGTCTATGCCCAGTTGTTACCGTGAAATAACAATGTTGGCTGCAGGGCTGTTCTCTTGCAAATAGATTAGGCTGCTGCGGTTTAAGCTTATTGGAGATATTGCCCTCAACTCCCAGGATTACCTTATCAGCAGCAACCAGATGGAGCGTATCAGTCATTCCACACCTGTTGATCCTACATGGGAGCCAAAAAATTAATTGCTTAGAAATGTAAAAGTAAAAACCTAAAATCATGAAAAAGAGAAAGATTAAAAGGGAAAAGTGTGGAGGGATGGGAACTTCTTGCCTGATACTGGTATCGGTGTCAGCACATTTTGGAGGATGTCTTATGTGGCATCTGATGCAGTTTGCGAGCGCGAGAGGGTGGAGATCCCATAGAGCAGATATTTTTGGCAAGAAATACCTATTTAGCGGCTACCAGCCGTGTTTAATTTGCATACATATGACTCGTGGAGATAACAGCAAAGGCARAAAGCTTTCCAAAAGGATGCTGCGCAGCGATGCTATCAGCTTCTCGCTCTCGGGGTGTCGCTTCCCCGCCTCGAAGCGCTCSCAGCGGGAATGGGGGTCCCTGCGCCTGGCTCTGCGAGCCGCGAGGAGGAGCTCCCGCGTCGGCTGAGTCCCCGCTCAGGGCTCAGCCACGGTCCCGAGTCTGTTCCCAGCCTCCCTGCGCTGCGGAGCGTGAGGGAACAAGGGCTCCCAGCTCCCAGCCCGTGACAATCTCCAAGTGCCCGAGCYACGAGCGTGAGGCGGATTAGATCTCCACGGTGCCACGGGAATGTGACCATGAAACAGCTTGGGAAGGAAACACATGAGAGCAGGATCAGGCTTGTTCCATCTTCTGTAAARCACGTTTTGAGTGATGGGAATAATGGCAACAAATTAGGGGAAAATGCATACAGTCACAAATATAGAAAAGCTGATACTTTTAGTGTTGCCTTCTGCCCTGAGGAGCCCCGGAGCTGGGGAAGAAGCGAGGGTGCAGGGCTGTTACTCAGCTCCCTGCATCCCTGGGATATCATGCGGCCACCACAGCACTGGGGGAGGCAGCGGGAATCTCATCCTGCCCCATACGTCTCTCTGAGCACTCTGCAGGCTGCTTTATTTTATGCACACAATGTGTCCGCAGCTCTGCCTGTCAGCTACGCGGGCTGTGGCCTCAGCCCCGACAGCGAGCAGGGTGTGAACAGGATCCCCCTCCCGAGGCTGTGGGAACACGGGCTGGAGCCCCGCACACCGCGCAAGTCCAGAGTGCCCGAGGCTGCCTGGCAGGTACAAACCTCCTGGTAAGACCTAGAAGATGCAGCTGGCGTGCCGTGCACACATTGGGGAGACAAGTTTCCTTCCTTTGTCTGCAGGTACCAGTAGCCAAAAGATGCGGGTGATGACAGAGGTTTGTGCCGAGGAGAAATGGGGGAATTACCTATCACATCCCAGGGGAACCCCACTCCGAGCAGCTACCCTGGAAAGCCTTATTTTTAGGAATGTCCTATGATTTTAATTCCCTGAAACCAACATTGCATCATTCAGACATTTTGCTGTGCGATATTATATGACAGCAGCCTTTCCACAATCCTTTATTTATGGATACAAAATTAAAAGAGTGCTGCTAGAAACAGCAGGGACTTGAGTGTTCCCATTCAATTTGCACAGCACACATTATCCCTCCTTGCTGTTTTAACACAATTTTAATTAAAATTGGCAAATCTCTTAGGCCAGCCTGCATTCATGACCTTTAGCCCCAAACACSTTAACTCCTCAGTGGAATAATTAGGCATTTATTCTCAATCTTTGTCTCTTCTTTTCATTTTCTCCCATTAAGTGACACAGGCAACTGTCAGGAATTTATTATCCTCCTTACCTACCCTATTCAGACTTGCCTGACCTCTTAAGAGCCCTTAAGAGGAGCAGGACTCTGATACTCTGCTTCTGTACAGAAGTCCACAGCTGCTCTCTCATTGCAGGGACCAGTCATGCTGGGCAAGGTCGATGATGTCTTGAAGAAGTCTGTGACACTGTTGATTGGAATGGGTGTGAGAGGGAGAACAGTTTACAGAGCTGAGCTATTTTCATGCAAATAGAGGATCACTTTCTCAGCATTACGTTTCATGTCSTGTAATATGTAACAACAGTTTTGTTGTCCTCAGTGAGCCACATAAACCTCTGGGGGCTGGGGAATGAAACTGAGGTCTGTGTACCTGCCACTGACAGATTTTTTTTTTCTTCACCTAAGCTGCAACACTAATTATGAAATGGCACCGAGCCTTATTGGGCACAGCAGTGCCACTGTCCATACTGCCACACTGTTGGGTCAGCTCCTGGTGTGTTTCAGCAGGGGCTGTCGAGGGCTCTCTTGACCCATTCTCAGTCCCTGGATGGAGRCAGCTGAGCTTCTGATGGGCCTTTTGGAGTGAGTCACTGGGCATGGTGTGCCTTTTCTGGCGTGTTCAGCATTAGGGAAAYATGTAGAAATTGCCTCAAAGATGATTAATAATGGAGTGAAGTTTATGTAGAAAAGGTCTGCATATTCTTTTACAAAACCCCTGCTGCAGAAGTGCCTGTACCAGGAAAAATGGGTAGGAATCTTCCTGTGTGACTGGTCACTGAAGGTCTCTGCAGTGTTACTCGGCAGAAATAGGTGCCTAAAAGCCTTTACCTACCTCACCTCTCTGTTACAAGTGTTCTTTCAGATGGATGAATCACTTTCCTGGAATTGCCTGTTCCTCTCCACTGACTTTAAAGAGAGTTATTTGTCTTCATTTGGCCAGCTAAATACCACCTCAGGCAACCAATGGGGAAGAAAAAAGAGCTTTTTCCTCTGCAAGGAATAGGATCTGAGTTTCTCACTGACTCTTAGTACAGGAGGAACGGGAGATTTAGGGGCAGCCTTTGCACACTCATCTGTAACAGTGCAGGGAAGCAGACGCCTCCAGGATATTCCTGATTTAGGGGCAGCGCTGCCCTGGCAGTGCCCACTCTGGGCTCCACACAAACAGCAGTGGATGCTGCTGCTCCACAGGGAGGTCACACCTCCACCCCAACACAGCTTCAATCAGTCCAGCCGAGGTGAGCTGAAATGCTTGCCTGGAGATAAAAAATGGAAGAAAAGAAACTCCAAAATAGTGGAAATCTATTGTGGCAGCTCTGCCACACTCCACATCTTACCATTACAGGAAGCAATCCTTTAGGGAAGAGATACCTCTTGGGGTGCCACAAAAGGACCCATAATCACAGTCTATAAAAATAGCCATCAAAAATATGAGCAAGAGCCAGGAGGCTGCACAGGCATTCTCTAATTTCAGGCAGAAAAGTTGTGGGGAAGAGAATATAAATACGTGTATATCTTTATGTCCTAAACATMATCTATCAAAAAGATCACAGTAAGATTTTTGTCTTTTATGAAACAACAGTGACATCCAGTGGTACTGTAGGTGTAGCCAAGGAAAGGTAAAGCCTTTCACCCTGGGAC
This sequence comes from Malurus melanocephalus, assembly GCF_030028575.1. Lineage (NCBI taxonomy): Eukaryota > Metazoa > Chordata > Aves > Passeriformes > Maluridae > Malurus > Malurus melanocephalus. The sequence continues at coordinate 4,630,782 of NW_026623246.1, forward strand.
AGTCTCCTTGTGCCCTGGTCCCTCGTGGGAGGCTGGCAGGATGCTGACAGCTCCAGCTACCTACAGGCTTGAGCAGTTCCTCTATAAGGGATGAACCTGTAAAAGAAAAAAGAGAGAGAAAAAAAAGGTGTTTTTTAGAGCATGGAGTGAGAACACATGCATTTCAGAGGCTTTGTAATGGCACATATGGGTAAAAAAAAAAGCAGACGGTTTTCAGAAAAATGACATCCTCATGTCAATTAAAGTCTACTTTCATGTAAACAAATGCATCCTATAAAAACCTACTCCCAGRCACTTAATTTCACTTACWCTAAGACATAATTAAAATTGCCTTTTCCCTTTCTTTCATTTCCACCCCATTTTCTGTTTTGTGTACTGATTTATAACCTTCTTTAAAATATTTTCCTTGGGCTTTCTCTCTAATCTCTTCTGATTTCCCTTAATTTTTCTGCCATTTAGATTTGGATTGGCTCAATTAAATGTTCTTTTCTACTTCTGACTGGTTCTCTTGAATAAGCTCCCAGGGAACGTCTGCCTCTTTCTGCTGTCATTTTGACTTACTTGCTTATCTCTTCCCATCGATTTTCCCGTAGGACTTAATTTTAATCCAATTCACAGTGTCGGTAATCTGGGTAGTTTCTTTTAGTTAGATTTAGRTTCCAACTAATTTCCTTTCCATTGACAACTGTCCAGCTCGCTCCGTTGAAATGATTGTACTCACTCTGTCTCGGGCAGGCTGTTCCCTTTGCAGCTGGGGCTCTCTCCTGCTGCTGGATGGAAGCGGAGGGAGGAATGAGTGGCTGCGAGATCAGGTGGCAGGAGGCAGGGCRTCGCAGGCAGACACCCTCCCCACCCTGGCTTTCAGTTATTTATTTGTGGCCAGAGCAAGTGGGGAGGATGAAAATCTTTCCTGTGTGCCAGCGTCCCCGGCAGTCTCAATGCCGAGTCCCTCTGTGTGCGGGAGCACACTGCCAGAGACATCGGTTCGGCAACATCCCGAGGGACATCAAATCCAGCTTCCCAAGGACCCATGGACATTGACAGGAGCCAGGCTCTGCCTGCATGGGTGTACCACTCCCTGGGCTTGTCGAGGAAGGGTTATTTCCCAGGGGAACATCTAGAGAGCCATTAACTAGCGGTGTGAAGCCAATACTCAGTAATAAAAGCATTTGAAATCCTCCCCCTCATCCCTGAACCACGATGCATACTCTTGTTCCCACAGCAAAATGGTCAAAATTTGTTTGCCATTTGTCAGGCATGAAGCTACAGTGAGCTGTGAGCACTTCTTTCCAGGGTAACTCCGGGAGGTATTTGTAGCTGTATGAAGCTCCTCTCACTTTGATTTCTTTCTTTTWCTTCTGTCTTATTTTCTTTTCGTGCATAATTCACCCATCCAATTCCTTCTTTGAAATGTAAATGAAGAAGCTGTTTCATCAGATCTATATGGAAAATCATAAATGCTTTTATCTCTAACAGCCTAACCACACATTTGGGGAAACACCCCCCCCCCCCCATACACACACTATAATATGAGAACATTTTTTTTCTCAGAAGTGTACTTCTTTATAATATTTAATTAAATATATAAAAATAGTCTCTCCAGCTATTTTCTGAGAGATTTATCTTGGCTATCTGCTGTAGGAACATTAGGAAAATTTTAAAAAAGGAATTTAAAAGTAGCTATGCTTGGAAGCAAAGCTGCAGTTTTTTTGTGCTGCTTACATTGAATATCACCACCACCAACCTCAGCTGAATCTATTAAAAAACATTATGTGTTCTTTCCATACAGCCATCTTTTGTCTAGTTGCCAACCAGCTTAGTCTTTTACCAGCAAATAATTTTTACTTAATGAGAATTTACTCTTAAGTGCCTTTTCCCTCAGGAGCACACATTTCCCCTCCATCCAGCACGAGTCTTCCTATGGAGATTGCAGCAGTTATTGGAGCATGAKGAGCCTTATTGCAGGTATTGATTTGTCTTAGGCTGCTGCCTAGACAACTATTTGCACTGAACCACCACACCATCACACACAGGATCTGCCTTCATTTTTCAGTGGCTGCTTGYTTTCCTCGGGAGGGCAAGGCAGGCTCACCCTGTGAGCCCCTGCAGCCACACTGCTCTGCGCCTTGTGAGGACACACAGAGCAAAGGCAAGGTGGAGCTCTAATGGGCTGTCACCTCTCACAGACTGCGCAGGCTTATTTTTAGATCAGCACATCACACACGTTTTTGACTGATGGGAGCTTGCTCTCAGCTGCTCCGTCTCTCAGTGACTTTTTGAAGCAGCTCCCTGCTCCTCCCTGCGATGACTCCTCTGTGTTTCCACTCCTGAGAGCAGCAGAGCAGTGGCTGCCTGAGCACTGTGGAGGAAACTGGAGAGGGGTAAGAGGACAGAGAGGGCAGCACCTTACCACAAACATGGGCAGGGTGAAAGCCATCATAAATATCTTCAAGATGTCCCATGGTCTAAGTTCTTATCATGACATGGGCCCACTTCTTGCTATACTCCCTGCACTTGCTTAACTTTTATCAARTGAGAAGTCCCACCAGGATCTAACAACATGCAAAACCAGTAGAAGGAAGTTGCATCAGCAATATCCTATTATTGTTGTGCACCTCTGCACTGACACTTGCTGCATTGCACATTGCATGTGTAAACACTTGCTCCCAAATTATGCCTCACTTGTGAGGGAACTGTTGCCATGACATCCTGAGCACTACAGCTGCATGCAGGCCACGGCAAAACTTTCTGAGGAAAAATTTGCAAACAAAAAGATTAATTTCCCTCCAAAAAAATTCTCTGAGAGAGCTGAATCCTGTTTCTTAACTGTCTCCAACATCACACTGGGGTTGGTTTTCATGTCTCTGGAGGTCTTTAYTGAAGGGCTGTTAAGTACCACTCTTCAATATTTGTACCTTCATTTTTTTAAGGGCCACAATGCTATTTGCAGTCTCCATTTGTCTTCTTTYAAAGGGGAAAAATGAGTGCTACTGTCTTGTCTGATAAAAGATGAAAACTGGCTTACTCTAGAACCATTTTAAAATCACGGGGCTCTTTCTCTTTAACAAAGTATGTTAAAGCTGTGCTTTATCCCCTGCTCACCTCTGCTGGATCTCTGGTCCCATGAATGAATGAGATGCTCACCAGGCTGGAGCAGGGGCTCAGCTGCCTCCTCTGCAGGTTTCAGTGGCTGCACAATGGTCCCTCAGGCCTCCCCAAGCAGTCGATGCAGGGAGTGGGGCTCTCACCTGGGTGGGATGGGTTCTCTACCTATAACACCTTTCTCCATGGAATACAGAAGCTGGGAGAGCCAGYAATCCCTGCCCTAAAGTTCTGGGGGCACAGCAGCCAAATTAAACTCCTAAAGTGAAGACTAAATCTACCTCTCTTATACCCAAGAAACACAGAGCTGCTGGATTCCCTTCTGTCTCTGCTGTGACCCATTTATCTGGTTATKACAATAGGCATAATTAGTTGTACTGCTGCATTTGCAATCAATGTAAAATTAGCACTTCAGTCTGTTTGTTTGTTTGTTATTAGTAAAACTATCCAAGGGTCTGAAAGTAAGTGCAGATTAGGAAAAAAATGAAGAGGTTTATAGTTCAAGTCAGGCAATCTCCCTAGGGATTTGGGAACTGTTTCGAAGACACTTGTTATCAATCACCACTGGACCCTGATCCCACCAGCACTGCATGCACACAGCAGCTTACATTTTCAGAAATGACCAATGGTCATTGAGGTTTAATGTGAAGGAACTGCMATCTGCCTGCACACACCTACTATGGTGCCTGAAATCAGATCTCAAAAACCCCGATTTGCAAGGCCATTAGCCGCTTTGTAAATACTGAGCAAAGAGCAAAGTGTGTCCATCGTTTTCACATCTTTGGCACATAAACGGAGATCTTTGTGTTTTATGGAGTATTTGCAAAGTAGGGCAATAGAGCCGTGAGTAAATCTAAGATGCAGAAATAGGTGTCTGGGTGTTCAACTCTGAATGAAGGAGGGGTTTTCAAAGAATCCAATTTAAAGGGCATCATTTGCGTGCATGCTCCCTTAAAAATCTTACCTTGAAGGGAAATTATCTGGAGGAAAACTATCCTGCATTGACTCAGAAACAAAAGGAGTGATTTCATGATGCTTGAAATGACAGTGGCTCTTCCAGTTGATCTCGATGGGAGCAAAGCCGGTGTTTGATGGCTCCTGCTTCAGTGCAGCTCACACGGGCATGCAGCTCTGTTACCATAGCACCAGGGTCTCTTGCAGCACATTTTCCATCAAGTGCTGGTTAAGATTATTTTTTCTTAAATCCAAGAATCCAAAGCAAGTGACATGTTCATGGGATGTCTTCAAAAGAACATATGCACTCTGATATTATTATATTGTAATAAAGATGCTGAATCTGCAAGTTTCCCTTTGATTTTTGATCACCTCTCTCTCAAGATTCTGAATCATCTTCCATCAATATACAGTAATTTCCACTAACTGCAATGGCAATTTGCCATGAACAATAGAAAATGGATGGGAGAATAAATACAGGTGCTCCATTGTAGCACAGCACTCTGGATTTTGTTCCTTATCATGKCATGTGTTACAGACACAGAACAAACTGATGGACAATGAGGTCAAATCCCTATCCAGTCTTGGTCCAAGACCAAATTCAACATGTAAAATAAAAAGGAATGGCAACATGGCAGTAATGCCTCCTTATATTTTCAGCATGTGACCTGCATTTAGGAACTTCAGGTATTCTTGTACATTGTGAAAAACAGAAGCCTGATCACACCAGGTCCCTCAGTCCTGCATAAATAGTCACCTTCAGAGCGCTTCTGATCCCATGGCACCAAGAGATTGCCCAGGCTGYTGATGGTCAGCCAGCTGTAATAATTAAACAGGATAATGTCAGCCCTGTGTTCACAGTTTTTAAGTAGGGAGAGATTTTTAAAAGTGCTCAGTTTGCATCTCTAAGTCCAKGAAGTAGTTTATCATTTACAAATATCTAAAAGCATATTTTTTAGCTCCACCAAAAAGATTTTGACACAAGTATACATTTTTATTGGATTCTCGGCTCTCATAAATCAGTGTGCTCTCAATAAATGTCAGGAAGGCGTACCACTGCTGTCTTCCCATAAATTTAGTACCTTTTAATCAAAGAAGGAAGCTTTGTATTGTAGCAGGCAGCTTATAAAGTGGCTTTTACCAAGCTGAGCCACTTATTTGTAAGCCTCTCTATTAGGGAGCTACAGATAAGCCATTTGAGAACTGAGCAGGGTCTGATGGCTGGAGACCAGGGGCTGCTCTCGGTGACACCAATGCAGATTTGCAGCAGCTGCCCTGGAGTTGATAGCTGGATGTATAAAAGCTGAAAAGTCCTCCAGCCACACACTCATCCACCCCAATGTGCACGTGTTTCTTCTTGAGGGCTTCCTGTTGTTGTGAAATGAAATGTTTTGTTCAGAGGGAAACCGGAAGACCACTTTGTTTTTCAGCACCCTTTTAATCTTGCAGCAGGATTAAAATGCTTTTTGGTTTAATGCTAATCATATGCCCCCTGATTTTAGAGTGGCCTGGAGTTCCTCTAAATGGTTTGTGTGGTGTGACGAGGCTGCTTCTGAGAGGATTAGAGAATTGTGCATGTCATTTAAGGTCAAAAAGGCCWCCCATTAATTTTGAAAATACCAAAACTTCTTTTCCTACAAATTCAGCTTCCCTGCAAATACATCCATAATTGTAATACTGAAGGTTAGGACATATTTTGTCCACTTCATAGGCCTCACTAGTAAGGGAAGCACCCGATGTGATCAGCAGTGGCTACGGTGTTCTCTCACTGCCAGAGGGGATGCCCTGAGGTACCCCCAGCCCTTGTTCCTGAGTGATAATCCCCTTTGGCACCCTGGTGTCACCAGCAGGGCATACTCCAGCCATGGGGCTGGTTTCTCAGGAGACTTCTTTCACCAAGTTGGGATAGTGGTATTTCTTTCATGCATTCCTATTTCCCTACCTTGTTTTTCCCCTCAGGCAAGGCCACCTGGAAACTTGGGTTCAGGGTTGTGCAAACATGGATTAAAATCTCCTTAAGGATCAAAGCATCTGCCTGCAGATCTACTGCACATTTTGAAAAGGGCTATTTTGTTTACAAAGCCTACTCATTTCTCAGAAACAGTCATGAAAGACTAAATCACCTTGGAGAATTAAATTATTTTCTTATAAATTAGCCCTTGCCATTTTTCTAGTTCATAAATTTAGCAAAARATTCAATATATTTTCTTAACCCTCTGTTACATTTAATTTTAGTTTGTGCAATTGCATGATGCAAGATATTTGAAAGTCTGGAGTCTTTGTCAGCAGAATTGATTGGCAGCCTGAAGCAAAAAATAGCTCATTATAATGGGAAATATATAGAACAGATCCATTTCTTTTTTCATTCAAATGATTTTGGGGAGGGAATTTTCTGTGGTAGGTTAAACTCCTACTCCCTTTCCTCCCGCCCTCGCTCACCTCTCCCACACATACTTAGGTGGTTCCTGCTGATATTTTTACTGCTTCTTTATTGCAATCTATATATTTTCAAATATTTGAGTGTTTTAATTTGTCCCAAGAGCAAAGGATCAAACAGTGAAAATAATCCTACCTATCTCAGTGCTATCTGAACTGATTTCCATCTTAAAATAGGTATTCTTCCGAGGCATATTAGCTTTATTTAAAAACATTTCATTAACTTACTTGATTTGCAAATTAGTCATTTAACATTCAAATCTTGTCTATGGGAATATGTTCCATACAAGATCAGATTAAAACTCCTGACTTAGGAAAGAGACGTATAGGGAAGGTGAAAAGGTAGTGACTGTTTTTCACCAGCAGCAACTAAAGGACATTGAATGACATTTCCAGCAAATCTCAGAAGATGAAGTAATTTGCTACAGAATCCATAATTAAACTGTGGAATCGGGTGCTGGCACAAAATGCCAAATGTGGATACCCATGCAATGCTGGGCACTGGAGATACAATAATGAGCTCACTTGAGCTTTTGTCCAGCTCAGCCTGTTTGGTCTTACASTCTCAGGTTCCTGCTGTGTTTCTTACCCTCCATGTAGAAAATTTATAAATTAATCCAGTTTCAGAATAATAAATAACAAGTAAATTCACGTTAATCCATGGATATAATGGGAATTCTTCCTGCAGATGTTGAAGGCAGAACTCCCTCCCTCCTTGGAGGGAGGCTCAGGACAACATTCTCCCCCTGTCCTCATGGCCCATTCAGCACAGGAAACAGATTCACTCTCCTGGTTCTTAGTCCTCAAGGAGACTGATCACATTCAGATGGTAGATGGCTTTTTGAAAATAAGAAAACAGARGTTAAATTGACATGCACCAACACTTCGGTGGGGAAAAATGTTTCCTTTGTGTGCCAGTCCTTCATTGTCCTGTCAGGTAAATACACTGCCTGCTGCCAAGGAGATCTACTCTTTGCACACAGACAGAAATGTGCAAATCTTCACCACTGAGTTCCAAGGGAAGGCAGTAGAAATGAAGCAGCTGGACTTGAAAAGGCCAATCATGGTCAGGTTTCAGCTTCATGTCTTTCCCTCCCTTAAAAAAAGAAAGAATATATCTGTATTTGTTGGAAAGTTGTGCCTGAAAGCTGCTGGCAGCATGTGTTKGGCATCATCCACTGTCACAAGCAAGCCAAACCTTGTGAGGGGAGCATTGCACAGCCCAGGGTGTGGCTCAGCAGAGAAGCCCAGCTCAGGCTGCTCCTCCCTGAGCTCTCTGCTCCAGTGGTCTGGGCATAGGAGCACTCATGGTGTCRCCAGATGGCACTTTTGGGGAAAACTTGGATGCATTAAAGTAACCACTGCCTGTTCTTGGGGTTCAGCTGTGAAAGGCACCTCAGGAAGCTCTGTGCCCTCTTTTTCATTTGCAAATTGTGCACCTGTGGTTTAGCTAAACTGAGGACATGACCTGAACTCCATAGTCATGAACCCCAACAATCTGACCTGAGCTCATGGTCAAGCTGATCTGAACACYCCCATGGTCCTGACCTGAACTCTGTGGTCAAGCTAGGCTAGCAAAGATAAATGGAAAATTCTTTACTTCAAGAGAAATCATGTGGCTTGGCTGCCTGTTATAAGAGAAAGAAAAATTTTATCTCTTTGATTCCTTGTGCCCTAATGACTTAGAAATATAGACTTTTCAGGGCCTCACTTTCTTGGGAGTCAGAGCGAGCTGTGATTCTCTCCTCCCTTCTAATTACAGCAGAGCTTAAAAAAACTATTGATAGCTTTTTACATGTATAGCTTATTTGTGACCATTTGCCCATCAAATAGACAGGATCCCYTCCTGTAGAAAAGAAAGTCAAACAGTTCAGTGCGGAAAGAAGCTCCACAGCATTTCCCCGGGTCTTTGTCCTTTAGGACTCCCTGAAGAATCAGTACACATCCATTTGTTGTAACAGTGAGGTTATGGTCCTCCTTTATGGTCATCCTAACACTGTTTTTCAGSTTGATGCACTATGTCAAAGTCAGGCTGCTACACATGGCAGCACTTTGTATCCTTCTGATTGAGTTTTTTGTCTCCTCTGCCTTGGCAGCTAAAAAAAAAAAAATCAGCTCCATTTAATTTGAAATAAAGACAATGGATGTCAGCAGTGAAAATTTCCAGTCTTTGAGAGAAGGAGTAAAGCAGCTGCCACGTGCACAAGGCTTCTGTGAGGGCTTTTCTCAGACTCAGCAGGGAAAATGAGATTCGGGCAGACTGTGTAATCAGTGATTCTCTCCAGCTCCTGAAAAAGGGCAAATAGACTTAAGCATCCAAATTAAAAATGCAGCTGAATGGGCTGTGAAATACAGTATCTACAAAACTAGCCTGGTTTGAACTGTGCTCTTTGCTTTGCACAGAATGTGCCTCCCATGCATGAATACCTGTGAAAAGAAAGAAAATAGGAGACAGCTRTGCAAAATAAATATTACTTTACTTCTGTTTTAAGAATAAGATATCTCTAGGCTCATCTAGAGCTCATCTCTAGASTTTGTAATAGAGGGGTATTATTTTTCGTAAATGAAAATGTCAGAAGTCCAATGTACAGGTTTGTGAGTTTAATAGAAATGGTTTCTGTTGTGATGATAAGCTTTATATTCTAGTCACGATGCATCAGCAGTTTATTCTGGAGTTCATTCTGAGGAGGTAATGACTAGGAAAATGACAAAGAAAACTGTTACTGACCATTAGTGAGCAATCACTCTGTCATATTACCAAGATAATTTAGATAAATATGGGGTTTAGCTGTCTCCAAGGGAGACGGGATGCTGATATCTTAGATAGCACCGCTTTTTAAAGCTTTTTCATTTGATGAATATATATTTTYGCCTCAAAGACACAGACTAGTTCCCCATATCTTCCTGATGGAAATAGTAATAGCTCATTTCAGTGCTGTCATCTTTGCTCAGTTGTGTAAAGCATGAAGCTACAGAGTTTTGCAGCAAATATGGGAAGCTCTGTTTGGAAACATAAGGTATTTAATAAATGAATGTAGAGTATCCCATGTTTTTCTTCAATTGGCTTCCATTATTTTAGCAGCTGCTAATTATGCAGTGTTGATATTTAGAGAAAGAGTAACAGATTTATCTGTTCCATCTGGATAATCAGGCTTTTAGAGCATGTCCTTGTAGGAACATTGGACTTAACTCTTCCTGTTTATTTTTTGATCCTGAGGCCRTATCAGGTAAAATTTAAAGGTGCAAATTTCAGCTGAGATGAGTAGACAATTGTGTTCTAGTTTTTAAAAGTAGTTTCACTGTAGWCATCACTGGCATAAGATGGCTTACAAGGACCTGCATTGGATCAGCTGGATATTAAAACATGAATTCATAATACACAGGCCAAAGACTTTAAAGATCCATCTGCCAACACTAGATTTAGGCACCCTGTATAAAGGTGGGCTTTTATATATGGGCTTTTCCATGTTGTGGGTCAAATATCATATCTTTCTCCTAAAACATGTAATTCTGCTGGAAGGTTTTGCAGCAGTCAGATGATTGCCCGGGTCAAAAATCAGATATTCTGGTGCTGGAGACACAGAAAGCAGCATTTGCACTTTGTACATACAGTTGCACTATATGTGCACAGGGAAATCCTGCCCAGCATGTGGGAGTGCTGTAAAGCCCCTGCTGTGAGGAATTCAGTCACCATTGCACCCACAGTCTCCATATGTCCACGAACAGCCCCAAAATGGATGTGCTGCACATTGTGCTTGGCACTCCAKAACCTGAGCTTTCATCTTTAAATTGACTCCACATTCTTGAGCGTTATCAAAGTGATGAGATCTGCCTGCAATGGAAAACATCCAGAGCCAGGACCAGAAGGAGGTGCAAATCATCCTGATTTACCTCCAAGGACATTAATTCTCCAGACATAAATGATAATTTGTATCTTCAACTTCAGTAATCTTTGATTCTAACTAAGAATCAAACTAAAGAAGGGCTCTGAGAGCCTCAAGAATTGATGTTGCAATAGTCTTGGGATTAGATCCTACTACTCCTGAACTTGTGGCCAATTTTTGCAGTACAGCATGATGCTTTTGCATCAATTTAAGTGGCACAGCCATTGAACRTTGGAAGGTCAAAATTAAGTGAATGGGTGGGATTTGATGGAGCTGAAAGGACAGAACTGGCACAGGGAACTTGTCAGATGGGTGGGCTGGAGATGCAGATTTACCATGTCTTGGAGTTGGGATAGAAATTACACCTTTATAGTGCATCTGGTTTAATTTGGGATGCAGAATAAACTGCTGCAGGCTTTCTGTGGGGCTGAGACTTTATGGAGCCCTACCAATTCATGAGAACAATCAGAACCCCGACTGCAGCCCATATTCACACACTCCCCCAGAGCAGGGGGCCATTGCTCTCCAAAAACTACATTATTTTTTGCAGAGTTTAGTCATGATTTCTCAACCCTCAGTGTCAGCATGGCTGAGTGAGAGCAGATACAACCACTCCAATTAAATATATACTCAGCAAAATAGTGAACTCATTTTGGGTACTTGGGGACAATTCATTCCTCCCTGTTGCACTCACCCTGCCTGGTGGGAGGCAGCTCCTCTGCCTGCAAGCAAAAATGAGCCAAGGAAAGCATAATTTATAAAGGCTAAATTTGCACCATTAATGTATCATTGATGCAATTCATTTACTGTGTTTTATTTTACTCAGGCCAGACTTTCCTGTTCTTTTGAACCTATTTTTAGCACTGCAGAAGTCATATTGGACACAGGATGCCATGGCTATTTCCATAGCAACAGGCTCTTCTAAATCTTGATTAGGATTTCTTGGCAGTGCTGTCTTCTCAATGTCTGTTTTTTGAAGAAGAAAGATTTAGCCAGTCTTAAACCTTTAAAGAACACACGCATCAAGAAAACAACAGTAAGTAGATATAATTATTTTCTGGAAAAGTACATCAATATTTAGTAGGATATTGTTTTATAGTATTTTTGAACCCACAACTGTGAGATAATATATATATTAAACAAACCACACGGTATGTGGTTCCAGAAGAGGAATAAAAACATCACTCTCAAGAGAATACTTGTTTCTTCATATTTAATCCACTCATTTTCCCCTCAAAATGTGCGTTGCAATGCTTTGTGGTTTTCTGTACAACARATTTTTCCAGTATTCAGGTTCCTCTTTTAAGTCAGATAGGTTATCACCATGGCTGYCCAGCCTTTCACCAGGGACCAAAGGGAGATTATATGTTTCTGCAGCCACTAAGCAGGAGCTCAATTTTGTTTGTTTTCTTTTCCTCCCTAATACATCTTTACTTTTCTGAATCTTTCAGCCTCTATGTGTTTAATTTACCAGAAGTACAGTTCTAAAAGGGGTTAGGGAAAGGATATATACTTGTTATGCAGTCAAAAAACTTGAGACTAAAGTTGCTGATGAACTGGCATGATCTCTGTAATACTGTGTAAAGGTTTCAGAAGCTTTCAAATTAATCTGAATTAATCTTAAGAAATAGCAGAAGAATAACAAAGCCCCAGTGCACTCTCTGCAAACAGTAGCATAAAGGCCAGCAATTATTTAATTTGGTTATCTTATATAAGAAAAAAATTTTAATTTATCCTAGCTGGTAAATTAATATGAGCATGGTGGTCCTCCAGGYTCCAATTAGTTCTGTAATTGGAACTGATTCTGAAAGTCTAGATCTTCAGAGCTGGGTCAGTTAAAAAATACCAGTTTTGACCTCTTCACCAGACTGAACAGTGCAGGTTAACTTTGCAGAAAGTGTCTGTTTTTCCAGTCTGATCTTTGGTCAAAATGTTCAAGACCACAACAGAGGGACAAAACACATAGAGATAATGACTCCCAGACAGACCCCAGCAGGACAGCAACTACCACAGGACCTGTTACTGCATGGTAACACATTTGTCACTTCACTACTTTTTCAATTCCTTTCTTATATTTGTATTTAGATAATGATTGTAAAATGTGGGAAAGCGTGTTTATTGTTCAACACTTTTTTGACAAGAGTGCTATCAGTGGCCAGACCAACCACGAGCAGCCCAGGGCTTTGTCCTGAGCAGTACCCAGCAGCTAGAGAGCAGTAAAAGCACAGRGCAAGCCTGGAATAAGGCCTTCCARCTCTACCATTCCAGCCTCTGAAWAATTRCACCTCTGGCACTACTTGAGAGAGAACTAAATGTGTATTTCATTTTTGTCAGTGGATTTTTCTTCATGGTATTTGTCTTGTTGGTCCTGTGGAAATGACACTTGGAAGTCATARTTCTGCAGCAAGGAATAACAGTTTTACTCTACATCATGGGGAAAAAAAAAAAAAACCTTATTTGATTTGCTTCGGGCCTCTGAAATTTTCATCTGAAAAATGATGTACTCTTTCTTCAACTGCTATGTTCACCTTGTCCAGGACTCTTGTGCTCTTATACAGTAACTCTTTCATCTATTGTTAAGCAAATGCATTCTAGTGTAATTAGTGTTCTAATGGAAGTTGTGTTACATCAATAACCATTCTATTTCCCTTTGTTTAAATTTCCAGTTCCATTATSTTCCCAGTGGGCAAAAATTTGAGGATCAGAACTAATTTAAAAAGACAAATTCAAATACATCATGCATTGCAACAGAGGCAAAACCATGTTCTCTGTTTTATTTTTGTTCCTTTCTTGTAACTCCTCATGTTTGCTGCATTTCTTTGATTGTTGAACTTTGAGCTTGCAATTTTAATATGATACTTGCAGCCCAAGTTTTTGCTTAAGTCAGGTCAAACAAGTTTTTGTTATGCTTTACATTTATCTGCATTCAACCTAATTTTCTAAGTTTTTTTTTCTCCAGTCCATCATCACTTTCAGGATTTTCTGCTGCTCCTAATAACCAGCCCTATTTTTTTTTTCCTTTCTGAACAACTGTGTTATCAGCAGACCACATCACCTTCTTTCTCATTCCATTTCCAGGTTGTCTATGATCATGCTGCACCACTCAGACCCTGCTGATAATCACCTCTACCATTAAAACTGGTGACTTATTCTCATTCTCTTTTTTGTACCTTGAAACCAATGAACATGATGAGGCCAGGGCCATCTTTCTTCCTCCATTGTAGGTGAACTTCTTGTTGTTCAAGCCCATTGTCCAGTAGCCATCAAAGAACTTTTGTGTTCTAAATACGTGACACCATAGATGTTGGTGTCTAGATCTATTGATGMTGGCTGGAAATTATCTGATCTTATCAAGGTGTTTTAGTTTGCTTTGTCCTTATTTGCTCCATAACTTTGCTCACTGGCCCTTCATTATGTTTTTGCACATCTATTTGTAASCAGATGTCACTAGCACGGTCTGATGTCTTGCAAGCAGGACATGGAGCGTGGGCAGTTGGGGGCACAYGCTGTACAAGAGCACTGAAGGTAAAACAACATGAGCATTACCCAGGGCTCTCATTTCACACCTTTTTCATTTCTAAAAGTGATTCTAACACTTATGCTTTCATGAACAATATGGATACAGTTCCTAACACATGTTCATTGCTGACAGCTGGATATKTTATTTCATGAATACAAGAACTGTCATGTTGAAAAAAGGAAAAGGTGTCATGTTTGTAGACACCCTCACAGCCACCACCACAGCCACCCCTACAGACACCCTTACAGACAGCCCTGCAGCCTTGCATGGCSCAGCCTCCCCAGAGCCACACACAGCTGAGCAGACACTGTGTTTAATATAGGAGGAGGGAAAGCACAGACTGAAACAGCAACAACAACTGCCACTCAAATCACCTTCCAAGCTGTTATRCTTCCCTGAAATGGGGATGCTCTTACACAGCCTAGGGAGATTTTTAAATTGATGTTTCTCACAATACGTTTATTCAGGTTGTAGATACCTGTTAGCAGAGAGGGACAGACTGTACTGATGRRGAAACATTGGCTGTCCAACAGCRGCTGGGGACAGATGTGACCCCAGGRTTGCAAGTTAAAAAGTGCAGTCTTTATTTTCTTCTATTTTTAATGATGAAAACAATTTCATGCTATATGTAGTAAGTGACACTACAGCATTATTTCAGTTTTCTGTCAACACACATTTCCCCCAGAAAATCTTTATTTTATGAAAACAGGAGGAGAAAGATCAGCCTTCTGTCATAATTTTCTAACATTTTGTATTCAGCTGCTCGAGGACACCATTACATGCCAGCTATTTTTTGAGCAGGGATTTCAGATGTCATAGCCAATGTTTATATTCTTGTGTTAATCTATTTGGGGATAGAAAATCTGTGCAAGATATATGAAGTAAAAGGATCAGTGGGAAGTAAATGGGTTCCCATTCTTGCTGATTCATGCATAAAATAAGGTCACAACRAGATAAAATAGGGTCACTTTCAGATAAAATATATGTAATAATATCAGCAGWGAGTTTCTTTGATTAAAGATATCTTCTAGAAGAATTAAGTGATATTATGAAAGGGATTTCCAAATATAGTTGCAAGATAACCTTTATTGCACTGCTTTTACGGCTATCAATTAAAATACACATCCCCATGAAATTTAATATGTCAGTTGTAATAGCTTTGTAAATCTTAATGTTCTTCYATCTGTAGTTCAAGAGGTAAATTCATGGCAATAAAGAGGACATTCTCTTTCCTGCGTGGTGTCTGGTACTCCACAGGCGTACTGGGTGCAAATAAATGTGAGCTTTTACACATACTAAACACACACATGCATGCAAAGACATGAAAGTAAGTTAATCAAAGCCTTGTTTTTCTTTTGAATGTGTTGCTTCCTTGTTGCTCTCTGTTGAATTAGGTGATTAAGTCCATTATTTGAGGGAATGTAGTTTCAATACTGATCGTATTTTCCTATGGCCACAAGTTCAGCATAAACTAGGCAGACATGGATTCCTGATATCCAGYCCACTGGAAACAAGACAGAGAAATTAATAAAGATGCCATTATTTGCTTAGGTTTATATTCAGAACACAGAGTCCTGAGCAAGGCAAGTGACTATTTTTGGAGGACTCCTCTTCTTTGGAGGTCTGCTTTTCATAGGGCCACGCTGGCAAAGATGTTGGGGGGCAGTGGGAAGATGGGAGAAGACACAGCCAGRACAGGTGACCAAACTGACCAAAGGGATWTTCCAAACCAYATGACATCATGCTCATTMTAGATAGYTGTCAGGGAGAAGGAGGAGATRGGGGACATTTGCAGTSATGGCATWTTTCTTCCTAAGTAACYATTGCRCKTGATGGGGCCCTGCTCTCCTGGAGATGGCTGARCACTGAATTCCCTGTCTTCTTTGCTTGTGTGAACAGCTTTTGCTTTCCCTATTAAACTGTCTTTATGTCAGCCCCTGAGTTTTGTAGGTGTTACCCTTACCTGGTGGGGCAGTGAGAGAGTGGCCRTGTGTGTCTGGTTGCTGACTGGGKTTAAACCATGACACCTGGATGGGACTATACATCCTCTTTATGCTCAATGATCCCATGCATTTAACTAATTTTGCTTTCAAAATGCAGGTGGGRATGTTTATTCTCCAAGATTTGTGTCATGGACATGCCATGGCCTCAATTAAAGAAATATGTAATATTCAAGCATTATCAAACCTGTTTTAAGTTTGGTGAGTTGCTGAACATCACAGCCATAAATTGTGCAGGAACATTTCTCTGGAATAATACAGATATTTCAGGTAAATGCTGCCACTRTTATTACAGAATCTTTTCTACTCATAGAACCTTAGCAGATTTATTATGAAGTTTTCCTCCCTCAAATCTTCTCAGTTTACTGTATGTGACAAATATGAACTCAGAAGACTGACCCTTCACAAATGCCAAGCAAATATAAAAATATTGCAATGCCTTTTGCAAACACATCAGTCACTCATCTCCCAAGGCTGCAGGTTTTTGATCTAAGTCATTGCAGCCTTTCCTACTTCTTGTTCTCTGACTCCTTTGCCAGGTTCAGGATTGTGTCAAGCTCCGAGTGAGTGTGGTCTGCTTGCCCTACTCCTCCAAAAATYGTCTGCTTCACTTCCAATGGGAAAAGACTATTTGGCTTTCATGCAGTTATCCCACTTCCTCCAGAAGGTGTCCTGGTACAGCACAATGTACATTCACTATGCAATAGTGTACTGAGAAGATGTGATTTTTTTCATTTTGCATGCTAACCTCAGACCCCAGGTACTTTCTTTGCGTGTCTGGTTTTCAGAGTTTCTCTCAATTTGTAAGAACTTCATATTAAACAAAATTTTCAACCAAATATCTTCAGCCTTTGGGTTTACAGGATATCCCAATTCAACAAAATGTTCACACCAAACTTAGTCCTGAAGTTGATCCCCTTCAGTCTGATGGAAATGTAAAGAGCTGATGGCACATGTTTTATAATAAAACATGACACAAATCAATCTGTTCGGTGTCATGTTTGACTTTTGGATTCTGATTTCCCAGATGGCATTGATTACTCTGCATCCAGCAATTTAGTATCAATCTTTCTGACATTCTGGGATCTCTGTAGATAGAGATCTCTATGCTTTAATTTATTAGACTGACATTTTGTTCTGCTATCAAACAGAAAGAAAAGGAAGAGTTGAATGCCAGTGYTCATCAGAATAGCTATTTCTGACTCAGTCATTGACTATCCAGAGCATAAATATAGCTATTTCATGTAGGAGCAAAATGTATTGCTTTTAGCTTTGCATTAGGGAACAGATCATTCAATTCCTATTGCATTTAATTTTATCATAGGGAAAAACTTAATGTGACTTATGAATAAAATCATTACAATCATRATTATTGAGCAAGATGAGAATAAAGTTTGCCAGGAACTGTGCAATTTCTATTCCTTGGCTTCATATTATATTTACTGGATAAAAATGTCATTTGAAAAACAAATGAAGACTAAGATTAGCCTTGCTAAAGAGAAGACAAGAACTGCTACTAAGCAACATTTTCTTCCACATTATTAGAAATAATGTTCCTATTTCTAGTGCTGTAAATATTTTGCTTTTTACATAATTCACTTCAACCACACGTCCCAGAGATTAGCCAGATCCTGCTGTCATCTCAAAACTGATTAAGTSAAAGTTCATATCAAGGTGTCATGCTCTTGGCCATGGGAATCACAAGATGTRATTTTTCCTGCTTCTTGAGGACCCAGTGCTGATTATTATCACAGTCAAGGCTTCTCCTGCACTGGGGCATTTCTGTGCCATGCTGGTGGACGTGTGTCCACAATGCCACTGTAGTTTAAACAAATCATAACCACCTCTCATCCTGAGAACTCAGAACCTGCTTTTGGGTGAAACAGAGCTCTGCAGGAACACCTCAGCTGCTTTGATAAGCCTTGGATGTTTGGAGACTGCCCAAAATGGCCACCARCTGTGGGCAGCATGGAAATCTGTCCCTCAGCATCCACTGCTTCACTCATCAGCTGTGCCACTGTCRTGCCACTCATCCAGCCAACAAAGAGAGCAGTTATCCATCATTCCTCATGTCAGGAACATGATATTAGAWGAGAAACTGACAGGTATTTTGAGACAAAACTGATGGGAGTGACAGGACGAACAGACCAGTCTCCTGTAGGGGCAGAAAAGACTGCTGTGTTCACTGTGTTCACTGCTGAATMTTGCAAAGGGGAAGGATCCCTCCCATCAACAATATCTGAACTACCCAGTCTTAACACCTGCAAAAGCTGGAGGAAGCAGGGCRAATATTTCAAAAAGAAACCCAAGATTTTACATTTTCAGGCGACAACAAGGACATTTTGTATTACATTTGTTCCACTGCTCTCCCTGATTAAAGAAGGTTTGATTTCAAAACTGCTCCATTTGCTGWGTTTCAGCTGCTCACCTTTGAGTCTGGGTAGCAGCCAGCTGGTGCTGGATTGCTGCAGGGCTGTCTTGTTCAGGTTTCCCCATCCATGCCCAACCAGTGCCTCATCCAGCTCCTCTCTGTAGCCCCCAGCTGTGTCTGTATGGCTCATACACAGGTTATGGCTGCACTCCTGCCCTTTGCTGTCCCTGCCACATAAAACACATGAAGTTTTTGAGGAGAAAGGAAGCAGTCTGAGGGTTAAGCTCCTTTCCCCGAGCASCAGAACAAAAGCAAAGGCAGTTCCTCATCTGCAGGTGGTGAGGCAATTTCCCAGCTTGTTTACCAGCAGGGCATCCTTGAGGCATTATCTGCTGAGATACCTGGAGCAAAGCAATGCATGTAGTAAAGAAACTGGTTTTCCAGGTGTTGCCACCAAGTTCTGACACATGGGCATAGACTTACAAACATCTCTCAGCCTTAGAGCTGAGGACTGAGCCTGTGTGAGGAGCTGCTGCCAAAAGTGGATGATCCTTCTGTACTTTACTATCAGCATCCACAAGTATTTGTAATGTAAAGACCAGCTGTGTATCTAAGATAAAAAAACTCAAACATAATTTGGACAATAATGTGTTATACTGGTTTTAAAAAAATGTATCTTGGCATTTTCTCCCATGATGTGGCCTTTGAATGGGGGTGTGTGGGGAGGAAAACATCTTTCTTATCCTCTCTSTTTCAAAATTTGTATCCAGATAAAGAAAAATAGATTAATCTCACCCAGGACAATTGCTTGGATTCTAATAAAATATGTAAATATAGTAGAGATTAAACTCCTCTTGTCAATAAAGAATTTGAATCCTTAAAAGTTCACACAAAACCAGTGGGAATATCTCCTGACAAAGGCRTTTCAGCTCAGCAGGATGCCACGACTGTGGTTTGCAGTGGGAGGCTGGTGGAGGAACAAACTGCTGTTCTCCCTGCATCCTCCTATATACACAATAATGTCAATTTGCTGAAAGGCTTGCAAGGCTTTCGCTGCTTCTGTGCCCTCATTTCAGTTCTGCAGGCACATCTGGTGGGGTCACACTTCACTAAGTGGTAGCATATAAATGGGTGAGAAACAAATGGAGGGATATTATTAGCCAATATGAAACTGCATCAGTCATGTTAAGACAGTTTTAAACTAATAGCTATTATCATTTTAATTAGTATCTAGCAAAAACCTGAAAATAGTTCATCACTGGGAATATGCTACACCTATTGATTTTGTATATCATCACTGAACTAAGCCATAACTCTGACCTGTTTTAACAAGAAGTAGCCCCATTTTTGTAATTTATTTATACTTCAAGAGGTAATTTTAATCCTTTTTGTGTGTTTGCGAGAATGTGGGCTATTTTACTTTTTTTCTGTTGTTCTGTATGTTGCAAAAGACCAAATGTATTTGTCTTTTTATAAAAAGGATTATGGCAATGCTGAGYAAGGGCTTTGTGAAACCACTTGGTATCTGGCAACTATTTTAGTTCTTTTGTGAAAACTTAAAAAAATACAAAGTTCATGGGTGTCAACATCCAGTAGATGCTGCTGGATTCCCACAGACTATAGACTATAGCTGAGCAATGAGGCTCTTCCATGTAWATAAGCTGCTTCCCAAATTCAGTATAACTTTCGTGCCACTTAGCTTCTAGCAAGGCTGAAACTCCTCAGTGTCACTGGGATCAATGAATTGACTCTWTATGAATGGTTTTATTTTAGTAAAGGATAAAGATGCAATTTAAAGAGAAGTTGGCCAGAGAAATACATCAGTTTTGTTGTGATGGTGCCTGGCTTTGGTGGAGTCGCATTGTTAAATTGGCAAAAAAATGAGGAAATGAATCTCAGCTGACTGGAGGGGAGTACAATTGATAGCAATCAGTTCATCTGCACGCCCTCCCCTTCACTTTCTGAGCTTTAACTAAAGTGCCCCTTTCTCTACAGAAATGAACAYGTAAGCGTGTATATATTGTTCCTAGTAACATGTAATTGGCACTTTTTATCTTTAATGCATTTGCAAAGAATAACTAAGTAATCTTCRGGACTTCCCATTATTCACGGCCAAAGTAATTTAAAGTGTTTTCTAGACGCTTGAGGCAGAATCTACAYGTATTTGGTAAAATTTAAGGGTCTGCAAGCAGGTCAGATTGATTTTTAGAGAAAACTGTATTATGTAGGGTGATAYCTCCACACACACAATTTCCAGTTTGATTTTGTGAACTTTCTGTGTCCTTACGAGAAACTTTCAGGACCCACAAAGACAAGGTAAACAACTGCATCGCTGTGTGGCTGTCACCCAGCCATGGCCCTGCTGCCTGCTCTGCTTGTGCTGAGCCCTACAGCCCTGCATGACAACTCCTGGAATTGAGGAAGGAAGATGTGAAGGCTGGCAGAGAAGCAGAAGAGCTGTGATGTATTTTCCCAGAAGCACTTACTGCCCTCTTTCACATAGCAGCAGCAAAGCTGTTGTGTTCATGACCTTTCAGTGCACCTCTTCCATCATTCCCAAACCCAATGTTACCTTTATCCTAGTCCTGCTGCTTCTCCAATGTCTTCATAGCCCCTCTCCCTTAGAAAAGGATTAAGTAATTAAATTTGCCTGTACTGTGATAGCCAGCTATGTTGTATTTTATTCCAGACATTCCCTGTGCTTGTGTTAGCAAGACAGAAAAATTACCTTCTGTGAATAGATCTTGTTTGGGAAGAAAAAGGATACAGGCAGGCAGCAGAAGGAACAGAGTTCAGAAAAAGTTCAGAGTAGAAATTGCATTTTGGTGTAGGTACAGAGTCCTCTATACCAGAGTAAAGAGGACAGTGCAACATGGACCACACAATTGTGTCTCCCCTCTTTGGTAGAACTAGACATCTCTAATGAAATACTAAGTGGAGAAAGGGATTTTTGCAAAGGATGGAGCCATTAATTTCCCAAAGTGATCCTGTATTCCATAGTAGCTTTGAGTTTGGAGATCCAAGGAAGGCAACACATGAGCAATTTTCCCATCTAAGGAGRGTACCTACACTGGGCTGGAGCATTCCATTGTCCAAAAAATGAGAAAGDGCAACCAGAGTGGTTGAAAGATGAGATGATTCTGGAACATTTCCCCAGAATCTGGTGGTATTTCAAAGCAAACTGAGGCAGCTGCCTCRGGCACTGGCTGCAATATCTTGGTTGCAAGCATCTGTCACTCCTGCATAGCACAGCTGTGACACCGAGGGAAGGATCTCCTCATTAAAGTGTGTATCTATTTAACATCAAAACTGAAAAAGTCACATTTCTGCAGTGTGAAGCCAAATACACAGAGAAGGGGGAGCCCTGTACCAGTGTTGTTGGACTGAACATCAGAGAGCCAGTGCCCCAGAGCAGAACACCTCAGCAAGTCATTGCTCCTGTACTGTAACCAGAGAGTCCCCCCGAAAACCTCACACCTGCTTTGCTGCAGGATGKTCCCTTTGGTTCAGAGTGAAACCATCTCGTTTGGGTGCATAGAAGAAAAAGGGAGTCTTGTGAGGGAGCAGGAGCACAGAGCAGCTGAGTGAAGAGGTGTGACCCTTGCCAGGTCACTAGGACAATGGACATGTCACAGAAGTGAGCGGGTTTGGTGCCGCCCTCTGCATGGCTCCAAGACCATAATAATTCTCAGGAGAATGCTCTCTGAATTTATCATTAGCAAAGGACTGATAGCAGGAAACACATTTCTTGCAATTTTATTTTCTTAAAAAGCAGTTACATTTCCTCCACCCACTCAGAAATAGAGCGAGAATGCTGCTCTCACCTACTGCGCCATACGCCCTTTTCAGTCACTTGTTTTTTGTCTAAGTGAATCTTCAAGTATTTTAAAGAGCAAGAAGGACAAAAGCACCTTTTCACAAGGATAATTATCTAATACACCTGCATCAGAAGAGGGCCTTGTATTTGATTACTTTAAAGAAGAAAAAGAATCCAGTGGCAAACAATGGAATTATAAATCTATTATTTGGGATCACACTGCGATAATAAATCAATGGCTGTATCCCTYAGTTCCATTTTCAGCCTCTGTAAACTTCACAGTACCCCTTAATTGGTTTGATTCCCTTATTGATTTTTACAGCTTGCAGGGGTCACTAAGGTTGTAGAGAAGCTGTCTCTCTCCTATGCCACTCTGTGTTGCCACCCACTGTGTAATAGGCCTCCTGCTACCTTTTAGAATCCTAACTTATTCCCTTTCAATATACAAAACAAATTTTCAAAAATCAGCATTAAGTATATGAGGAGCTCATTGTTGGTAAAATGCTAGATTTTKGAATAATTTTGGATGTAGTAAAATACTGCAGAATCTTTTTACTGAAATTTTAGGATGACTGAGTTTACTTACACATTTCAATATTTATGTCTGGAAGAGAGACAAAGGGGGAAAAGACAGACAAATTTAAAAAAAAGAGTAATTATTTAGAACTGAGCAGCTGAATTACTGCTCACAGTAGATGCAGAATGGTGTGCCTCCCCTCCATCATTGTCATCACCTGCAAGGGCTGCTAATAGACATTATGAGGGTCTTTCATCTATAGAAGTGCTAATAGATGCCATTCTAATTCTGTCCATCATAACAAATTACAATAATTTGCAACATGTCCATAGAGAGATGGGAACAATTCAGAAATCAGTAATTGAAATAGTGCAGTGGCAATTAAAACACTTGTGGTTATCAGCTGCTTCCAAATTACTGGAAAGGGGTATTTACATAAACAAGGGCTTTCCTTTACCAAAAGGGGCTTGCATGTCAAGTAGGGTTTGCAGTTCCCTTTTCTGGTTTCTGGGCATCTAGCAGCAAATGGAAGAGTTCAGCTGCATGATCATATTTACTCCTTCCCCTTGTAAAGGGCTGCTTTAGGGCATTTGTAGGACTGGGTGTCCCCTAGTAAAAAAAGCGATTAAATTACACTGCATTCTTAACCTGTAATCCAAATACAGACATTTTGTTTSTCATACACTTTCTGAAAGGTCTTCCTTACGTATTCTGAGCCTCTCTTCTAAACAAATGTTTGATATTTAAAGCTTCAAGGTGATTCCGGCTTGAGGGATAGGATTTGTCTGAACTCCCCCTCTATGGGGTTGCCTTCAATCCTTGAGAATATGCAGAGGAATAGCCTTGCCAGCAAAAGCCTTGTCACTGGCAGTTTTCTTTTCTGATTGGTGTAGSTATTTTTCAGCCATAGATAAAACAAAATTAACAGGAATAAGATATTACTTTAATCCACTTACGTTTGTACATATTATTAATCCACTAAATTTCTCTTTGGTTCCAGAAACTGCAGCTTCAAGAGGAATTTCAGTAGTGAGGGGTCAAGGTGTGGAGGAGCTGGGGCCAGGGTTAGCTGTGGTGCAGGGCAGAGGGAGTTGGGGGATGAAGAGGGTAGAAGGGTGGTGCTGGCTGTGAAGGAAGGTGTGTTTCAGCACTTAGGTACCAGGGGAAGGCTGTGATGGCAGGGAACGTGTGTTTGGCATGCACATCAGGGACACACTTGTGCCCTGTGCAAGACAGGGCAGGCAGAGAAGGGTGGTACAAGATGAATGGAATGGAATGGAATGGAATGGAATGGAATGGAATGGAATAGAATAGAATAGAATAGAATAGAATAGAATAGAATAGAATAGAATAGAATAGAATAGAAAATAGAATAGAAGTACAATTTCTGTGGCTGATATTTCTAAAGAGTCAAAGATGTTTGCTGACTTGTTTGCTTGTGGCTCTAATGGGTGCAACAAGCTGGGGAGATACTTCCAGAAAAAGCAACAAGAATAGTGTTAGAGAACATCCCAGTTTACTTCACTTTAGACGTCCCTCTCTTTACTCTTTTTGCATAGAAAGTGCACTCATAACATGCATCCTAGGTAGGAAGGTTCTACTGGTGGCTGTTACAGACTGAGATGGAAATGTTACCCAGAAACATGTTGACAAAAGGCAAATTTCAGTATCTGCTGACAAGGTGACACACTAATGAACTAYTTTTGGTTTGTTTTGGTTTTTTTCCCTGTAAGGAAATTCTGTATAGGACACCAGGTTCTCTTGAGTGAAAGTCTGCAGCTATATTATGCAGGAAGTCATTACCAAAGGAAGATGGTGGTCTCTTTCTGCCTTTAAAACACATAATTTCATTTTCAATTTGCCACCTGGGCAGAAATATGACTCCATTGGGAATTTCTCCACAGATGTAGGAGAATTCTGACACACACCTTTTGTTCATCTTAATTCTCTTGCACAGCTTTAAAAAGCCTTGATTAATATATTTTCTTGAAACACCAATCTTTTGAGTCACACATAATTTCAGTTTGATCTCTAGGCTGGCAATGATCATCCTATGGAAACTATGGAACAATTTTTACTATTATGGATTTCTACATTTCTGTCTTTCTCAGCTATTACACCACTGATGAAACCTGCACATGCTGAGGGCTTTCCACTGTTGCCATCCAGTCACCTGTAACAGCCCCATTTTTTTGTTGCAGGAACAATTCTTTCACGTCTCACAGTTTATGACAGAAGGAGTCAACTGTGCTAATGTGAACCTTTTCTTTGGTTTTTTTTTCTTTGTTTTTTGCTTACTATGAAATGATATAGCAGTCTTATGTGATAAAGTGCCAAAGTCATTATTCTGTGCTTTTTCATATGTCTTATATTCTTCCATTCCTTATCATTGATTAATGAATCTCATAGACGTTTGCCTTTGACTTCTGTTTTCACCATTTTTCATATTTTATGATTCTATGCTGATATGTGTGATAAAGACTTATCAATGTCAGCATCCTTCCACATCTGCTTCTTTTACAAAAATCACTCCATTTGGCTGGATCTCTGCTCACCCTTTTCAGAGAAGGGGTATTCAGGCTGTGTCTCACTGATGATCTGCATTATGTTGACTGTAATTAGCACAGCCAAAAAAATCTAAGATCTAATATTTGGAGTTGGGGATTTTTGAGGATGGTTTGCTTTGTTGGTAGGGTAGGTCTCAACCTGAAGGTGATGTCCTATTGCAGCTGACATAACACTGAGCTTTTGAAAATTTCAAAGGAAAGATGTTTTAATAACTATTTTTGTTTATTACAGAACGCACAAATCCTGCTGATCTACTGGTTCTTGTGGTTTCCTTGGACAGTGCCAGGGAGGCTGACCAGACATCTCTCAAACCTCACAGCTTACTGGTACCTGTACCTGTGAGTCTGACACAACTTTTATGCCCACCGTTGATGTGGGGTGGATGCTGTTTAAAAAAGAAACAAAAAATAGTGAAGGTTTTTGTACAGTTTTATAACTTTGAAGGAGTGGGGACATTAGAGAGTAGAAAAGTAAATCCCAAGGTCAAAAGCGCTGTTGTCATCATAGAGTCAATGATGCTATTTTCATCCACAGTATTTCTGTTAAGAATATACTTCATGTGATGCTGCAGGAGTGATGGAGATGTTCTTCATACCCTTGAAAATCCTCCTCTGCACTGCTTGGAAGAAGATCAGGTACCTTACTGGATGGATGGAATCAGGAACCACATCAGAATCAGGATGTATTTCAGGAAGCAGGCAGATTTTATCCAGGAGCAATGTGCCAAAGTCCTTCAGAAGCTGTACTGGAGGAGTGATAGAGGATTGCTTCCTCTTTTTTAATGGTCTGGGGAAAGTGTTATGAGCCCTGATGTCCACTGAAAAAAAAAAAAAAAAAAATCCTTTACAAAACCCATGGGATTAATGTTCAAAAAGCTGTGGCTTCAGGAAGGAAGACCCCAATTCTGATTTAACTCCCAGATGTTCCAGATTTTCTCTTACATCTCAAAACATACATTTAAAAACCTGCCACCAAAAACTTTTGTAATAACATGGAGTGAGAACCTGAAGGACAGAAAGCCCAAATGTGAGTTGGATGTATCTGACCTGGAAGTAAACTGGAAGACTGCTGTGTCTGCCACCTCTATGAGGGAGGAAGCAGAGCACAACATCTAATCAGAGGACAGATACCTTGAATCTTGTGTACAACGTCCCTGGGATCTGCTGCAATCATTGAAAGTATCTGTTCATCATGCCACAATAGATAGCTGTGATATATAGCTGTCACTGCTGCTTTTCCCAAATGTCAATCAAAGAAATCATGCGATTCATAGGAATCTGGGGAATAACTGCAGCTGTCCGTGAGACAGACTGGACTGACTGTAACTGACTGTAACTGTTTTCTTCCCTGTATCTGTCATTGCAGCTGAATATCA
Organism: Malurus melanocephalus; assembly: GCF_030028575.1. NCBI lineage: Eukaryota > Metazoa > Chordata > Aves > Passeriformes > Maluridae > Malurus > Malurus melanocephalus. The sequence goes on from NW_026623246.1 coordinate 4,657,326, forward strand.
GTAGGGAGATCCAAACTTCAAGATTGAGCAGTGCCCTAAAAATTTAAAATAAAAAAAAAAAGAAAAAGCCACACACACAAAAAATGCAAAATCATTGCCAGAGCTTCTGCTTAAAGCCGGGCAGGCTGCCAGTTCCTACAGAAAAGGAGATTAAGAGATGAGAGAATTACCAAGTTCAAAGGTAGAATGCAACTGCAAAACACTGAGCTCCATTCACTGCCTGTGGGTAAGCCCTGTGTGAAAACCGGGGAGTCAACCAGCTTCTAGAAGAGACTTTAAGTATTTGACTGTATAAAACTAACTGAGGTTTCAGCCTAAACGTTTCTGTGCTTGTCCCAGTGTGCTGCAATAGCTGTTCCCAGGCTTGTGGCAGTGTGAAATACCCTGTGTTTCCTTCCAAGRGAAAAAGATGTTCATAAGAGAAGTGACATCATCCCCTGATTCAAAGCATTGAAACCATCACTCTGTATGAAGTTGCCTCCCAGATTACTCTTTTAATTAATATTTTAAACTTTTATCTGGATCAGCTGTGCCATTTCCACACTCCATGGAAAAGCCAGTGTTTTCACTGATGCCATTTCACCTTTCTTGCCCCTCCTTCCTCCCTACAATGGCCCAAACTCACCGTTCCTATGATGCTCACATTCTCCTTTATGAACAGTTATTCTCATCAAGTTTGGACTTTTTCTCCCTGACTCTGAGCACCTCCCTGGTACAGCACAGATCACCTGAACTGTGTCATGAGTCTGTTGCCCATCTGGCAGCTGCCCTGAAGGCAGAGCCAGCCTGTGTGGAGGAGGCATTGGCACTCCCATTGGATGTGTTCCCAGCTGAACTGGGGTGGAGGATCTGATTTGCCAGGATTTTGAGGAGATGTGGACCTACCAGAGCAGGTTATACTTGGAAATTAAAGTTTAATGATGACCCTCTCCACACCAGTAAGGAGGCGGGGGGGTTGTCAAAGCTTTGGAATGGACCACAGGATGACCAGAGAGGAGGATGGAAATACTGGGACTGACATGTTCTGCCCTGGACATAAGGGGCTGAATTYTCCTGAGCTGAATCCCTTTGAGGAACTTTTGTGAATGTTTCTTTGTTTGAAGACAATTTGACAGTTCAGAGGAAGAGGACAAAATARTGGGTCATGACCAAAGTTTGTGGAAGAAAAGGACACTCAAAAATGTAAAGAGAAAGGCTCCCAGAAGCTGGGATATCTTTAAATTTCAAATGCCATGAGCAGATATTATCAGTAGCAGATTTCTGCCACAGTCCATACATTAAATTGGTTCTTTGATCTGCCACATCTCACACACTTTGTCAGCAGAGTGGGCTATTGTTGCAGGCCATTTTTGCTGCAGGGCCTGTCTGTCCAGGACACACAAAGTGGAAAACTGAGAAATCGAAGGCAGGCATAAATGCACATTCAGTCTTCCTTTTTCTTCTGCAGAGTATTTGTACAATAACACAAAGGGACAACCTCTCAGCCTCAGATGTCAATCTGTATGAAAGCAGCCRCCCTGCACTGGCACAGCCTCAGACACAGCACACCTCCAAGGATCAGCACATCCACCACTCCTCTGAATGGCACAGGACACACATGGCTTGAKGGCAAGGAGTTTCTTCTGGCCTGRCATGACAAGAACCACTGTCACATGCTCCACTGTGATCAAAATGAAGGAGCTGGGAGCACATCAGAAAAAAGAGTGTTATGAACACAGTGGTCTGGGGAAAGGGCAATTCCACATGAGAAGGGAGCAGGCAGGTGCCAATCTTCAATTCTGTGAATRTAAAATGGCTGCTTCAACCCAGTCCATTTGTAATTTCTTTTTCTTTCAGAACAAACATTAGCCCCCAAAAATCCCAACAGACTGATTCAAAATGTTGGGGGGTTTTCTCATGTTTTCACTTTTGCCGTGGTATCAGAACATCGATTTGTTTACATAATTAAAATTTTACTATCTGATTTTTAAATTACTTAAATCTTAAATAATTTTAAATTAAATTTTAAAAATTTTAAAGTTATTTCTGTGACAGCAGAAATAATCCATCTCTGCAGTTCTCTGTGAACCTTCCATCATGACACTTTCAATAATCTGTCTKTTCCTGGTCTGTTCTGGTCTGTTTTTTGCATCCCTTTCCTTGGAATGAGAAAATGACAATTTTTTCCTTCCTTGTTCTTTCAATACAAAATGATAGAAACTACCAATTTCTGTGACTATATATGTGGCCAAAATATTTTCTTGCTAGAGCCCAAAGTCCTCAGCAAAAGTCACTGTACTCAGCAAAATGGCATACACACAGTGCATAAAGGAAAAGGTTTGAAAGGGCATGCTTGTATTGTATTTATATTCCAAAATGATTCAGTCATTTCACTGTATCATTGACAGCATTAGACTTTTCTTTGTTTCCTAATGACACACTGTGAAATGAAGCAAAAATACTTGTTTCATTTGTTAAAAAATTGTTTTGAAGAAGTTTTCAAATAAAAGTTACAGTGCAAGAGTTTGTAAAACCAAGCTTCCTTTTATGATCAACATATTGGTGGTATTATTGATTTCTGTAGAAATTATTTCTAGTAGAAATTTTATACTCATCTTTCTTGTTCTACTAATTAATTCAATAGTCAGCTGATATAAATTGATTCTCTAGTGATTATTTCCTTCTCTATAGGRTTTATGGGATGAGCTTGATGATTTTACRTGRTTTTCTAACTCACATTAGGCTGACTGTGAAATGAAGTAGTATTGCTGAATGAGCCAGTGAAGTACCTAATCATGAACWCAGTTTTAAACAATTCTAAAATCTCAGCAACATTTGAATTGATTGTGCATTGATGAGCATAGATAAGACATAGTACAACAGGATTCTTAGGGAAATGATATGGAATACATACATTTATATGCATTATACACACACACATGCATATATATGTATATACACATATATATATATAAGTATATATATATACACACACACACATACATACATGTTTGCAGGAGGGTTGGGATAAATAATTACTTGAACACTTGCATCTTAGTAAATTTTCYCCAAAGATGGGGTGAAGAGATGGGTTCAGCAATTGTATTCCTTTGTTGAGGGCTTTTGCGGATCTTATCTTGTCACTAAAAGTCAGAAATAAAACATCAGAAGATGCAACTCAAAGGCCATTGACTATTCTCTCCTGAACCCACTGGCAGTGTGGGATAAATGCCAGCCTGTACGACAATCACAAGACATCCCAGGCAATGCCYCCTTCTCACATGGAACAAGGGGTGTCCCTAGAAAGGACCCCTCTCCTAATGCTACAGATCTCCACTTGATGGTGCTTCCTGGAATTATCTCTGCCCTGTCCAGCCWGCTTTCCTGCAGCAGCTTTTAAGGAACAGTACACAAGTCTGTGCTGCTGTTAATCACCTTTGGCTGGCCAAGAGACTGCAGACCTTACAGCATTCATCCATGACTCTGTCTATGCCAGGTTTGTCTGCTGTAGTGCAACTGTTTCAGGTCGTTCGCTGAGCAGTGCTGCTGATGGAGAGACCGTCAAAAGCCTTCTTGCAACATTACCTCAAATAGGTATGTGTTTTTTTCAGTGATCTCTCATGMATGTTTGTACTGCTAAGAACAATTAAGTTCCCTTCTATATAGAAAAGTGGTATAGTGGCACTTGGTATTGCATGATTTCTGAGGTATCTCCAGCTTTTAGTGCTAATCAGCGGCGTAGGATAACAAACAAACAAACAAACACCTGTGCAGATGAGCAGGGGTTTGCACACATTGCATTAAATTATAGGCAAAAAAGCTTATGACAAGCTAATATGCTTTACRGTAAAAATGTTTGCTGATGCCAGTGCGTGGGAAAGTAAACTCAGTGTACTTGGAGGCTTAGAAGTGAGTCACTTCATTTATTAGYGGAAATAAGCACCCAGGAACTGTCTGACTACTAAGCTGCTCTGATTTTCTTTTACTTGCAAATATTTTTTCCAGGCAGGCCTAGAAAAGTTTTGATGTTGTCCAAAAGAGGTATATAAGAAAAGGGAGGCATAAACAAGGTGTGAAAGGGTTCTTCCAGGATCTTTCCATATACCAATGTCTGCAGAATTTGGCTGCTTTTCAGAAYTCTTCTTTCCAGCAGGGCTTGATCCCAACAAACGTTTGAAAGAGGAGGAGTACCTGAGGTCACACGCTGACCCAAAACTGGCAGAAATGGGGCCATTTCTTCACATTCCATGCTCCCAGCTCCTACCTCTCACTCACCCACAGSCCAGTGCAGGCAGCMGGGGTCACAGGAGGCACAAGCRGCTGGGTAGCTGTGGCTGTATTACYTCTTCAACCTTTCACTTTCACAGGGAAATCGAACCCCAGCAACAGCACTGAATCCTGAGTTATTTGCTGGGATTGCCCTCTGCTGGGCCAGGGCAAGCTGGGCCCCCTGCACAGTGCTGCAGGCACCAAGGAGACAGAAACATCATTGCTTCCCGCTCACCACTGGCCACCAACTGCCCTCTCACCTGATGGTTCCTGTCTGAAAAATTAYTCCTAATGGCACCAGTGATTTCTAAAGCAGGGCTGCCTTTCAGTGTAGGAAAGGCTCTTTAGGTCCTGACTCTTCTTTCTTCCACTCACTGGAAAAAGAGCAGACAGGGTTGGACATGGAAAGCCCAGGCACTTTGCAGTCTGCCATGCTCCCTGAGAATTATAAAATCATTAAGGTTGGAAAAGATCTCCAAGATCATTGAGTCAAACATTTGACCAAACACCACCGTGTCAACTAAACCAAAACATTGAGTGCTACACCCAGCTGTTTCTAGAGCACTTCCAGGGATGGTGACTCCATCACCTCCCTGCAGGATCCATTTCAATGCTTAAACACCCTTTCAGTGAAAAAATTCTTCCTGTTGCCCAACATGAACCTCCTCTGGCACAGGCTGAGGCCATGTCCTCTTGTCCTGTCACTGGTTGCCTGGGAGATGGGATTGACCCCACTTGTGTACAATCTCCTTTCAGGCAGTTGTAGAGAGCAATAAAGTTCCTTGAGCCTCCCTTTCACCAGGCTAAACACCCCCAGCTCCTACAGCCACTCCTCATAGGACTAATCCTCCAGACCCTTTACCAGCTTCACTGCCCATCTCTGGACACACTCCAGCACCCCAACGTCTTTTTTTGAGTGAGGGGTCCGGAACTGGACACATAACTTAAGCTTCAACCTCACCACTGCTGAGTTCAGAGGGACAATAATCTTCTTGGTCCTGCTGGCCACACTATTTTTGATACAGTCCAGGATGCCATTGCCCTTCTTGGCCCCTTGGGCAGACCTCTGGCTGAACATGAGCAGAAGTTTTACTCATTTCATTTTGGGGGTTGCAGGGCTGAAACTGCACCTATGTCTCCTGGGTCTGGAAATGCCAGTAATTCAGTAGATAATGCCTTCTAGTAGCCAACTGTCACTGCAGCCTTTCCAGAGCATCTCTCACTAGCCAGGGCAGATAACTTCTGTCCTGAATGCATAGAGTTCTTCCTTTCACTGTGGGTGGACATGCAGGAAACAAGAACTGAAAAGTGACCTGAGACCTCTGTGTAAGAAATGAGTTTGAAATTATAGAAATCATAGTGTAATCAATAAATATCTCAGCATTCTGGAGAACAATACAGCTAAAAAAGGAAACAGTAAACATACAAATAAAATTATATGCCCCTGGTATATACAAGACCTAACAGTCACTAAATTACCATAGCCACTTTTTACCTTCAGGTGTCTTCAGAGATTTTATATAAATAAGTGTTATTATTTATGATCCCTGGCATTATCTCTAGCTGCACTGCTTTTCTCCAGATTTGCCTGGGTACGTTGTGACTGTATGAGTTCTAAAATAAATATGGCCAGCCTGGGTTAGTGATTGAGTAAAGRAGATTTGGATCCTTCAAAAAAGCAGCAGGTAACATTCTTCTTCCCTGTCTGTCTGATGTGGCACCTCAGAATGGTTTAGAGGTACCATGTTACTGTCAAAAATAAAACAAGGAGAAGTACTTTGGGCACTGAAGAAATTTGGGATTGTCTGTGATTTCTCACCACATATACCTTTGGCATATGAAAGGATCATTAGGCTCAACTTCCCATTTTGTCTTTGCATAAATGTGTCCAGTTGTAGTGAAATGCCCCCTGAAATTTCACCTGGTTGTGGTAATCCTCTGTGTATCTCAGTATGAACTGTAATCAGCCTCAAGGAGTCACAGCAACAAACTCYATTTCAGATGTGGCTAAAGTGATTTTTCTTGCACATATGTGCACAGCGACTTGCCATTACCCTTGCCTCATCTGGARCATTAGACTGTTAAAATATGTCACACAGATCTATTAAATTATGGGCTCACTTAGTACTTCACTTTAAAAAATACTGTGGGTGGGCAGAAGTAATTCCTTGAAAAACAAGACACATGTAATTGTAGGCCCATTACAGCTTTCAGCCTGTTTCACATCATTTGCCAGGTGTGAGCTGTAACCTGCCCCTATTGCAGAGCATTTGACTCGAGCAGTTTACTATACCGCAACAAAATTAAGCCCTTAGGATACCCTTTGCCAACATTGGTGCTGATACAGCTGATCAGAGYATTTGCAGTTCTGCTTTACTGTATTGTTGACTGAAATTTCAAGGTGAATCTTAATAGGGGAAAATTAATCACGCACTGAACAAATGTGTACACTCTCCCAAGTGTGAACCACAAAGCTCCAAGTAGTCAAGCAAAGCCCAAACCAAYCTAAAGACTGCTGTGAAGTCAACCTGGCTGTATGTCTGTGGTGCTTTGACCCTGACAGGAGGCCAGGGCCTCACCAAAGCCACTCTGTCAACTGGACAGGGGAGAGAAAATATTACAAAAGGCTCATAAGTTAAGATAGGGACAGGAAGAGATCACCCACCAGTTGCCATCACAGGCAAAACAGACTTGACTTGGCGAASTTAGTTGAATTCATTACTAATCAAAATCAGAGTAAGATAATGAGAAGTAAAACAGATCCTTCCCCCCACCCCTCCCTCCTTCCTGGACTTCAGTTTGATTCTCTAAGCAGTTCTTCCCCTCCCCAGTTGGGGAAGAGGGTCCCTGCCACAGGACAGTCATCCATGAATTTCTCCACCATCAGTTCTTCCCACACTCACCAGGTTCTTCCTGACCTGCTCCAATGTGGGTCCATTCATGGGCTGCAGTCCTTCAGGAACAGGCTGCTCCAGCRTGRGCATCCCACAGGATCACAGCTCTTGGGGCATCTCCTGCTCCAGTGTGGGGCTGGATCCTCCRTGGGCTGCAGGGGCACAGCTGCCTCACCCTGTCCTTCATTGTGTGTCATAGAGGAACCTCAGCTCTGGTGCCTGAAACCCTTCCTTCCTGYCCTCYACTGACCTTGGTGTCTGCAGAATCAATTGTGTCACATATTCTCACTGTTCTGGCTACAATTGCTTCTGTGCAAAACTTTTTTTTTCCTTCTTAAACACATTATCCCAGAGGCCCTGCCTTCATRGCTGATGGGCTCAGCCTTGGGCAGCGTTGGGTCTGTCTGGAGCCATCTGGAATTGTCTCTGTCTGACATGGGAGAAGCTTTTAGCAGACTCTCAAAGAATCCACCCCTGTAGCCTGACCCCTTCTCCCTCCACTGCTACCAAAACCAGGCCACACAAACCCAAAACAGTATCAGAAAACACCTTTATATGTATATGCAGATATAATTTGGGAAACATTATCTCTTGCTTATAGAAAAATTATTATTTTCTTTATAAGCAGTAGTTTAAAAAAAAGTTCTGATGATGTTACAAAGTTACTTAAAGTCATAGATTTTTGATTCCAGAGAGGGATTTGAGCAGASTAAAGCAAAAGTTTAGCTGAGCACTTAGAGAAAAGGCAGAGATAACAGACCAMCTGGACTTCTTCATGTCCTAACACYTCAGCAAGTGYGAGAGAAATCAAGATACATATTGGTCCCCTGTATGTGATCTTTCATTCTCATACCAAATTATACCTTTTCATATTGCCTCTCTGGATTAATTACTTTCTGTAAGATTTGCAGGACAAGGTCCATTGGAATTTAATCCCAGARTAGAGGAATTATGATCCAGTGATAGAGATGCTGTGTGTGCTGAATGCAGACTTCTTCCTGATATACTTAGCTTGATTTTTCAAGCCTGGAAACCTGAATAAGTGCTTGAAGAGGGTGTTAACAACTCTCATTTATCTTGSTTCATAAAAATGCAGCCAGAACTAATGCAGAAAACCCCTTTCTTTTAAGGAAGAGAGACATTTACAGAAGGTTTAGATTAGTYCAGTAGATATTTAATGTAGGAAGAAAAGATGAGTCAGTGCTCATGGAGTGAGATAAAAGCTGCTGAGGTTTCTGTTCCATACAAAGACAGGTTAGCAGTGGTCAGACCTTTGACAACATATTAATTCACTGACAGACAAAAAGCTGATACTTGGCTTTTCTGTCTTGTGGTGCTCTAGAGAGACTTGCTCAAAGCCCTCTGTGGTACTCTGTTGCTTTGAAATATTTCTTCCTAYGGTTCACTATGTGATTTTTCCTGGACAGAAGGTACTGCTTTGATTAATGCCATCCAGAGTTACAAACCACCTCCTCTCCACCTGCAGTATATGCATATATGTGTACTTTTAAATGAAAAGTTTGGTTTAAAAATGCTATTTTGTTACGCTTGGGATGTTGAAATCAATAATGCCTGGAATCCTGCCTGCAGACACTGCACAATGTACACAGMGGTGCTGATAAACCCTTAAGTTCTGTTTGCCAGCTGGTTAGCTGTGGGGATGTGGGAATGGAGACCATAGGTAGGTGGTTTTATCCTTTGTAGATGAGGAACTATCCTATATTTTCATTGAATATTCATTCAACCTGGCTACTCATTGACTTGTGACTCTTTAACACAGCAATTAAAATCAAATTTTTAAAAATTTGGTAAAAGTCAATTGCCTGAAATAAATTATTGTACAATTATTTAATTGCACAAGAATCCAACAGCACAGAGGAATACTGTGCACAGATACTGTAGAAGGGGAGACAGTGAGCATATTAGGTACTAACACTGCATTTCTTGATCAACTTTAAATGCTTGTTTTTATTCACAAAACAGAAAGACCAAAGAKCTCATTCTGTCACACAGAGCCCGTTACTCTGGTGGCTATTCCACAGTCCTAGCCTGGCTGGGTCAGCCTGCACTGCCCCTGCTAAGATGGAAGGATCACCAGATAGAAAYAAAAAAGATGCTTTCTGTTTTTCCTGCAGGCTCAGCACTCTCTCCTGTTTGCAGCTCTCTATCTTGTCTCCACAGCCCAATTTTCTTTCTTGGTGGCAGCAGGATGTGTGTTAGGCAGTCTCATTGCAGTTCCTGCTGTCTTAGTTTCCTGACATATCATGGCTCTTTTAACTTCTCCAGGACTTATTGTCTCTCACCCAACAAGCATGAGAAAGTTTGGCCCTTTGCCTCTGAAAACTTCCATCAAAAGTTGCCATGCATTTTTCTCACTGCTCAATATATGGATCTCACATCTGTTGGGCTGCCTTGGTTGTTAAATACCCTTTACTGCTTTGGCCTTGACTTCCTACAGCTCTGCACAGGGCAGGTGTAGATATTTGCTGTCAGCTGATGCAGCAAAGGAAATTGGAGCCACGGCCATTGCTGCTCTGGGTTTTTCGCGGATCTGGAAAGCCGTGCTGAGTGAGCACACTGCAGTTCAAGCTCCACTGCAGCACTGCTGGTCTGTGGTGCGTGGCTGTCCAAACCCATGTGATTAGTTAGTCCCTGCTCCTGTGAAATTTCTGGTGATACAAACAGAAATGTATTTGCTTGGACAATTCTTATATACTTTGCCTTCTGTATTTCCCCTGGATTTCATTTGTGGATGTCACAGTCTCTGGCAGCTGATGACAGTTCTTACCAAATTACAAACACACACCGTGAATGTTCCAGACTCATACCCTCAGCCAGGTGTCTGGCTSTAATGCTGCACTGTCTTGGGACTCCTAAACACAGCATTTTTCACCCAGAATATCATCATTTCCATTAATTTTGTTTTGGTATTCTCAAGTGGGTAAGTTGCTATTTCCTTTTAATCCAGTTTTGAGTAGAGAACCTCACAGGACTTGATCAAAGAAAGTTATGGCCATGGGCCCTGCCAAGACAGGAGCTGAGCWTCAGCCAAGTGTATCCTCCAGGGCTTTGCTATTTCTTGACTTACCTTACCTGGCTCATTTCATGCTCAAGACAGAGTGCCAAAACTGGGGCAGCAGGAAAAACTGGGAGGTTGGCCTTGAATGCAAATACAAGCCCAAGGCTAATGTTGCAAAATAGATCCGAGATGATTACAAAGTCCTCTTCCCATTTCTGCAGTTGAAAGAAATTATCTTAGCAGCTCATAGGGAAAGAATGCAGCTCCAAGGCAGAAGTGAAAAATTGAAGATTCTAGACCTTCTATAGGACACAGATTAAAGGGGAAGGAAATAAATTATAGGACTACTAGCCTGAGTGACAGATGAAGCATCTCACAGCAGCCTCTTCCCTCCTTACCAAAGCCAAGGCCCTGATCCTGCCAGAAGTCTGAGATGCTGGTGAGGAGATCAAAGCCACAGAGAAAGCACTCTACTGCAGTCTCCAGCTCACTGATAATGCCTGTTTCTTCTGTACACATCTGAGATTAACTGAGTCCTTCATAAAGAGAGTTAGTAAGRCAAACCAGACCCATGCAGCTAACTCCCAGACTTGGTATTGAATCCACATACGTTATCACTCCTTTTTTTAATAGCAAAAAACCTGCCCATGGGGTATTAGATCAGATCCAGAAAGACAGGTGGGAGCTTATGGGTAGATTTATATAGCCAAAACCTAGAAAGTCCATTTAGGGTGGACTACCTTACCAAGAAGGTAGTCTGTCAATTAGCCCCAGAAGCTGCCCCACTCTTAGCTCTAGAATGGGAAAGCAAGCAGGGTTGTGGCAAACCAGAAAACTCCCAGAGTCCTGAGATTTGTCTTTGCCAGAAAGATTCAGGGCTAGCTAAAGAACTGCATGACGGATGCTGCTTGGATTCCAGTCCAGAAGACAAATTAGGGGAGCCAAAGAAAAACTTCAGTATAAATCACAAGAAAATATATTTTATAGATTTGAAAATGATAGTAAATGGACTCGATGTAAGTGAAAGATGTACTGTCACTTTGAAACTATTTTTTGGAAAGGGTTCACAAGTGTTCGTTCTTTTTCTAGTGGGGCCAGATTACACTTTTTGGTAAAAGAAGCCACCTCTGGGCCTTACCTAGAACCAGGCCATGCAGAACCATCACAGGTTTGTATATTAAAATGTATAAACAGAAATAAATTTCATGCAGCTGTAGCAGTGCAAGAAAWGTATGACAGTCACCTCATTTTAGTGCTTGAAGAGCTTCTTCAAGTGTGGCTGGCCAGCTCTTCCTTTATGAGCTATTTCATTTCTTCAAGAAATGCCTGTTTTTGTTGTTTGGGATCTTCAGCTTCTTGAAAGACCTCCAAGGCCTCCACAGGCTGTGTAARGTAGGTCCTCAAAAATTGAGGAGCCACTCTGAGTTTCACTCCCACTGGCAGTGTTCTCAGTTCAGACAGCAGGACAGAGCTCTCAAGATGTTCTTCCTGACTCAACACCAGCCAGCACCAAAGCAGACCACCAAGGAACCCAGTGCTTTGCATAGGGGTGACTTTTATTTCAGTGCACCATGGGAGATTTGTCTTAGCTGGTGTCTTTTGTCCTTTTGATTGGCTTTGAATAAGGCTACAGCAGTAAGTCAYATTTTATGTATTTAGCAAATGCTATTGAAATCGTCACTATATTTGACATTCAAATGTATGCAGAAAAACTGGCTGAGCTGGTTAACTCCCCATTCCCAGTAAGAAGTGCTGCCCACAAGTCAATCAGACAAGGCTCCACATCCCCTGGAAAGCACCTCAGGAGATCTTCCTCACAGTTGTCCCTATAATGTTCCCTTTTAGAGTTAACAATTTTAACAGTAGAGCTAGAAATTTKAAAGACATGCTGGTAAGACTGGTTCCCAGATAAAAGTAAAGATGCAGGATTTTGGAAGAATCTTTGTTTTGTTTSTATGGAAGGAGTTCAACTGTAAACAAATAATACTGGGAAGAAGGTATGAAATCACACTATAAAACCAGAAAATACCTGGASAGTAACTTGCTGATTACTACAGATAAGCACACGTGAATACAGCATGGAAATACATGCTTAAATAAATAAATGCAAAATGTGTTTGTTTTATAAAAACAAAGATAATTAAAACCTTTTTATTTCCTTAGTTTTTCTGTTTGTTTTTGCATTGTCTTCTCTTCAGTTGTGCCCCTACAATGGGCTACGTGTTTATATTATGCATTCCCAGGTTTTCTTAGAAGCTGGAATAATGCCGTTGCAATTTAACAATATGCCAGAACAACAAAAAAAGTCCCAGCAGAGGTGGAAGAGTGGAGGGACATAATGCATTCTCTTTGTACCCGTAGTGATTTTAGTCTCTATGGTACTAACAAGACAAAAGTATTTTTCTGCTGGTTGTTGCTGTTGTTAAATGGTCCAGGTTCCTATATTCCTCAAACACTAACAGTATTTCTATTCTGCTGAAAGGATTTGTTCTCTCATCTGCACATGAGAGATTAATATGTCACATTCCTAATAGCATTAATAGGAGCTGCTCACAAAAATCTTTTGGTGGTGCTGAACCAGGTCATTCAGTAGCAATGCAGACCTAATTCTGCTTTGGCAACAGCTGGAAGCTGTCTACAGATCCGTGTGAAATGAATAAAAATGAATAAAAGTGTGCCATGCTGGATTCTTCACAAGTCACCCTCTTGAAGAGCTGAGAGTGAAGCTGTATTGGCACTGAGGAGCATCTCTAAAATAATGAGCCTTGAATTCTGTCCTCCACATTTTCATCTTTGTCTCTTTAAAAAACAACAAAGCAAGYAACAGCTCAACCCAGAGATCCAGAGATATGGAGAAATAGTAAATACGAAGAGTAGTACACTGTAAACATGGGGAAAAATGTCAAACTATTAAGAAAATAGTAAATAAAAMCACTCCATTGACACTTTCCCCTTTGAGAAAGATTTCAGGCAACAGACAGAAAACTAAAAAAAAAAACCCTCAGTGTTATTTATAACACTGATTTCTACTGTATACAAAGATTTCTACTATCTAATGTAACTTTCTTGTTTCTCTATTTGAATAGGAATCTGCTCAAGTTAAGTTGTAGAGGCAAAGTTATGAATAATAATTAATGTGATTGATCATCCCACTTTACCTAGTTGGATTTAGAGACTGCAGAATATATAATACCTGAGAAGAAAAATTATTTAGAGTTATCTAGAGAACAAAAGCAGAGGCCCTTATCCTGCTAGCAGTCTTTGAGGTGCTGGCAAGGAAATCCAAGGCAACCAACCTGGATTACAACAAACCTGAGCCTCTGGCCTAGGGTGACCAACATCAAGGAGACACAAAGGAGCCCGAAAGAAGCTGAAATTATTTTTTTAGCAGGTCCAGCCAGAATCATAAGAAAGGCACTGCCAGTGAGGGTTGCCTGGAAGCCACATGAATCACACTGACTTCCCAGAAGCTGTTTGAAAGCTGGAGGTTGGACATAAACCTGATTTTCTCCTGYGCCTTTGAAAAACACTTCATTCTTTGTTAGGGGACTTGACCACCAGGCATTTCAGCTTGGAAGGTTTTATAGAGTGWGACATCAGCTACTTTGCAAACCAAACAGGTTTTGTTTAGTTCTCAGTTTGCTGTAAGATGAATCTCATGTGTGACACATCTCACATCTCTGAGGATAACRCTTGCTGTCTGTGGAAGAAAGCACAACTATTTCAACTAAAACCCAGACATGTCTGCAGCTTGATTTGAAGCTTTCAGTCATGAATCTCATGACAAAACTGAGATTAAATCTCACTACATTGTGAAACAAACTTTACAGACTGAGGATGTGTCCTCAAACTACTAAACAAAGAGATGCCTTTTTGGAAAAGAGAGGAAAAGATAACACATCTGCTAAGAAGAGGCAGGACAGTGGTTCATTGGTCTATCTGATCGTAACTCCGCTGGTACCTTGAGAAATAAATTTTAGAGTAACTGCAAAATAAGACCACAAATCAGAAGATGCATAATCATCTGAGCTTCAGTACAGGCTCTCCAAATGAGAAGCTCAAAACATGTGGTATAAACTAAAATTAGTTAAAAAAAACCCCAGTTCTTTCAAGAATATTTACTCAACATTGATTTTTTTAATGGCCTTTTTCAGAAAAATGTTATCACTTTTAGAGCAGCTGGTGACCTCCATAAGCCCTCTATACCCAAGTGAAAAACAAAAAGGACCTGTGTTTTAGTTAAACTGCACCTGGCATCAGAGTAAGCATTGTAAGATGGTACTGCCATCTTCATGAATAAAGAACATTTGATTTATTTATTAGTTTGAAAGTGAGAAGATTCTGGGAATTTGCTGTCAAGCCAGAAGACTTTCTATTGTATTACCTGTTCTTCCAATTTGTATTAATGAAGCTGCAGAGAAGTTAGCAACTGAGTTAGTCTTTTGTGAATTATTTTCAGTTATTTCCTAATTAAACACATCGAGTCCTCTGTATTCATACCTAAGACAATTGAGATTGTTACCTAGGTCCTTGGATGCAATCTCACGTTAAAAATGTCTAGGAAATGAAAGTCTTGGGTCTGGCATCACATGCCAGAAAAAAAAGTGATGGAAAGGCTATTTCTTTCCTTGTTTTCTCATGGATGGTCAAGGAACAGTGGCAAGAAAATGAGTAAATGCTCACCCAGGTACCTTGCTGTTTATCATTTTGCCCATTAGGGAGCATACTTTGAAGGTAAGGTAGAACATTTATTTAATTGGTCCACCAGAAATGCTCTTTATGCAAAGTCTGCATCAGTTAATGATACTTTGCAATCCTGAGAGCTGGAATTTTTCTACTATATCAGAAACTGTAGACCTCCTGCAGGCAGATGAAATAGTTTTTATTAGTCCCAAGGGCTTAGCTGTTCAATAAATTAAGAGCAGGAAATCCAAGACATGTTATCTCTTCTACCTGAATTAATTGGCAAATTGTTCTCTGCTGCATAGCAGGTGCAAAACACATCATATCCTGCTCCTTGCTCCTTCTGAGACAGYCATCCAATGCTTTCTGTGCAGCGGGTCTTCTGTATCAGATTTCAAAAACCAATTCTTGCCTGCTCTCTGTGAGCATGGAGATCTCTACTGCCCACTGCATCACCTATGGCAATGGGCTGATGGTGTGCATGTAGACTGCAGCAYATTCATAAATCCTGGGAATAAACAGTGCCAGAAAGTGTAAAGTATTGCTCCTTATTGTTGTCTCATATCTAAAAATGCAGTAAGGGAAACAACTCATTTTCATTTAAAAGTATTGCTTGTCAAGGATCAGTCCTCAGCCCATTCCAAACCAACACAAGTTTTACTATTACCTTGAATGGCATTGGGGYTAGGAATGTAAATTTTAATCTGTGCATCTGATAACCAGAAACAGACGTACTCCCCAGTCAGAAAACAGTGCCACAGTGAACTCCCTCATACAACCATAGTAATTCTCTGTTCGATACTCGCATGCAATAGCATTCTGAACACTAAACTAGATGACACAGCTTTCCCATAACAAATTTGGGAGTTTCTTCTCAAGTCCGACAGGTCCAGGGAGCATAGAATCAGGCTCCCACAAACAGAGCATTGCATGGGAAATGCACTCAAAGCTCTCCAAGGTGAGACTTTGATTTTTCCTAAGATGCAGTCCTTTTTCAACAACAACAACAACAACAAACCCAGGGGAAAAAAAAAACAAAACAAACAAACAAAACAAAAACCACAAAAACAAACCAGAAACAAAACCAAAAATAAATTGTTTGCGTTTGTGGAAAGTTTGTATTCAATTTTCTGCTACGCATGGCTCCTTTCTTTGGATTGAAGCAGAGCTGGAGGTAGCAATCGCAGCTCAATTGTCAGACGGCAGCAGGGGAGCGGTGGGTGGCCCTGCTCTTCGCTGCGCTCCGGCGGTGAGCCCCAGCCTCCCCCGCTGCTCTGATTCGCTTTCTCTCCGTGTCCCGCCGTGCCTGCTAAGTAAGGCAGCTGCCACAATCAAAACCAGAACCTCAGGACGCAAAACCATCTCCGGGAGCAGCCTTTCTGCACTAGACAGGCTGATTGAGKATAGCAGTGCACACAGGATAGCAGCAGCAGCCCTGACCTCTGCACGGCTTAGCAAAACAGTCAAAAATCACATTGTTGTCTCCATTGTGTGTGAAAACAATGACTAGCTGGTATGTTTTAGCTAAAAGGGATGAAGGCGACAGTCGTGGATTGTGCTGAGGATGCTCTCCACGGGAGACTGTGTCAGGCAACAACAGGGTAGGAAAACACTCTCATCCTGAGGCCAAGAAGCTGCAGCAGGAACACCAAATTTTCGCAGCTGTGAACCAAACCTGTGAGCTAGCCAGTCTAGGGTTGGGCCTCCAACAGTGAGCAATTTTAGCTCCACCAAAATAAGGTGCACAAAGCACTGTAACAGACAGAAATAGGTAAGACAACCCCATATAAACTTTCTCATCCTAATTCTTTATTTGGGACTGGCTTGACATCTGGAATAAGAATTTAYTGTCTGGTCTTTCCAAAAAGTGTGTTTGTAGATTCACAATAGTGTACAGATAGGTGACGAAAGTGGGAAGAGCATTAGTTACTATAAATTATTACAGATATTTATTATATACTATATATAGTATATACARCTTAGATGAAGAGAACATTACTATGATCCCAAAGTCAAGAAAAGGYTGTGCTTAAGACTGCCTGAGAATAAGGCCAGATCTTAAAAACAGCTGCTCTTCTCAGTGCTGCATTCGCAACATGGGGTGAAACAGYCCTACCTCCTCTTCCAGCAATGCACTTTCAGCCCCACTGTCTCACCCCCTGAGACAGTGTGCTCTTTGTGAAAGCCCAGTTCACACAGGACTCWACAAGGAAAAACCCAGCACCTACATGATGTTTGTAATTCAGGGTGAATTGAAATAAAATTTCATTTTGCATGAGCCATTCCTCTCAGACTTTTCAGCATTAGCAGCTGCCAAGGCTGCTGAGTGTGAGGAACAGSTCTTGCTGCTCAGCCTGTACCTTAGAGCACTTTCATAAAGACCATTTTCACCTTCAGGACTGAAAATTTCCACAGGGTTACATCCATTACAGCTCCTCTGCAGGTTTCCTTAACAATCCCTTTTCAAAAGCCATTTTAAAAGGCAAACTGAAGATGTAACTCTGGCACTGGAAGGCAGCTAGACACAGAAACTGCTGGACCATTATACTAATTGCAACTTAAATGTTTTAAAGAACAGCCAGATAAGTTTACCTCAGCTTTGCAAAGGTGTATTATTTAACAAACACACAGAGTACAGTCTTCTTTCCTATCTAATGTAAAGGAGAAAATTTTTCACTTGACTCTTTTTGACTGTTGCTTTTGCAGTTTTGAATGTTGGCTTTTTCATTTAATTTATACCTTATTTACTGGAACCTTCAGAGCTAATCTGGATGATTTACATTGCCATGTTGTTGTGACTTACAATTCATATTGAATCATGTCAGATACCATCTGAGGCATACGTGTATAGCAGCAAAATCAATACTACCTAATGTAGAAATTACATATAAACTTAAAAAATGCATTCTGTGACTTTTTTTTATTTTAATGCAAATCATAACATAGTACAGATAAGGTACATTTGAAAACTAAGCATCTAGTCAGAAAAACATGAAAGGTTATTAAATTTATCTTGATTATCTTATTAGTGTTTTCGACAGAATATATTATCAGGTAACTTCTTAAATGTGAACCCTTGCTACCTGTAACAAATTACATGAAATACCAAAGACAGTCACTCTAGGTAGCTTATATGAGYCCATCTATAAAATCTGTCCATCACCATATGACAGATTGGAAACTGGCTACATGTAGGTTTCAAAATCTTAAGAGATCAAAAACCATTCAAAACCAGGCATGTTTCTAATGGAAGTCTGCATCAATCTGTCTTTCTCCTAAAGAATTTTATTCCTGACAATGGCTGGGTAGCAAAAGTATTTTCTGATAAAGTTTGCAGCTAATGGAAGAAATTGAGGGAGTTAGAAATAATGGAGAGAGATGATCATGGGTAGAGCAAATGGGATCATTTAGCACACAAGCTGCCACAATCAATAGGCAATTAATACTTCCAGGAAAACAGAATAATTGATGCTTTAACAACTTTTCATTGTTTTAAATTCTTTGCCTTGATTTGAAGGTAATCTGAGATGGACAATATACTAGTACCTTTTGTATTTCATTTCAGTGTTTTAAGTTACCCTCAGTGTTTCAAAATACATGGTTTTATTTCAAAAAGTGCTTATTACYTACAAAATCCTAATGACAATTTGGTTCTAAAAAACCGTCACCACATAAATGTTGAAAGTACTCTGTGGGACCAGAAGACATTTGTTCTGCTCCTGTTAATAGAAAAGATTACAAGGCTGTTTTTTTTTGTTCAGGAAATAGGAAATGCACATCCAACTAACCATCAGTGCACTGGGACACAAGTGTGGTATCAAAGAAGTTTAAAATCAGGATGGTACACAGCTTCTCTCCTCCTCCTTTATTTCTTTTTTCTTTAAATCTGATTWTTTTTTTCAAAACAAATATGTTTTTTTCAAATATGCTTGCAATCAACCAGATAAGAAGAGGAGGAGCAGCTTGGAAGGCAGCAAACTGGAGAGCAGGAAAAGAGAGCTCAGTGTGTCTGTGTCTGTGTGCCACTCACACAGCCAGGCACAGAACCCTTCCAAACGTAATCCTGTTTGTGTCACTGTTTGCTATACTCCCTAACTGGATTAAAGAGAAAAAGAAGACAAATCCAAATCCTCCAAGGGCTATCTTTGGAACATCCCCAAAGATTAATGACAGGCTCACAAATAGGAAACTGTTTATAAAACTCATTTATGGYGTGCCTCTGGATTAGGAAGCTGAGGAATTCAAACTAATATGGGCAGAATAATGGAGAAAAACTTCAGAACAAGCTTTCCAGGTTATTCTCAGATTATGTTGTCATTCTCTTGTTGCATCTGTATCTTGTTTTTTTCCTTGAGAGAAAAAGAATTTTCTAGGTTTTTGGGTTTTGTTTTTTTTTTTTTTTTTTTTTTTTTTTTTCAACTGTTTGGGATTAATGAAGTGTGTATTTTTAAAGCACGTGAAGTCTGGCAGTGCATATTATCTCTGCCTCCAAGGGAAGGAATAGACTGATAGCAAGCTCCTGGTATGTCTGAAACAGGGAAAAAAAATATATAGAACAAAAAAAAGCTGAACACATTCTCTTTATCCATTGGCAGTATTCTGGACATTATGTGGTATTCAAAACTTGAAATTGTCTCAGAATAGCATTTTGAGCCTCAAATTTGCAAACCTCACAAGCCATTTCCATTCAAAATCAAGGTAGTTGCTTTTAAAAAAGTTATTTAAAAAAAAAAAGGTATCCCCAAACAAAACTCATTAAAATGCTTAGATTATAWTTTTTTCCCATCCCATTACATTTTATAGTTCCTTACATATTATGAGGATTAGAAGTTTAATTTTTCCAAATGGTAATCTCAACATCCAGTTAATCGACAGATTAAGGATCCAGTGCCTTGTGACTCTTGCCAGGCCTACTGGAACTGATACAGTCTTGAGAAAAGTTGGTCTTGGGTAAACCATAATGTCTTTAGTGCCTCTACAGAAATGTGTGTGCTCTGGCTACCGAACAAGACCGATTCCCTCTCCATTTCACTCGTACAAAATCACATCTATCATTGCTGGCTGACACTTCCATTTGTGCACTGTGACCTCTTCAGAGGCAGAAGAAAAAACACACTTGTTCAATACTGAGTCTTCTTTTATCACCTGATATAAAAGACCTTTATTTGTCCATTAAAAAAAAAAAAAAAAGGTTAAATAGCAGGACCTGGAATGCAATGAACTGAAGAGACTGGATGTTAGATGCTAATTGGATGCACATATCAAACATCAATTTACCTGCTTCAATTATCAATACACCGATGCTGCTTATACTTCACTAGTTCACAGTCCTATTAATATACCAAAGTTTATAAACATATACAAGTACGCTTGTGTTTAGTAGTGCCAATAGTGGTATTTATTTAATAGGTATTTTACGTCAGACTGCTGATCACCTAAACCTTCAGGGGCTGTAAAGATCTACAAATGTAACAATAAACACACAGCATGTCACAAAGGCAAACTGAAGGCACTGCTGCTCCAGGATACAGCGAGACCCCCCCGTACAACTGATTCAAAAAGATGTAGCAAAAAACTATGAAGTGCCAACCCCAAAATCTCTAAGCAGTTACTTTGGGAACTGCTGTATTAACAAAGTGACTAACAAGATAACCCACATGACCAATATTACCATGTGACTGGTGGTGTTAATTTCTTAGTTTAGTTTTTTAATCCCACAATTTTCAGGCCAGCTTCATGGTTGACTGATATTTTATRCACACTTGGAAATGGCAGTTTCCGTGACGCCAGATCTTTACCTACACATTTTCAAGATTGGCCCTTTAAATTGCCCCCAGGCATGCAGAATGCAGCAATCCTCAGATGTCCCAGCACCTTCTTACTGGTTGACATCACTGCATGTAAGCAAAATCCTTTAATGTTATTTTAGTGATCCGTGTGTTCTAAGRAAAGGATAAGGGAACTCTCTAAGTAACTGCTGGCACTAGGACACATATTGCTGCATACTTCTCTGCAGTTATCACTTGGTCCCTGAGCTTCCCTAGTGCAGTTTTTTAGAAATTTATAAGGTTTTATAACCCAAATTTTCCAATACATCTTTTCCTTRTATTTTGTTTGAAAAAAATCAAGAGCACTTTAGAAAAAATGAATTTGAGACATGAGTCTAACATAGGACTTTTCTTAGATGGAAAATAATGCCTGCAAAATCCTAAAACTTTGCTAACTCAAACCCTGTGGAAYAGAAACAGCTGTGAAATTTCAACACAAGGCCTCACACATTTTATTGTAACATTTTTTTCCCTACTGGATATGAATCAATAAGCAAGAGTTAGATTATCACCATTCAAAGGTTAATAGTTCTGCAGCTCCTGGGTCTAATGAGAGGGACCAATAGGGGCACATTTTCGTGAAGAACTGTCAGTTTCCTAAATTGTTCCTACTTTCTGGAATTTCTGCTCTTTGATTACTGTAACACTTACCTCTGCTTAAGGGCTTGTTGACACTGGAGCCAGTTTTGGAGTGGAAAATTTCAAAATTCTTTTGATTGAAGATTTAATTGGATTCATTAATTACCACTGTGCTTTTAAATGATTTTCATGTTTGTCAAATGTTCTGTATTACTCACACAGATAAAAAGAGTCTGAAAAGCACATTCTGTAAATTTAAAGGAATACAATCATTTATCCTTTAGGAACTAAGTTAGGTCATGGGACATGAAAAAACTGTTGAATAGTCATAGCTTTTCATCTGCAATGATCTGGGTTAGATGTTAAAGGTTTTGTATCCTATTAACAATCTCTTGAGCTAACCAGCCCTTTAAATGTGATTACAAGGATCACRCATCTAAGACCTTCAAAAGGGGTTACGAGGCTCTTTTGATCAACTAAAGAAAAYATCTAGCAAAGCTCAGGGTTGTTTCGAGTAAACTATGCATTCAATAAATAACTTATGCTCTTGGACATCCTTGATAATTCATTATGGTAGATGGTATTTATGATCAAAAGAATACTGAGCTAGATACAGACAAGCTCTGCAGTSGTTTTCCTAGAGGATATTTACTCAGGTGTTGCAGGAAGTACTGCTTCTCTGTAATAAACACCAAGAGGGGAGGAGTTCCTTATATTTGCTACAGGCTCTGCTCAGTTAAGCAGCCAGAGAGGTCAAAAAGCACATCCCCAGAGAGGTAAGTTCTTTGATTCTTACAGTGGTGGTCYTCTGCTACTTAAGCATGCTTGTTTATTTTCTTAAGTTGTCATTTTTATATCTGCTGATCTTTTTGTGTGTCACTTGTTATTTGCATGTGTACCTTGTTAGCCATCAAAATGCCTCCTCTTGAGTAGAATGCTATTAAAAGATCAATTATAAAGAAAAAAAAAATATATAAAAAGCAGGAACATATGCCTTAGGTTACACAAACTCTCTATGGCTATCCTCTGTCCAGGATTTGGAGCCTAGTAGCCAGGGACCTCCTTTTGTAGGGAGGGTCCACGGTGTCCTGCCTATCTGCATCCTGCCTTTATTTGGATGTAGTATGATCTTTCACAATATAGAAAATACTTTATTAAGTAAATTAAAGTCTTAATTTGGTGCCTTAATCACAAGACCATCTTTTTACCCCCCACTCCTTTTTCTTATTAGAAGCTTCTAAGAATGCAGAAGTCTGAATGTATCAGTTCTGAAGTAAAAGAGGTCTATTCTACTTATGTATGTTTTGGGCTCATTAAATTTCAGTAATTAAGAGCAAGACTTACTATAAAAGCAACTGTCTAATACGATCTAATGTTGAAGATCTTTGAWGATGCTTTCATATTTGTCACATAGTAATTGAAAAGTACTTTTTAGACTTTCACCCACAATACTTCTAATGAAGGTACAAACTATGTTGAAAGGCAAGGAGAAAGTCTGAAACTAATCWAATCACAATCTGTTAAAAAAATAGTGTAGTATAGATAGTGTCTTGTGGCATTAAGCACAACTTAACCTCWTGCCAGGTACAGACGGAGATGATCACACTTCATTTATCATTTCGTATATATAGATGGATATTGTCAATACATAATATTTGTCCTTAATTATTTTATATTTATTTTGGAGGAGAGAAAGTGTATACCCATATTTACTCCAGAGCTTTGAAATCTCCTCTGAAAGGCTTTCTAGATAAAACAAAAGCAAATTATTATTTTTTTAGGAAAATTAGGGGCAAAAGCCAAGGCATATTGAGATGGAAAAAGAACATGGAGGAGTGAAAATAAGGGGAAAGGAGAAATGTGGCTAGGCTGCATGACACCAAATATCACAAAATAATTTTATGACTGAGTTTTCCAGCAAAATCAGTGTCCATTTGGCACATAGATTGTCWTTCATAAGGGCTGAAATTCCCTGTTTATTTGAGCAGTGCCTAGCTCTATAGTCCTGYTGTGAGTTTTGCTGGGTTAAAGTAGGACCCCTTCTGCAGCAACAGGCTGCCATTACTTATATATTGTTCAGGATTTTCTAAAGGAAACAGATACAAGTTTTTTGGAGTTTCACAGACCAGTTCACCTGAATAATTATTTAATGCAGAAGATACAAACATGTTCRGCACTCCAAGCAGATCAGCTGAGCCCTTTAATGGGGTTTTGCCTTTGAGGCCCTCTGGACAGATGGAATGCTCATAGGGAAATTCAGGTCTTCAGAGCTAAGGGATGGTAACCTTGGCACACAGATAGCGAGAGTTGGATGAGGTGGGCAGCAGTGGTTTTAAGACAGCACTGCTGGAAGTGGAAGGAGTAATATCAACTAATCACTGATATTATTGTCTTTTCTGGTTCCTATGATTATGTCTAAACACTTCCCAGCTCCTTGTTCCACGTCTTGCACCCAAAGAAGAGCTATGAGTGCCCACCACTYCTTTTCATACCTGAGTTTTCACTGAGAGGATTCTAGCCTTTTTCTGGTGGTGCGCTCTGGTCAAGCTTCTGCATGATCAGAGGATTAGACAGTCATGCTTCTGCATGTGACTTGCCATCCATGAGACACGCAACTGAAAGGCAGTGGGGTGCCAGGCACTCCCAAGCAYCAATAAAAGCAATTACAGCTTTGCTCAGGCACAGGGAAGATTTTGAGGAGTGTTGTTCCTGGAGTGATTTGAGCCTAAAAGATATGGATGTTTTTACAGCTGAGGCCCTATTATGCTAATGTCTCCAACACTAATTAGTCAAATGGGATCATAAAACTAGGAAGCTCATTTTGTATTTTTATAAGGTCTCAACCAGGGGAAGAGGAGCAATATGAAGGGACAGAGCAGCCAGCAACAAAAGGAGTTTAATAAAGTCTGTATGGGAAGTTAAACTATCCCTCATAAATTTCTACATGCATAATGCAATGCGCAAAAAGTCAAAAACCTTTATGCAATAAAGTAGTAGTGCTTGGATGAAGGAAATCAAAGAGGCCTCTTGTCCTTACACATATCTGGCTCATGGCTGTTTAACTTTGGGGTTTGAGAAGTTTCTTTTGGTAATTTTCCCACAGGGAGGAATTTCTTAAGGTTTCTTGTCTGTGTGATTTCTTTAATGGCTTGGGGTGACATAAACAGCCATACCTGTTACAGAAATATTCACATGGAAAAAYTGTCCATGAAGTACCTGGTGTCTACTCTGCTTTTGTGAAAGATGTAGAACACAGATAGCTCTGAAACAGTTCCCCTCACGTCAGACCTATCTAAAAACAAAACACAGGTTCAAATATTATCAGAAAAATGGAAGGACACAAACTCAACGCAACAGCCAAAGTCTCTGATGAAGGTGCATGATGCCCAGTGCTGACTGAGT
The DNA here is from genome assembly GCF_030028575.1 of Malurus melanocephalus. NCBI lineage: Eukaryota > Metazoa > Chordata > Aves > Passeriformes > Maluridae > Malurus > Malurus melanocephalus. The sequence goes on from NW_026623246.1 coordinate 4,681,979, forward strand.
TTGGCTGCTTCTTTGCAGCGGATGTGTCAGGATCTTGCAAAAAAAGCTTGTCCAGCGTAAAGCCTGACTCMTGCACCGCATACGAGCTCTACTGAYAAAATTGCTTAATTTCCCAACTTTTCAATACTTTATCTTGCAACTTCACCCAGCTACTACGTTATTACACTTATGTTGTGCTGCTGCGGTGTAGCCACCTCTCTGCAAAGGTGCAAAGGTGAGCTCGGGGCGTGCACCAGATGTGAATTATTTTTAGCGGGCCAGGCAGGTCCATTGGGTTTCCTCAGGGCAGCGCRGCCACGGGCAGCCCCACGGCCACGAGCCGCAGCTCTCCCGTGCCAGGCCAGCAACCTGGCTGTGCGCTCAGCGGCCGCCCGGCGCCGTGTAATCCCCGCGGGGCGGCTCAGGGAGCGGGGCTGTGACCYGGCTCTGCAGGCGGCCCGCCCGGGATCCCCAGCGGCCGCGGCCCGGCTGCGCGCTCAGCAGCCGCCGCTGTCCCGCCGTGAGGGAGCCCGGGCCGCCCCGGCTTTGCCCCCGCCGCGCCCTGCCCGGGGCGGGCCGAGCCCTGCCGGCTTTGCCGGCGCCTGCGGGGGATTAGCGGGGCCAAGCGCTCATCCGCCGCTGACCCCGAGGCGGGACCGCAGCCGGGCCGGGGCCGTCCGCAGGAGGACAGGGAGGAGGGCGAAGCCGMGGCACGGTGGCCGGAGGTGGCGCGGCCCCAGCCCCCTCGGCGGGGCTGGCTCTGCGGGGACCGGAGGTTTCGCTGCGGGTAATCCCCGGCCGGGAGCAGCGGGCAGGGCGCAAGGGCCGGTGCCCGAGCCCGGGGGCTCGCCCGGGAGCTGCGCTGCCCGGYGCCGGCCACGCCTCGCCGAGGGGCTCCGGGGCGGCCCCCGCGGGATGGTGGCCCGGCCCCCGGGGTGGTCCCGCCGCTGACCCGGGTCGGGATGGGACGGGACGGGACAGGACGGGACCGCACGGGCGCGCCCGGCGGGGCGGGCTGGGGCTGCTCGGAGCCGGGAGATCCCGGCACCGGGGCATGTGGGGGGTTGGCTCTTGCGCTCTTTCGTTCAGATGAATCCTTTTCGTGTCTACTTTTTCTTCTTTTCTTCCTCTTCTTTCCCCCACCCCGCCTTTTTTTTCTTTCTTTCTTTTTATTTTTATTTTTTTTTATTATTTATTTATTTATTTATTTATTTTTTATTTTCTCGTGAGTGAGTTTCTGGGTAAGAAACGCGTGCGGAGCAGTGGGGAGAGATGCCTGGCTCTCGTCGTGCAGGGGTGAGAGCAGCCGGGCGCTCCCCGAGCAGGGCACTGCCCGCCGAGGGACACGCGGGACTGTGGCGTGACCGTGACCGTGGCCGCGGCAGGACACGTGTGAAGTCTTAGCGTACCCAATATGCACTCACACTCCGTAACTTCTTGCCGGCTAATGCTAAGTGATAGCCAGTTTGGTTGTTCTTGCCGGCTAATGCTAAGTGATAGCCAGTTTGGTTGTTCTTGCCGGCTAATGCTAAGTGATAGCCAGTTTGGTTGTTGTCTTCAATGCCTTCCTTATCTTGCTACCAAGCTACTGTATCGCCTTAATTTCTAGCCCTGACAAAGCCCATTGATACAGCAGCTAAATTAATTTTGAGTTGCYGCTTTGCTGCTGTTAGAAGTTCTGAGAAACACAGAGTGAGTGAGGTTGCACCGTGTTGATTTTTATGACCTTATAAAGTTTTACTGTGTTAAAATAGGAAAATTAAGTGATGCTTTTGCTTTGAAAGCCAAGTTATTTGCTAATATATTGATCTAGTGTTTAGTCATTGAAAAATTATTCTCATCACTTGCAGTGCCTCTCTTCTGGGAGCCACAAAATGAGCTGGATGTAATTCAGTTCATGGATTGCTAATGTCAGTTCATTACTTCTGGTGGCACAAAGTCCAAATACAGTCTGATAATGAACCATTCTCCCTTCCGTTATTAATCTTATTTCGTGATTGTAATGCCCCTGCATAAATATTGTCTGTTGGATGACAATTGGCACAAAAATCTTTAGCTCTCATTTGTTTTCAAAACATCAGAGCTTTCAGAATCGACTACAGTAATTAAATTTAGCATTTTGTTTCTGTGTCTTTTTCATACCCTCTTCCTTTGACTAAAGGTTTGCTTAAAGAAGTTGGGGTTCTGTTCTGGTGTCATGTTTAAACTCTGAAGGATTGCAATCCAGTGGGTTGCTCCTATGCATGAGAATAGCTTGAATGGTTACAACCCTCACTGATTCTTTAACCTGTTGCCAGAAAAATCCCCACCTCCAATGGAGTTTTCCTTAGAATTGTAAACCTCAGCATGCAGTGGGACTGACTATGGGGCGTAAGTAGGGAATGGATGAACACCAAGGTGGAACCTAACACTGAAATAGATCCCTTGCATCCATGCCCTCTGAGAATGTTCACAGAGTGAAGACTGGAGACTCCCATGAGCAGGGCTGGCCAGTTCAGTCTGTAGCAAGTCAAAATGTCAAGATCAGCTGAATAATAATCAGCAGATGAAATGTCAGTGTGGACACCCAATATGCATTTATCAATAGAAGGAGATCAGGTACTGATACCRCACAGTAGTGCTTCTTTACTGTGTGTAGAAGTTTTACAAAGGTCAAGGAGTCCAGAGGCATCAAATGTCTCTGAAAGCTGTCTTGCTTTCTTGAGAAAGTTGTCACTGGATAACAATCACCAAAAAGAAAAGGTGTTTTTATAAACAGAAGAAGCAGTTACCCAGCCTTTCAGAGAGTAAACATAAAAAGGGGCCTCAAAATTAGATTATTTTCTTCCTCGAATAGCCCTAAGATTGACGTATATACTTTGAAATACACACATATACAGGAAATGCGTTGTCTAATACTTGCCGAAATTGGTCACCACTCCTTGCCTCCAAATGTTTTACGTAACCATGTATTCCTGCATTTACATTAATTTAGGGTTGGGCTTCTGGAACCAAAGTTTGCTTGGCAATGTCACTGCATGGTGCTTGCCTTGTCTGTGCATCATCAGACATCATCCCAGCTGCCTGATAGCTTCAGATGATGAAATGTGGCTGGCTTACAGTTTTCCTGACTGTAGCATGGAGCTGATACTCATTCTGTCAGTTATCAGGCTGTMACTCTCTGTTTCCAGCATTTAAGTAGGATAAAATTAATTTACCTTACCATGTCTGCATCTGATGCAGTGTAAAGGGGGTTCCTGTTGTGGGCAAGGGAAACAGTAGAATCAGCAGTGTCTGGAGACTAAGCTGTCTTATGCTAAGATAAATGCTAATCAGGTAAGGTGAATCAATTGTTTATAGCTTTGACTGTCTGAAATGGAATTATAGCATCTAGTTTAGGTTCCAATAGGTGTATTCTACAAATCAGCTTAGGTGAAGACTACCTAAATTGATGTCTTGTGTCTCTCTTACTYGTAAGCACACAACAGCTGTGTGTGAGCTGCTGTGTAAACACACAACAGCAAAAGACATGGCTGTTAGAGGAGGTTGTTGATTTTTGGTCTTCATCTACCATAGCTGGGACTAAAGTGATTTTGTTTTTCCTCTGGAAGGTTTCTTGCAGATGGGAAGGACAACTGAAATCAATGGGGAATATACAGARTGGAAAGTAGTAAGCAAACTGAGGTGCACTTGAAGAGGATAATTCAGATAGACATTTGGATAGTACAAAAATTATGTAATTATGCAAATTTGTTGTTGTTTTAGAGTGAAATTATAATGCTAAGTGCATTCAGTTTTTGACAAATTAAGTAAAAAATCCACCCTGCAAATCTCTAAACACTTGTCTTTAACTAATTGCCAAACTAGACAATATGCTCATTCTGAGCTTAGGTTTGAGTATAGCTCCCATTTGGATATAGGTTTTATCACCCTCAAAATCAAAGGCCAAATATTCCCCCAGGACGGAATTGGAGTGGTATTTGAATTTCCAGAGCAAAACTTACTATTTGAATGRTGGCTRAGATAATATACTGCATAAATGACTCATACAGCYACATTCATACTAGCTGAGAATCTGAGCTGCAATCCATGTTCTTAGTTGAATAATCAAATTATTTGGACATTTAACCAGAAATTGCTAGGTGCTAGTATGATGAAGGGCATATTGTAGCCTCATGCTTTTTGGCTTGTTTTGAGAATTCCGTATGGCAGCCTTTAACTTCTTATTAAGTACTTGTCAGTGTGGCATAACTCATGRAATAAGAAGAAATGGGGTTTGGGATTTGATTGTGCCATTGCATTAAGTATTTGAAGGTCCCACTGTGCCTTGTGATCAGTGCCRGACCAAAGAACTTCCAAATTAGATATTGGATAAAGGCAATAAAAGGGGTGAAAAAGTGAGGTGAAATGGGTTTTTTAGTTTGTTATAACAAGCTGTCTATTTTTGTTTGCTTTGTATTTGTTAGGGTGATTACTTTTTTCTGGCATCCATTAAGAAAGAGGTTTAAGTTGTACAATCTGAAGGAATTGTAACCTGCAGAGAGGTATCAGACTTGATATGCCACATATGCCTGTGTTTTTGGCATCTTACMGGGTAGGATRCCTGCAGGAGCTATCTGGTTAAACRYAAGTGATGTTTGCCATGTGAAGGAGAGAATAATGTGGACTAACAAAACTATAGATAACCTCAGTAGGTATGTTTTGAATTGAGACAATGAGGTCCTGGTTCCAGTTTTCAAGGCCAGAAGGTTGTGGTAGCCAGGAGACAAGATGCTGATGGGAACCTGAAGGCTGGATTTGTTGTAGTTAAATGTGAATAGATGATGTCTGCTTTGCTAGTCCTGTAGGCTCCCTGTGTGRAGAAATATGAATGACATGAGGTAAGGTGGCTCTCATTTTATTAGCTCTTTATGGAGGAATGGGGTATGTTTTCATCCAAGTGAGATGAAGGTCCATTCAGAAACTATTGGGGGGAAAAGTTTAGAAAGAAATTGCACAATTAAGTGGTATGAAACAGTAGTGRAAAGATTGGATTAACATATAATATTTTATGTGAAATTCAGGCTCCATTGTGCTTTCAACCCAGCTGGCAGAAGCCAAACCTATTGCTTATTMTCACGTGACTGTGTTGTCTCTAATGCTCTGTGGCCTTGACTGCAAAGCCCTCCACAGGGCAATTGTTTTGTGTCTGAAGCTTTGGCTGTGATAAATGTACTTCACCAAATTGCCTTGGCASCAATAGGATAGTCCAGAGCAGATATACTGTGTTCTTCAGCAGGCTTCCCCTTACTTCTCCAAACTGAGCAGATACTGAAAATTRTGGAGAATGCAGTGGTCTGCCAGCACGGCTGCTGAACAGAGCATCTCTGAGTATCTCTAATATTTGGCCTGAAGCCTGCTCTATAGGGTGCATATGTTTGATGTGAAGCAAAAAGTCACATAGGATTGGCTCATAAAGATTCTCACTCAATTTGTTCTTATAACTGTCACCAAATCATCCTCTCAGAAAAAAAAAAACCAAACCCCAACCATCCCCCCAAACCTCGTTTTCTTAGAACCACAAATCTATTTTTTTCTTGCCTTGAATACCCTGAATTTACTCACTGTCAGTCGTTTTGTCTCTCTCAAACTTACAGGACCAGGTACTCTGTGATTTAAACTTTTTTTTCATGAGCTCATTAAGAACTATAACGAACAGGACAAAGAGGGGCTCAATCCCCTTTTGCCCAGGTCAATCTATCACATAAATTAATTTATTCACCATTCAAGCCATAAGGTTTTATAACTGATAACGTGTAACTTTTAACTCATGCACCTCCAAACAAAACCAGAAGAATAAAACCTAGCTGGGGGTAAAAGATTGCTTATCCCTTCTCTTCCGTTATGGTCCAAGTCTGCACTTTATCACACCAAGCAGCAGGGAAGCCTCTTATAAGTTAAGTTATAAGAAGTTATAAATTTTGATGGCTTTTAAATAAATTTTTTTTAATGGTGAAGGGTATGATAAATTATCCAGTTGGTTGGGCATCCAGACATATTCCAGGAACAGTCCAATTTACTGCTGAAATATGAGGTTAAATCATTATCAGCTTTCACAACTTCACTGAGATGTAATAAAACATTATTCATCATCCAGAGCAGAACACTTGAAATCATTCTATTTAATATATTTTTAATAATAGAAGTGTAAACTAAACAATTTATCTATAGAGACTTGTTCTTAAACTTGGTGAAAGTGAGRGAACATGGTTTTTAGTATAACTTATTCAAGTTATGATTTTGAAGTTGTAAATCRAAAGAAAGAATTAAGGTGAATAATTCTTTCTGGAACAGTACTCCTAAATTATTGAACTGTGCGTGACAGCTACTGAATGCATATTTGTTAAGTACGTGATGACTTTTCCTAACACAAGATGATGTGCAACCGGTGTGATTTTCAGAAGAAAACAAAAGCACATGGCAATTTCCCTAGCACTACTTCTCTGGTAGCCAAATAGCAGGATCATGTTTCCTTAGCCCTTTAACAGTTCTCATTGTACCAGTCTCTGCAGACAAATAAGCAATTGATACTGGGAGTCAATGAATTTCATTCTGTCAATGTGTAGGGAGTTAATTAAGCCTGGGAGGCTGTCTGAAGCTCTGGGTGGTGATGTTTTTTCTTAGAATGTTCTACTTCAYGTAAAACATCCATGCAGCAGGGTGGCCTTTGCTTTGGCTTGTGTTTGGAGATTCAAGGTATGAGAGTTCCCTGCTTGGCTCTGGCACAATCTAAATGAGTGAAGTTGCTGTTTGAGTTCCTACGTCAGAAGGGCTCATCCTTCAAAAGGAACAAAATATTTCTTTCTTCAACGCTGAGTATCTTCCATTGCCCACGTCAGAAGTGCCTGTGTTTTCTTGTAATGTGAGACACAGCAGGCTCTAGACTTTGATGGAAAATTACATATTCTGTAGGAGATAGCCTGTATGTAGAGAGGCTTCAATATGGTTTGGATGCCTCAGTTCTTACGAAGTCAACCACTGATACCTTTTTACTTTTCTTATTCTTAAAAAAAAATCACTAGTTACAGATTTAGTATCCAGTGAGATCACCAACAGCCTCAGTTTTAACAACTAAAGCTTAGATAGTGAAATTTCAAAATTCTACCATAATTGAAACCCTCAAAGCAAGGGTTTGGGGTTATGAATCCTAATCCCTTTGTTATTCCAAATTTGGTTATTGTTCTGTGAAGTCCCAAATATGAGCTAATTACAAAGCATTTATATATGAAGTGATTAAAAAAACCCAACAGGATGGTTTGTTTGAGGACTACTTTAAAGGCAAAGAAGAAAAAGATAAAAAAAATGTAACTAAATTGTGTTCTTTTCTGGGGGGAAAGAAATTGTTTTGTCTGAAAGTGGTGAAGTTCCCAAGGCATGGATAAAGACTAGGTATAAGTTAATGAAAAAGGTAATGCCTTAAGAAGGCCTGACTGAATTGAGTCTATGTGAATCCCATGGGACAGAAGAGAGAAGCAAATTTTGAATCTGGAATAGAAAACTGAGGATTTATTTATTACAGCTGTATGTCTCTGGATCTTGATCTTTACATTGACCTCAGCCTGGAATAATGTGAAGGGAGATGTCATTGTATCGGATAAAATTGGGTCGTTTCATTCCCAAGGAGCTGGGCCAGTACTGGTTGCAGTACCCAGTACACAACAGATTGCTGCAGGTTTCCTGGTGTAAGTCAGTTGTGTCCATCAGGACCAGGGTGTTTGTGTAACCTGGTCAGTGATGGATACAGTTCAATCATTGTAAAGGTGTTTACAGYGTGTAAACCTGTTGTTACAGGATGTACATTGGTAAACGTGTTTTCCATGGCTCTCAGTGCTTGACTAGCAGAAGACCTTAGCACTGTGAAAAGATCTCGGTTGTTCACTGTCTGAGTTTGAATGAACCTAATGCTGCTATTTAAGATGTTTTATGTGTTTGATTTTTTTCCATTTCTTGCCTGATTCTTGGTATTGGACACAAATTCTTTGGGATTTTAGGAACCTGGCTCGTTCCCCCATCCCTCCAAAGATCCCAGACTGACAATATATATTCATTGAAGTGCATGGGAAAGCYTCCACAGGCTTCACTCAAGCTTGAACTTGGTTCAAATTATCATTTGAATTTCCCTTCATTTGATATTGTGTTGACTGCACGTAYCTTTGTTTGATAYTGTACAGTTAACACAATWTCAAATGAAGGGAAATTCAAGTGYAGCAGTTCTTGTTCATTMTGCTATCTGTGCATGCACACTATATGCAAAAACATTTCTTATGTTTGAAGCTGGAATGTGTATTWCCCTTCCCATTTGTGGGAACCTAATTGCTATTAACCATTTGTTGAGTGAACATTGAGATCTCTTTTTCCTAGGAGCCATCATTTGAGATGCTTCCGTTGACTGGGAAAACTATAATATTTGATAGCTTTCCTGATCCTTCAGATACCTGGGAAATWATTGAGACTATTGGCAAAGGAACATATGGAAAAGTTTTCAAGGTKTTAAATAAGAAAAATGGCAGCAAAGCAGCAGTCAAAATTTTGGATCCGGTTCACGTAAGTTACTTACATTTCTTGGTTCGTGCTTATTTAATTGTGAGTTTATATAGTCTTTTCTCATAATCTTTGTAGATAATTTGTATTAAAAGTGACAGAGAAATAAACTGTTTCAGCCTGCTAAGTATCAGGCTAGCTATCAAAGCATTTTTCTTATTGTAAGTGATCTTGGAAGTGGTTGCTTATGGTAAAAGTCAGAAATATACCTAAACTTYGTTACTTTTACTTTGTTGCCCCTTATTTTTCTCTTATTTCAGAAGCAAAGCTGCTTATTTTCCTTTTCAGTACTGGGAGTCCTAGCTTACTCTATTTTTTACTGTTGTTCCCTTTCCTTTCTAGTTTTTGACATATTAGCCTAAGCTGTACTTTCAAGCATCTGAGTACATGCTTGTAGCTGAGWTACATGCTGTGAATGATACTTCCAAAGTAAAATAGCATACTTTATTGTTATTGTTCATTCTGTGTTTTCAAMATGTGCCAAAATATGTAGGTCTCACTGAGGGATCCATCTTTTCAARTGGAAAATGCTAAGGGAGTAGCTCTTTGCACAGAGCACCTGGTGACTGGGAGGTGGAWTTGTGAAGTTATAGAGTATGGTTTTGTTTTCAATAACTGGCATTTGATGGGTGGCAAATTAATGCTCAAAGAGTAAAGAAGAGCACTCATCTGGTTTGTAAAGGCACACCCCACTGACTTCAGTAGTGCTGCACAAGGCTTGGGACTTTTCTTGAGAACAAAACATGGAAAAGCAGCTGCTCCTTTTTCAGTGGCCCTTTTGAGTTCATCTTCTGCACTCCCAGTGTAGGTTTGTGAGGTGTGTAGTTCCACTGCATGACCTCTGGGCAGGAACGAGCAAACACTTTGTGCTGTGTGAACCCAACAGCTCTGGAGCTGCACAGCCATACTGGGCTCTTCTMCCTCTGCACATCACACAGTGTCAGATTATGGTCCCATGGCATGGAATTCTATGAAATGTGKTGGTGGAAACAGAATCTTCCGTTATCTTCTGTGCTTCTTGCTGATCTTTTTATTTCAGCATGCTTTCAAAGCAGCAAAAGGGTGCTCATCTCAATACCACATGCCTCTCCCAAAGCAAACATAACTTGCAGCCAAGTGATAAGGATCTTGATGAGTTCAAATGCATTGGAAGCTATTTTTGACTCTGTTGCTTTCTGTAAGCAAGGGTTTTGTGCTCATAATGAATGGGCACAACTTCCTTGCCATTGGTGTTCATCTGAATATCTGTTTGGCAGGAAATGCTTCTCCTTTCCTCTGTTTCACAAGTGTTCAGGATTGATTCTTAAGTGGCAGCTGGCTATGGCAGGAATTCCTRAACAAATCAGTGAAACTTTGAGTGTTGTGTACACTTCAGAGGTTGCAGAAAAGGTTTAAAAGATGATGATAGGAAGCAAAAAGATATAGTGAAGCTGATGCCAGAGGAAAGAAAAATAGAATAAGTAGGAAAAAGGAATAGAATGTAAAGGAGACAGAAGAAATAGAATGTAAAGGAGACAGAAGAAATAGAATGGATGAAGATGCAATATAAGGAATTGAAGAAGGATGAAGGGATAACTGATGAAAACGGGTTCTTTATTTTAGTGGAAAAATGGGAGCAATTCAGTCGACATCACACTTGCAAGACTTGACTTTTAACTAAATGTATTATCCTTTTTATTACAAGAACACTATTCTTCTTTTCCCTCTCCTATTTAGAGGGTTTTTGGAGTAGCTGCTGTATCTCCRTGTTACTGCCAAAATCACAATCCTATATTGGAAACAGAGTGAAAGCAATAAATGTGTTCTTTTTATTTAAACTGAAAGTATTATTAATGGCTGCAGAGGGAGCCATTGCAATGAAGAAAAAGATACTTTATGTATTTTCTTCTTTACATTTTACAATTCTTTTTCTTTGAAGATCATTTCAGAATTGAGCCACTTGAGAGGTGGACTGGAAACAAAGCAGAAGATACGTAGTTCGGTTTCAGTGATATTTTGAAATTAAACTGGGAACCTACATTATCATGAGCGATATAAGACTGAAATAAGCACTTAATGTTTAATCCTTTAGAGCACAGATGCTTTTTGCTCAATAACAGCTCAGCTTTTTGAAACTGAAACAGGAGACTAAAGGTGTTGAAATGAGAATATACAAAGAAGGAACTGACAAGGTTTAGTCTTGTCCTCAGGACTATAAGCAAGTACCATTGTACAATAGAGCTCTTAGACAAATTTTCCTATATACAGGATGAAAATATTCAGTCTGCCATTTCTAATACAGTCCTTTGATGAAGGTAAATATGCTAAATTAACCAAGTATTTCAATATTTTTTTCTTCTTAAAAAAACAAGGGAAATTTTCCATTTTAGTAGGCACAGAATGAATATTCTATTCATTTAATTTCTCCTTATAATTGTAAAAATCTTATAAAATCTGAGTACCCCTCAGGAGACAGAAACCTCTATTAATTCACAGTAGGGTAGTGGGCTAATTTTCTTCCAATTTCCCTAAGGCAGTCAGAACTATTGTATGCTTTGTTTTTAATTTCTTGGCTTTTGACTCTATTTTTTTTTCTTTTATTTTTGCCAAATGCATTTTCTGTCTTCATTCCTGCTTCCACTCTTTCCATCCTCTGCTACCTTCAATACTTTGGTTCTTTCTTCCTTCCTTCCTTCCTTGTATTTGTTTTCTGTATTCTGTGCTGTGTTTATGGGAAAATTACCTCAGAGTTCCTCCTTTTCTAGAAAGGAAAATTCCTGCTGTTCCTCAGTTGTTCCAATAACAAGATCTCTAAAACCCTTCCTTGTGAGAAGACTTATCCTTGTAATCTTAATATGAAAGTTTAATGGCCTGATTCATGAAGATACTGGTGACAGAGGAGGTTCTTGGAGAACAGTCAAGCTGGTCTCAAGACAAAAGGCTTGTGTGAGGAACTTGAATTGGACATTGGAAAGACCCATATAAGAAACAAGTGAGCAAAGTCCTCTTGGGGGAGGTGTGCTGAGCAGAATGAGGGGGGGAGCATCATTCGTTGGGAATACAAAACATTTCCTTTCTCTGCTGCAGTCACTCCTGTTTGGCTATGCTGAGAGGTTTTTGGCAGTGAGTAGATGCCTTTCATTGATATGAAATCCATTCATACGGATAGTGGAGTTTATAAGGGAGCCTTCTTCTAGAATGGATTTTTCATTTCTTTCTGTGTAGTTGTAAATAGCAAATTGTATTAAAAACGTTTTAAATCTGAAACAAGTATGTTAACAATTTTTTTTTGAGATCTGAGCAGTGAGGGGAAAGTGACTGAAGGTATTCTGACTTTATCTGTTGTCAGGAGGGATTGAATATTTTCTCAGCATGACTCAAATAGAGTCTAATCATCATCCCTCAATGAGCAATTCCAGGGCACAGGTGGGAAGGGTTTACCTGAGTCATCCAATGCCTGCTAATGCCTGCCAATGCCTGGTCTGAAGGGATTTGCACAGCTCCTGGTGCATATGTTGTCAGAACTTGTCCTCATATCTCACCTCTAAAGGGATTTCCCTCACTGTCTAAGAAACCTGAGGTCTGTAATGAGAGACTGACAAAAATCCATGTTTATTATAGTTCAGTAGGAGAGCCCAGAGAGATCATGGATGTCACCAGCTTCTATAACAGTAGAAAATGAGAAAAAAATTCCCAGATAATTYGAGAAAGTGGGATGGCAAATGAATAAGACGTTGCTGCAGTCATACTTGCTCATGGGCAGAGAGGTAGAGAGGCGGTTTCAGTTGCACCATTTCTAGCTGGGGATACCATCAAGACTGAAGCAGTAACATGTACCTTCCCAAGGCATCTGGGATTGTGGATTGCACTGGCTTTGCCTTGAAATCACAGAATGGGTCAGGTTTGAAGGGACTAACGGTGGGGTTGTATGGTCCAAACTCCCTACTCATGCAGGGTATTTCTAGAGCACATGGCGCAAGATTATATCCAGAGAGTTCTTTCTTGAATCTCTCCAGAGAGGGACATTCCACAACCTCTCTGGGCAAACTGTTCCAKGGTTCTGTYACCCTTGCAGTATAGACGCTCATCCTCATATTCAGGTGGAACCTCCTGTGCATCAGTTTCTGCCTGTTACCTCTCATCCTCTTCCTTGGCACAACTGAGAGGTGCCTGAATCCATCTTCTTGACACCCTGCCTTCAGACACTTGGAGATATTGTTGAGGTCCCCTCTCAGTCATCTCTTCTCAAGGCTCAACAGGCCCAGCTCCCTTGGCCTTTCCTCATAAGAGTGGTGCTTCAGCCCCTTCATCATCTTTGTCACCCTCATCTGGAGCCACTGCAGGAGCTCCACGTGTCTCTTGTACTGAGAACCCCAGAACTGGACACGGCTCCAAATGTGTCTCACCAGGCTGTGCAGAGGGTCAGGATCACCTCCCTCAGCCTCTTGGTAAAGCTTTTCCTAATGCACCCCAGGACACCACTGGCCTGCTTGGACCCCAGAGCACACTGCTGACTCATGGACAGCTTGTTGTCCTCCAGGACCTTTGCTCCTTCCCCAGTTTCCTGAGAGCTGCTCTGTTATACCCCATGTTTTCATTAGTTGAAATYGATAAGTACAAAATAAAATGTTTTTAAATTACTGCTTTGTATTCTGTCAACAGAACCAGGCTTTGTAGCCCTCTAAATGGTACATTCGTGTTCTATTTGTTTTCTTTTCTTTGTATGGTTTCAAACTACATTTGAATTGAACAAAAATATTTGTGTTTGTTTTTTTAAGTGGCTATAATTACTTATTAATTATCTGCTATGTATTTCTCATTTGTGACACTAGGATATTGATGAAGAAATTGAAGCTGAATACAACATTTTGAAAGCTCTCTCTGATCATCCCAATGTAGTCAAATTCTACGGCATGTACTATAAGAAAGATGTCAAAAATGGAGACCAGCTTTGGCTAGTTCTTGAGGTAAATAATACAGAAAATAGGAGGTTTTTTCCAGTTGTTATTCCATTGTTGAGTATAATTCAATGAATGAGATGCAAGTAATTTGTTTAATGGGGTTGTTTTTAGAGTGCATGCAAAGTAATAAGTGCTATTGTTTATTCTTTTTAGTGTTCTGATTAAATGGTCTGCTCTGAGTTCAGCATTTTTACCTTGATATTACACTGATAGTCCTGTGCGTTCAGAATTAGGATATAAATTCTCATAGAACTCATAGGATTTGCTACCTAAAACCTTTCTTTGATGAAAGGTTACCATGGGAATCTTCTTGTAGCAGCAATTTCTTAATATGACTAACATATGACATAATGAACATAGTTAATGAACACAGTATGGTGATTTTTTTTCCAAATGAAATTATAGATACCATTTAACTGAATTCCTTTTTTTTTGTGGGAGTAAATGCACAAATAGATAAATAAGTCAATAAAAGTGGCTACTGCCCAAATGCTGTTGAAAGCAGCAGGATTTACTCAAATTAATTTCAGAGCAAGGTAAGGTCTTTAATTTATGTGTTTGTCTTTGGTTTTGAGTAATCTCTGAGCAAAGAGCTTGATCATTACAGTTTTCACAGAGTCACAATTTGTTCTGCAAATACTTCCTCCTGTATTGAGAGGAAAATGAATAATATCACYGTCAGGAATAGTATGCTTTGCCTAACAATCAGGACTTTTGCTGTCATTGATCAGTGTTTGATAAGGTCGAGAYTGAAGAATTGGTTGTATTCTGTGATTTTTCAGCTAAGTAAATACAAATCCCCTGCTAAATATCTCAATGATACAATGCTATCTATTCCTGGAAACTGCAATCAGTAATGCATATGTTCTAGAAATATCTATTCCAAATCCTTTTTTATTTCACTGGAAGATGTTTTTAAGAATAGTTTACTTTAGAAAACATAATGAATTATTAGGCTAGACTGAAATCAAAAGGTATCAGGTCTTTTAAAGTGAGCATCTTGGAAAATCCAGCTTCTGTTGTGTCTGCTGGGCATTTGAAATTTCTATCTGTGAAACTTTCTGGCATGTAAAGGATGGATGCCAGACAGCCAGGCTGAGACAGACTGTGAGGAAACAGTCAAGTGTTTATATTTTAACTTTTATGTTTCACATGGAATGATGTTCATTAGTGAAAAGCTCAAGCCTRCATGTGGAATATGTTTTTTATTTACTCTTTTCATGCCAAGCTATACATGTGCAAGTGCTAGTATGTAGCATGTAGAACAGTCTTGGAAGCTTTCTGTCACTGCACATGTAGATTCATGAATGCAATGGAGTTCAGTTGGTTTGTTTAGATATGCATAAATAGGAAAATAAATTTCAGTATTGACTCTGAATGAAGCTTTCTGTTTAATAATTGTGTATGTGAAAGAAAGCTGTCATAAAACAGATTTTAGAAAGAGTCTGTTGTCCAGTTTTGCAGCCTATTTCCCTCCTGCTTTCCAGCAACAATGGTTGCTGTGCATTTATGGGCACAGTAAACCTCATGATGATACAGCCATGCTGTACTATCTCCTCTTTTGAGCATACAAGTTGAATTTTTGCATCACCATTATATTGGTTGATTGGCTGATTTCTATTTATGTGATATTCCACACAGTAGAATATTATGTTTTCAACATCATGAAAATGTCTCCAAATCTAGTTATATTTCAGTGTAGAGAAATTTAGAATCCTGCTCATTTAAGAAAGAAGAATTTGTTTCAGTCTCCAGTGGACTGCAGGCCCTATTTCTGACGAGCTCTGTTTCAGAGTAGTTGCTGCAATCTGTATGGGTACTGGTTATGCAGAGTCCAGACTCAATGAACCTGATTCACCTTCATTCTTRTGCAGAACCTTATCTTGATCTAGCAAAATCTTCATGAGAAAAACCGTATGGAAGTGTAGAGTAGCTTGGAACKTGCATCTCTGAGGACATGTCATTTTAGCCTTTCTCTCAACCTATAGGTTGGGAAAAATCATCAAATAAATTGATAATTTGGATAATTCTGGATTTTTGCAGGCAAAGTGGTATACTTTGAGTTTCATCTTCTGGATGTTTCTTGATGTTAATTGAACCTGCTAACCAGATACTGATAACTCCAAAGAATTGCATAAATGTTGTCATGATGGATTATTGYGATTCAGTTGGCAGCTATGTTTGCTGATTTACAATTTGCCTGAAGTGATTCAAATTTATTACTTACCTTTGATCTTTTAGGTTACCATTAAGAGGGAAAAAAACTAAATAGAAATATCTAAATGCTCTAAGTCCTTGGGATTCTTCTATTTGTGATAGGGCTTTTTTTCAGGAAGAAGATAAAAAACTTAAACCCAGTAAATAGAAGCTCTCGGGAGTCTGAATGAAACTAGAATACAGCAAACTAGTGCATCAGTTCACCTACTACTCTTCCTGCAAGCACAAACCTATGGTTATTCCAAGTATGGACATTGTAACCACTGTAAAGGTAGTACCTTATGGAAAAAAGGAATAAAATGCCAGTATATCAAACTGCCAGCCTGCTAGACCAGGGTTATGTTGGTTCATTGYTACCAGTTTACTTCCAGTGGCTTGCCAAAATGCTTGTAACAGGGTAAGAGCTGAGACAGAGCCTGCCACCAGATTGYCACTGTGTTATGGGCACAGGGTGGTCCATGAGTGCAGTTCCTGCTCAATTACCAACTGCAAGGGCAGTTGCTTTTGTTTGGTGAGTCTTTTAACTATAATGAGAATGTAACAAGCTGAGATCCCCCRATAAAACTCCTTTCTGATTTTGTGGAGATCCTTTAGAAGAACTACTGTTCTTGAATTTGCCTRGAGATGGAGAGCCCAGCACAATATGTAGAGTAACAATTATGCACTCCTTTCCCTTCCAAAAAGTGACTCTTCATAGCAGAGATCTTTTGTCGAAGGTTTAAGCCAGATGGAAGAAATGGCTTTGGAAATGAACTGAATGGATAACAGAAATCAGTTGTAATCTCCATCAGCAACAAGTGTTTATCAGCATTGTAGTGCAGGAGAGATATTAAGGAGGATTTGAAGGAGGATGGTGCTATGYTTTTATTTTGTTTTAGCTGCTGGTTCAGAGCAGAAAGGAACACACTATCCTGTGGGTACCCAGTAATGGATGCTGGCGCTGTGAGCTGATCAAGGATAGAAGYAGATCTCTTGCTGAAAAAGAAATGGTGTTGGAACTGCTGTGGGGTTTGACAGCAAAAGCATCCAGCTCATGTTTGATGTGACTGAGAAAGGGCAGCCAGCGTGAAGGTTCAAAGGAATAATGGCATGGTCAGAGATGRTTGGTTAGGGATAAGTACTCACAAAAGCCAAGAGAGGAAGGTGTTGCAGCAACTCCTAGGTAAAGTTAAGAGTGCTGAACAATGCATGTACACTGCTGCATCTGGCCTGGAGTGAGTCTTCTGGAGTGCTGTCATACTGTTGTATCTGCACTTTGGAGAGAGAAATTTAGCAAATCTGATGCTTCCAGATGTTTGCAAATCTAACTGTGGTCTCAAGGAGAGCCCTAGAGTTAATGGAATATTTATAAATTTTCCTCGCAGATTCATAAATGAACAGTGGCAGCATAATTTACATGTGTGTCAGAGAAAAATGAGTATAATTAATGCTCAAATTTTGTGTGGTTAATTATCTTGGATCCCTCACTGACCTACTGTATGKGAAAGAGTTTCTGATCATGTTGCCTTTTAAACGTTGCATGTAATTCTAATATATGGGGAAACTCACTCAAGTGCGTCACTCTTACTAAACAAYGACAACAAAAATCCTCTGCTTTATTATATAACATCCTATCTATGGAGTATATTTATCTAAAGAAATATCAGCCTGAGCAAGTCTAGTTGCTGAGAGGAAGGGAGATTTTTGTTCCTACAGCAGAGATGAGATGTTAACAGTGCAGTTTTAGGCTGCAGTGTGGTTTCTACAAAAGAGAAGCAGCAATGTCCAAAGATCCAGTTATTGGTATTTTTCTTAAATATAAACAAAAAAAGAAGGTTAAAATATTTCACTGTTGTTGCATACATTAACTTGAATGAGGCTTCAGGTGTTTGAGAGCAGGAAGTCTGGGTGATATAAAATATGAAGACTGTAAACTATAAAAACTGTTTAGTATAAAATAACAAATATCACCCTTCTCCCCACCCCTCCAAAAAGCCCCCAATGAACAAAAACAAACCCGAACCAACCATGACAGTTTCTTTGACTTTTACAACCATTGCAATTTTTGAAGTAGCTGACAATATATTTAYTCATTTACTTTTGACTCATTAATTTTGATTTTCTAAGCTATATAGGGAGACTGATAACTTCTATGTGCTAGGTAAATGAATCAATATTTTTTTTAAATCTGTTTGTCTAGATTATCTTCCTTGACCAGGCTTGCAATGCTTTTACCTCATTCCTGTATCCCAATCTAAAAGGGCAAGGAGTCCTGTAACATGTATGGAGCAGAGATGGATGTGTTTCTTGCAGGGAGTGTGCTGTCACCCCCTCATGGACCACACAGTGAGACCCTTCACAAGCCACTGCTTCTTTTCCAGGCACAGGCCACCTCTTCAGCCCAAGCAGGCTGGGCACAAATAAGCAAAGCTCAGAGCAGAATGAGTAGTTCTTCCCTTCTCTCTTGCTGAGATTTCCAGCACCAGTCCTGATGGCCTGCAGTAAAGCGTTTTCTCTGCATTCGCTTGATCTTCTTCCGTACTAATGGTTTTGTCACTCTTCATGGCACCTCTCCGTCCCTGGAAGAGGGAGAGAGGAGTGGCTGTCAGTGTTGTAAAGCAGYRAATTCTTGTTCTGGAAGTGCAAAGATGTTTGGCTGAAAATATTTGCAGCCTCAGGTTCTGCAGCCTGCAAGGAAAGCACAGAGCCTGGGAATTCGCTGATCGTGCAAACTGATATATCTAAATTTAGCAAAGAATTCATCTCATGGAAGCTATTGGGACTTCAGTTGCTGAATTCTATTGACTGGAGATATTGTTTTAAAAAGAACAATACAATTGTAATGAATCAAGAAGCATTTGGGTAAGACACTCAGGCACATGGTGTGAGTCTTGGGGTTGTCTTGTGCAAGGTCAGGAGTTAGTCTCGATGTTCCTTGTGGGTCCCTTTCAACAYAGAMTATTGCATGATTCTATAAGGAATGGGTAGAAGTATGGAAACTGGAGTTGTTTTTATTGCTGTGTCAGTTTTAGCAGGAGTGGGAAAATCCAAATTCAGTCACAYGATTCTTTTTGTGAGGCCTCTCTGAGTAATGAGCACTGGCTGGAGTGAGCCCCACAGGAATTTGTGGGAGTGCCTTGAAGCAAGACCCAGCCATCTCATTTTGGCTTTGAAAAAGATGAGCCTACCTGAGATAAACTAGAGATATCACTATATCAGTTACTTCTCTTTTGCATGAAATAGAGGACCTTGTGGTATGGACAGTTTAATAATTTATTTAGGATTTTCCTTTGGCATGTTTACAGTATGCTTATGTGAGATACAGGAGTTACTATATGCAGATGTGTTTCCATCAAAGGGAATAAAGGCTAGTTTATGGATTTTTTAAAAAGCCTTGAATGGAAGTTGTTCTGTTTAATGGAATATATAATAAGAGCTATAATAAGAAAGCAGATATACAGTTTTTTTTGCTATGTGATATTTGCTGTAAAACAGTAATGTTTCACAAAATTAGCGTAGTGGAAAATAACAAGTCCATTTAGGTTTTATAAAAGGCTGGGTGAAGCTGTCATTTGCCTAAATATTATTAGCTATTTTCCAAYGGTATATATAGAAGAAAAATTAAACAATTGAAAATAGCTTTTTCATATTTCTTAACACAGGTCATTTTTCAGTAATGTCTTTGGTTATAATTGCTCCATTCAGACGAACACTGAATGTTTTGATCCATTACATGCCTGAATTGGGCTTGATTTCTCTAKTTCTAATGTGTCCCTCTTTGCTTCTCAATTATAGCAATTTTTCACTCTTGAATCATATCCTATTTTCTCAAGACCAGAGATATGTGGCTACAACTATCATTTGATGCTTCAAAGTTTTCCTAAATACTCATAATTTGTCTGCATAATGAATATTTGGTATTGTATTGTGGTTCTCACAGTTTGCATTTTTTAACCAGCTGGTTATCGCCCAGCTTGCTGGAGAATACTCACATGCAAAAAGCTGGTTCTCAGTAACCTCTAACAATTTCTGCCTCCATGCAGTAAAGCAGAAGCCCAGAGAAAAATATTCTGAGTTTYACCATACCACTATGTAATTAAGTAGTGAATATGAATAAAATATTTAACATGACTTTGCTTCCTGTACATTTTATTTTTGATCACAATTTTACCAGAGATGATACGTAATTTAAAAGCAAAATAAAACAAAACACCAAAACCCACATTTGTGTAGCTGTTGATTAGATCCAAGACAACCAGACTTCTTTTAGTTTAATGGGGAATAGCATCARTCATTGTAAAAATGCTTGGGCTGAGACTTTTTTGCTCTTTGCTGGAAGGWTTGCTCTCTGACACCTGAGGGTTAAGCTCTTAAATTCAAGTGTGATGGACAAAACAATTTTGCTGGTTTTRTGCTCAGTTTACATGCTGGTGTCTTTATAAAGGGAGTGACTGAAGGCACTCCAGTAGTAGGGAGAGGGATCTCCTCCTAATTCTTCGTGGGACAGAGGGGGCTGAAAGCTGCAGAGTGCAGGACAAAAGTACAATAGGAATGAACAATGAGGCAGGAGGCACAGAAGGAAGAAGGTCTGGTGCCAGTGGTGATGAAAAGTTTCCTGGGCTCCACAAATAATGTCAGCATTTGTTGAAGTTCAGAAAGCTTTACTGAAATCAAGCCCTGGAAACAGGGAACTGTCTTGCGCAAACATAGGGAGCAGGGAGAGATGGATTTACAAAACCCTTTAATTTCAATTCTGTCTGATGTAGTCTCTCCCAGTTAATCGTTCCAGCAGATCATTAAAATAAGACCAAAAGAAAAAGAAAAAAAAATAGCTTGTGAGTTTAGCATCATTTTGTTCTTCTAAAATTATATTTAAGAATGTCCTTCAGAATGTTCTTGCTTAGTATGGTCCTGTGACAAAGTCCTATAGTGCCTTTCATGTCCTGCACACTGCTGTGAGGAGATGAATTTCCTTAGGGATGAGTGGGTTTCAGCTTCACTCCTTTTGAAAATCGGCCTTTAGACAAGCCCCATTGTTTGGAACTATGCTTCCCCAGCCATGCTTTCAAACTCAATAGGAAAGATTCCTACTGCAGTAATTTAAATTACAGTGAATTAGACTAAATTACTGTCTTCRTGTAGAAACACATACATAAAATGGATTATGAGTAGTGTGGACATGGCAATACTTGAAACTGCTATCTGAACCCTGAACCATATAGAAATGATGCTACAAAAAAAGGAAGGTGCTTTGAAATGTTTCTTAATTGCTGAAGAGTGAACAAAAGTRGTGCAGTTCTGAGCAGGCAATAAAAGCTGGGAAGTGCTTGCTTTTACCACAGCTGCCCTATTTGCTTGGGAGATTTTGTGTTTTCTAGAGCCTCATCAAAGGTTTGCTGTAGTCAGTAGAAATACTTCTGTTGACATTATGGATTCCAAAGCTAGTCCCTGTTTTTTTCTTCCTAGCCAAGGGAATGTTTTTGTCCTCTAAGTGTTATTTTTACCACTGCTCCTTGTGTATAATAAAATAATGAGTTGCACTGAGTTTACTCTATCAAAATGTTCTGTCTTGATAAGCCACTTCTTGYAATTGCTCAGAACGTCCTGGTTCTTTACTAACCTGTGCCTCTCAGTTTTGTAGTTAGGTCAGCTCTGATTTTGCAAAATGACCCTTCCATTTATTTGGTTATTAAAAAATTACAGCTGTGCTGTGGTGTTGCCAGGCCATGAAGCTATAATTGAAGCTCCTTTAGAATTTCTGTTTTAAATATATTTTGGCCTCCGTTGCTTTATACAGAACTATTTGCAGTCATAACTTGGTACCACTTCAACTGTCAGAAGATGTGGACAGGTGATTCATTGATTCCTCATTAGCAACTTGATGGGGATGTAAATCTGTTATAAAGAATGTGAATTATGGGATGGTGCAATGTAAACTTAGCATCGGGTAAGCTAGGAGAAAAATTGAGCTGGGGTCTGTCTTATAAGCATTTTTAACAGCTACTGTCACCTACCTACTTTTTTTTTTTTTTCACTGTCACCTACTTGCTTTTTTTTCCCTACAATATTACAAATGTTTTAGAACAGAAAAATCCTCCTTTTGGGGATTAGGGTTTTGGCTTTTTCCTTGTTAATATATGGAGCCTGCTGGCTCCATTCAATTATGCTGGGCTTGAAAGAAGAAATTTAGGCAATAATYGCATAGTTGTGGCTTTTCCATTTTGACCATGATGTGAAGATATCTATGGTCTGACTTGGAAATACAGGATTTTGTGAAGGCCAGCATTACRTAAGATGAAACAGGCAAACTTTTCCTCTGGGTGGCTGTCTTGTCAGTGCATGTGCATGGCAAAGAAAATGAGAAGTTAAAAGCCAAACTGAAAGGAAAGAAATCAGAAGTAACAAATAAACACCCGTGAGGCTGTGACTAACACAGCCCTGGAGGTGCTAGATGATATAAGAGAGCAAAATCATAAATACCACATGGTTTTTGATCACTGAGGCAAAGTAACTCGGGAAAGATGCCTGTTTCAGTGATACATTTCGTTCACGCTAAATTGAAAGCAATCAACTTCATCTAAAAGCATAGAGAAACCATTGCTGTGGTTTCTTTTGGTTATRGGTTGTCTTGTCCAGTTGTTAGGAAAAATAGGATCTACAGTATGCATCTTTCTTCCTTTTGAGATGAAATTAAAGCAGTGCTGCACAGACAAGAACTGTGTATTGAACTACTTGGCCAGAAGAAACTGATTTAGCTCCCTGTAAGTTTTCTCAAGAACCTTCAAGTGTRTGTGGGAGGTGTTAGGTGCTGTCAGRGGAATGTGCTSTTTGGCAGTAATAATTATGAAAGTGTGTCACACAGAGAATAGGAGCTATCTGGTCACAGCTGACCCTGTGAGATGGACAGCCCGTGGAGTTCTGTCTTGGAGACAGAAGGCAAAGGAAGTGGCTCTGGAAATGGCTGTATCATGTACATTCTGTTCTAATAGAGACCTCTTTTCAAAAGTTGAAGATGGAAGGAAATTTGAATCAAAAAAACCCCAGAAGAGTTGCTTTCACTGACTTGAGAAAAGAAAGGATGGCAAAAATGACAGCAGGGTCAAGGAAATGGGCTTTGGGAGAGAATGCTTTACCTGGCTTGCGGAACTGGGAGGTACCTGTGCTTCGGAAAAACAGTGTAAAATACAGGAAAGTGCCAGGGTACCTGGCAGTTCTTTAAAGATATTAAAAACACAACGGCAAATTAGCTGGTGCAGAGAACAATRGAAGCACAATGAGAGACTAGTAAGAATGCAGTAGGGTCTGCTTCTTCTAATATTTCAGAATGCCTTCAAACAGAAGAAACAAAAATGTTCCGCTAAGGCATTTAAAGACCAGTTCAGAGGGTCTAATGTGGAGAGTGGTAAAGACAAGGTTACTAGAGAAACGAGGTACAGAAATATCTAATGTATGTCTTTACAAAATGAGGAAAAACAGTGTCTTAGGGACATACAGACCAATCTGCTTAACTTCGATACCCACAACAGTTACAAATTAATAGAACTGTAGAACACTGTAGAACATGCAGAACCCAGTAACATGGTAAGTGGTCAACTTGGCCTGGGCCAGAACAAATTGTGTTAATAAAATGTCATCTGTTAACAGGATAACTGGTAACAAGGGGAAAGCAATAGATGAAATAAAGGAAAGGCCCAGCAGTAAAGACTGCCCGGTTGCACGATTATATCTTTTGTAAGGTCCCATGTGACATGCTTTTGAAGAAAATGTGAAAATAGAGATWTCACAAAAACAATAAAGCAAATAACCTCTTTTTCATAAAACTGGACTTAGTTCACTTTTGGGCTGGGAGAATCTCAAGGGGGCACCTGCTTCTGGTCTGTTTTTGTTCAGTAATAACTTGAGTGATGAAAAAAGTCCACATAAAAATTTGAAAYTGATACCTTGTTTAATTACAGGTGTTCTGGGGAATAGCATCAGATTCACAGATGTGAATATGGAGGAWTTTTTTTGAATCACAGAAAAGAGATTCATGCAAATTACTGCTATCCATAAGACAAAGAAATGGGACATACCTGACCAAGCTATGGTTCTGCAGAAAGGGATTCTCTGCCAAGTGGAGATTGTTGCGTTCTGTTCAGCTTTCTCAGCTAAGRCAAGACTTCCAAAGGAATTCTGTATGCATTTTGGGGCAAAATGTGAGACAAACATCATTGGCAAATTGAAGGCAGTCTAAATTGAGAAAACGTGGATAATTTCAAAAGGTTACAACAATTARCTTTGTACAGCCTAAAAGAAAGAGAAAACAATGACATCATTACAGTAGTCGGACAGAGATGGAAATAGAAAATAATGATAATTTATTGTATTATCCTTTCAGATACTGCTGAAAGGAAAGGCAAAAATAACACAGTTTTGTTGGAGGCAAAAGGGATTCAGCCTGGATAGTAGGAAAAATACTCTATCAGGCTAGAGAAACACAGAAACAGGCTACTTAGAAAGACTGGAATCTTCCTCAATTGGAGATTTTTAGGAGCAAGTTAGACATATATCTGTCGTGTCTGAAAGTACCAGGTCTCTGCACAGTGCATATGAGATGCACTAAGTGATTTCTTGACATCCCTTTTACTCCCCTGCTTCTTTTTATGATGACAGAACAGCAACAACTAAGAATCTTCTGTTCTTACAGCATTCAGTCTTGAAAGGAAGGTACAGCCAGCTCAGAGGCTGGCAGTGCTGCTTAAGAGAASAGCTCAGATTATTGATCTATTCTGAGAACAGGGAACCAAATAGAGATTAGTGCCTGTGATTCTTATGTGGGATAACATTAAAGTGAGGTTGGACTTCTTCATCACTGTAATTCATGCATGCCATAAATTGTGCACATGTGATTTGCTGCCCAGTCATTTGTGTCCATGCAGCCTGAAAAGGTGGGGAGGRCAGTCACTGTAGATGTCACAGTCTGCATCCAAAGCTACTGAATTAGGATGAAAGCACCTTGACAATTGCAGGGTGCAAGCAAACATTACCTGACAGCTTAGTACAGATGCATAAGTCAGGAGCAGTTGGATGATTAAAGGCTGAAATGGCTCTTACAAAAATGCCACTGATAGTTTTCTTAAAAGGGGAGCCGATACTGWATGTTTATTCAATGGGCATCAGAATTGAGAAGAGCTGAAGAGGAGATATGTGTAACTGGGTCAGATGAAGAGTGACTAAGACCTAAAAAGAACATCTGTATGACTATGATGTGATGGCAATTTCAAGTGACATTTCATGTGTTGGGATCATGCTTTTTTATAATTTTTTTGCTGAAGATAGCTTAGCATACTAATAGCTCAATTACAGTAGCACATGGTTGTGGCAGATGGGTGGGTGGAGAACTGCATGTCATCCCAGTATGAGTCTTTGCCTTTTTGAGTGCCAGAAAATCGTAAGGGAGGAGCCCTTCTCTATCCCTGTAGAAGAGTCCTAAGCGCCTCTTTTGATGCAGCTATGCATGGCCATCAGAGCTACAGCTCTTCAAGGCAGATTTTCATATGAATCAAGCCTTGTATTAGATTAATCTTTCCATTGGTATGAAAGATTTCCTTCGTCCTTTCCCACTCTTTCTGCTGTCTGAATATCCAAACTAGGAACTGAATATTGTAAAATTCATATATTCTGAATCATATAAAAGTACAGCTTGGAGGGGACCTTTGGAAGTAATTTCSTTCAGCCCCTTGTTCAAAAATTTTTAACTGAAATGTTACAGATTTGCCTTTTCAATTCAAGTTTGAATATTTCCAAGCATGAATGTAACACAGATTCACTGTGTAATTACTCCCAGTGCTTAACTCAGTGGAAAATTTTTCATTTATGTCCAGTAGGAATCTACTGTCTTGCCGTGAGGGATTGTTGCCTCTCATCCTTTGCTGTGTGACGCTAGGAAGATTCTGTCTCTGTCTTCTCCACCCCATTTTAGGTAGCCTAAAGGGTTCAGTTTACCCTCCTTTTAGWTGCTTATTCTTGTAGGTAGTATTTGCATTCTATCAATGCAGGCACTGAAAAAACTGTTGGTAAAGAAAAGACCTCTAAAATCACAAGGGAACAATAGAAGAAGTGACTAATATTAATTTGATGAAAATTACTCATGTGCAAAGTTCTGACATTTCTAAATTACTTCCCTGCGGGACRATCACGATTATCTTCCCTTTCTGTGTCTCAGGCTGGACATTCCAAGAGTCTGCCCCTTTGAGCTGAGTATATTCAAAGCTAAATGGGCTCTTCCATCTGATACAAACCTCAAGAAAAATTCCTTTGTGTATACAAGAGAAAATATGTGTGAATGTGTGTGGGTTTTTAGCATGAGAGAAACAGAGTTATGACCCTCTCCTCTGAGAAGAGTCCATGCCTCGTAACGGGTGAAGAAAGGTCATTTGATTTGGTGAGTTGCTTTGACCTTTAGGGTAGGGAGCAGCCTTCATGATTTCTTGTCATCCAGGCATTTCAGTTGGCTAACTCAAGCTGAGCAACTTTGGTAAAAGGCCATACAGTGCTTTTAYTGTGGACAGCATGCTACTAACTAGCAGCAGATTTAATTATAAGCTGCAATATTTAACAACACCCTGGGAAACTTTCTGTCTATGCTAAATAACGTTTATCCCATAACCTCTCATTAAAGGATTGTATGAATTAAGGTTATGTGATTTTTTTTCTTTTTTAAATGATTTAGGGTTTTTTACTCCTATAAGTTTCTATGAACTAGATCCTGATCAACATCTCCAAGGATAATTTATTTCCTGCCTACTCAAATTCCCAAGTGAGCATGGGTATTGGGCAGGAATATTGTAACTTGCTGTAACTTCTTGTTTTGAGAKGGAAGAGAAGAGCCTGGCTTGTTAAGGGAGGGACTTTCTGATGTGTTTATGATACCTTTGCCTTGAGTACATGTGCAACTTKATACCCTGAGTCAGGACAAAGCATCACCATTTCGACTTTAGTTACGTGTGTGGTTATAGGGACATGTGGCAGCTTCACCTGCAAAAAATACACAGTAGAGATAG
This sequence comes from Malurus melanocephalus, assembly GCF_030028575.1. Taxonomy (NCBI): domain Eukaryota; kingdom Metazoa; phylum Chordata; class Aves; order Passeriformes; family Maluridae; genus Malurus; species Malurus melanocephalus. The sequence goes on from NW_026623246.1 coordinate 4,708,695, forward strand.
GAAATTAGAGCAGATACAACATTTTACCCAAGGCTGTAAAAATAGAACAGGGTTAATACTAACCTGTGTCATCTTTGTCGTCATCRTTCCCCCCTCCCACCCACACAGCGCAGAGCACACACATATAGTGTCTGCCATAATCTGCTTTTCTAATTGCAGTTGTATTCCAATAATCCCTTTTCCTCCTTATAKCTGCTTGCATTCTAATACCTAGCCTTTTTTTCCCTCTTTCTCCCATGCTGGTGGTCTCAGAAAAACATTAATTGTCTGACACAAGTAAAAGTAGAGGTCTTTGACACAGAAGTAGCATTAAAAAATTGCCCTGTGTGTGTGCAAGAACCTATGTCTGTAATATCCTCAGCTGACCTCTGTCTAAGCAGCCATCCTGCCCTGGGAGTTAAAGGAGGATTTCCATGTTGGTATGGCYGACTTCTGGGTTCTTTATTTCAAGATATGTTAAACTGACCTTTTACATACCCAGGTTCAGTTTTTGTTTGGTCTATAATAATCACTAATTTTAGTATCCTACATTACCTGATATTTTAAAGTGTTATAATGCATATATTATCTCCTAATAAGGATTTATATCTTATGACAGCAGTAGAAAAATTAGAGCAACATATTAAAKAAAGCAAAAATTAACATTACTGATCCAGGCAAATAAATTCAGTTTTTGCTTTATGGCTTAAACGTTAAAGAAGGTGGTTTCTGAGGTGTAGTGTCTCCCTTCTTCTGCCTATAAAAAGAATATATTCCTTTCTGCTTTGGTTTTCTTTATGTTGAGCAGGTATACACGGCTCTGTAAAGAAAAAAATCCATCTGTAAGCGGTAAAATTTAATATGAGATAATGAAGAAAAATAGTTGGAAGAATATCATATGTGTTATGTATTTCACAGTTGGTTTGTTACTTGTCAGACAGKTTCAGTGCCCTGAATTCAAGTGCATTAAATTAACCAGAATTGTCATAATCCATTTGGTTTGATTGAATATGTCGGTGATGTGCCAAAGTTAAAATGATAGAAAGCCTGAAAAGATAATGTCATTGTGAAAAATAACTAACTTGAAAAAGTCAGTGTGGAAGGCAGGCCAGCATGGCTGATGACAGTAAATGAAATCCTGCTTGGGAATCTGATCCTTATCCAGCAAAGCACTTAATCCCATCATTTACGCATATGAGTTCTTCCCTCTSTAAGCGTGCATATTGTCCCACTTAGGTAAGGGTGAGGTTAAGCRAGTTCCAAGATTGTTGCCATAGAGCTCAGCCTCTGTCAGACCAGAGCACTTGCTGACCTGATGGGGGAAACATCTTTCAACAAGAGTTACGTATTGAAATGGTGGTTCTGTAGGCGTTCATGTGGTGTGAGGTGTAAGTCTTTTTTAAATTGAAGCACAGGAAAATATGTAACAGTATAGAAGGAACAGATGAAAAATATATGTATACAAAAGAATCTGATGTGTGGAATTCTGCATTTGAAAGGTTTTACTGGGAAATGATGCCCTTGATTTGAATATATTTCGAAAGTAGTGAAAAGGAATTACTCTTTTGTGGTCCATTGTTAAAATGTCTTACATGGATATTTAGTTTCATGTGAAAAGCTACTGGATGATACTSTATAAGAATTAAATTTATTTTACTGTTTTACTGGAAGCAGCTACCCCTATACAGAGGCAATGGCTCTTCAATCAAGTATTGTCATGTGCATTGTGGATATTTTCAGGGCTTAAGTGCTAATTTCATCTTTGCAGTTGTGTAACTCCCACAGTACTAGCTACTCACTAAAGTTACATTGTTGCTTCTCTCTGCAGAAAAATTGTAAGTGATAAAAATGAGCATATGAAGTACTTTAGTCTACACTAATCTGCTGGTAATGGGTGCTCACTGTCCTTTTCAGAGAGCAAGGCCAGATCCATTCTTCCCATGTGTATGGGACAGACAGGGGTTTACAGGTGTCTGGCTGGACTCTCTGGAGACAGAGAGGATCATCCAGAGCAGACTGTGGCTCTACATCTGGACCAAGGAGCTGACAGGGTTGATGCAAAAAGGGCTATAATTGGTCTTACACCCATCGCACACCTCATTTACATGGAAGACCTTTCTTTCCACACTATTTTCCTCATCTTCCACGATGCCCATGCCTTGTGTATCACATCTTCCTACTCTTGGAATTAAGTGCTGCTTGGCAAAAAGGGCAGCTTTGCCCTGGGAAGATTTCATTTTGGGGAAATTTCTCTGCTGCCTGTCTTCTGTTGCCTTAAATCCGTTTTATACTGTACATGGCTTTTGTACCTGTACCTGAGAATGGATGTTGTAATAATCTGCATTGTGGTGAGTTACACATGATGAATACAAGAAGCAATTAGTATGCCCCACAAAACATGCCTTCACAGCTAATTTATTGCACTATAATCTGCTTCTGTTTCAGAAGAAAGCAGTCATGGATATAGGAAAATGAAGGGATAGACTACTGTACTTGTGTTTGGGCAAGAAGAATTAAAAGCAGGAAGTAATGAAAAATATTGGCAAAAATTGCTGTGTATGTTGTTTGTATAAATGGTAGACTTAAGGAAAAATTTGTGGTTGTCACTTTAGTAGAATCTCATTTGGCAACAGATACAAAAAAATACTGAAAATGAAAACCAGGTGGCTACTCTAACCCTCCTTTATTCCTTTTTTATATTCCCCTTATGTTTTGTAGCTGTGCAATGGAGGATCTGTGACTGATCTTGTGAAAGGATTTCTGAAGAGAGGCGAAAGGATGAATGAACTTATAATTGCTTACATTTTACGTGAAGCTCTGATGGTAAGATACGCATTCAGTGRAAGGATAGTCAATATTCAGCTCATACTTTTTTTATCTAAGTGAATGAAGATCATGTCCCCACCAACACAGCTCACTACTTTGTATTATAGTTGTGTTTAATGAAGACAAGGTAGTATGTAATTAGGATGGTTCTTTTTAAGCAAGTAAGGTAAATAGCAGTTAATCTGTTTKTTTCACTATTAAGAGAATGAAAATTGATTTCTGACCATTGATCAATTTTCTTAGTATAAACAGTTCAGCATCAAAATTGCTTTTCTTTTGAGAAATAGCAGAAATGTAATCAAAATACTGTTCAGCATACTAAATCTGGATCCAAAATATTTTTATAGTAAAATCATCCACACATCTAGAGAATTCTAACCCTGTTACAAGAATTTGGTTTTGCTCATCAGGATCAAGTGTATTTATTTATCATTTTCTTATAACTGGAATTTTGCTTTCTCCAGTGGAATTTAGGTCTTCATCATTTTCTTTAAGTTTATGCTCTAAAGGTGTTATATGTAGGTTTATAGTGCTATTTTGCTGCTCCCATCTTAAAATTTCTATTTGACATAAAGTGGGGCAATTAAAAATATCTTTTCCTTATCATGTGGCAAGTGGTTTTGCAGTAAGAATTACATCCGTGTGGTTGCAGAATTAAAAAAATGTTTTAAATACTTTTCATACTTTTCCACTACCTTGTTTTTCTGCAAATGTAATGCAGAGGACACAACTGTTGTTAAAACTTCATGTTTACATCTCACCTTGYAGGGACTTCAGCATTTGCATGAAAACAAAACTATCCACCGTGACATTAAAGGAAATAATATCCTTTTGACCACTGAAGGAGGAGTCAAGCTTGTGGATTTTGGTATGTTMTGTTTACTTATATATACCATGTTTTGCATCTGAAGTATGGAAAATAAAATAAATAAACCAGGAAATATTAACTATGTTAATTTTTTGTTAAGTTTTTGGGTTCTTCATTAAAAATCACTTGCATAACCAAAGTTACTTATCTTAACTTGATAGAAATTTTAGTAACAGTAGAACAGTAAACAGTAGTGCTGTTTCAATAGCATGGCTAACAAACAGGAATTATGATATGGTAATGGTAAGTGCCAAATGCTTTGAGGCACACAGTAAGTGAAATGGCAAAGCGACTTCATAGGATTCAAAGTAAGGTTGGTGTTTAGTTCCTCCAGGAACTGTGCACTGGTGAATTTAGGAGCTGATAGGAAAAAGCTTCATGTTTTATATTAGAGCATTTAAAACTTACTAGATACTTTGAAGAGTGGGAAAGCTTCACCTCAGACACATATACTTCATTAATTTGGTTTAAAACAAAGCAAGAGATACTTGATGGCGGCAGAGGGGAAAATATTATACAGCTAATCCCCTAATTTCTGAAGYCTGGGAAGATTAACAGATTTTGGCACATTTGAAAAGAATTGTCATTAAAAGGGTCAGTTGAAGCCTGTTAGACCTAAAGCAATTCTTGAATGCTGTCATCTGGTGTCACCACCAAAGGGGAAGGAGAGACACAGGTGAGTGGATGCAACCTATTATTTATCAGCCATACCACTGTGAGTTGCCTTAGGAGTTACTGACTGTAGTTTTATATGAGCCATAAAAAAATTTGCAATGCTTGTTATTACAAACTGTGGGTAGAACAGTGTCTTCTTATGTTTAAATTACATTTATTGGTCATTGTTTCATGGCACAGCAGACAACGGTAAATATATTTAATTCTCAGATGGAAAATCTTTACTTTTTCTTTACCCTCTTATTTTGTTAATGATATTGCTTCAATTGATACATAATAATTGCTTAAACTAATAATGAGATTTTAACTTTCGTGTAGTATCTTCCTGCCAGTAGATTATATTTATAGAACTTTCATGGCTCCACACACAAAATCCCCACTACTTTTAGGGTTAGTAATTCTTCTGAAATGTCATGTATTTCTTTTATATTCCTCAGATAAAATCTTCTGTTGAGAAATCTTCATACTTCCTAAATCATCAGCCCTACACTTACTAGTATTTTCTGAGAGTCTGGAAGTTTAATGTGAGGCAAAAAGCAATGGTTTTGCCTACAGGGTTTTAATGTGTTGTGGATACTGATTTTTTAAGGTGCTGAAGGCAATTAGAAGATCAATGCTTCTGAAAATTAATTCACTTATGCAGATGTGAAAACATACAAGCTGTAGGGATGAGGAGCTGAATTCTTTATTCCCCAGCTAATGCAATCTACTGATAAGGCTGTAATTGAAAAATAATCTTAAATTCTTGTAGGAAAATTGTGATGCCAAAATACAGATTAGAACATGCGCAAGAAACAAATATATATACACAGACAGTGATGTGGGCTCAGAAGGGGCCTGTAATAGCTGCAGTTCTTCCTCTGAGAGGAATATATAAGTGGCACTTTAACTTAGGAGTAGAGTCATGTTTTCCCTGGCTTCCCCCCACCTCTCCAAGAAGAAAAAAAATCTGAAGCCAATAATGAGTAGTTTCAAATGGAATAAATGTATAGTTTTCATAAAATCATAATGGAAGACATACCATTCACCTTTCAGGCTGTGCTTAAGTTATTCAGCTGGGATTYGTGAGATTTGTGTCTTCTACTTAAGAGGATTTAAGCCCACATTAATCAGATTCCAAGATCATTTTTTTAGCCAGGAATGTGAGCTGATCAAAATCTCTCCTGTTGGTGTTGCTACAAACTGTTGTACATAAAAGTTTATTGGATCAGGACTGAGACTTATGGCCATCATTTATTATACAAGCCTCTCAAATTGATACAGAGTAAGATAGGAAGGAGACACAGTGTCCTTTTCACCCAGTGAGGATTCAGAGGAAATAAAATGTTTGATTTAGACAACCAGTTTTTACATGGGGCCAAACAAACACAAAAATATTCCAACCCAAATAATCACATCACCCTTTCTAGCACTCACTCTAGAGTGAGAGTTGAGAGAGGAGCAGAGACAGGGAACCAAGCACTCCTTCAACCACTGGACACACATGACCTTCCCAAGATAATYGTGTCTGCATCATTGTCCTGCATGCTGGATGCAGATGAGATGTTCCTGAAGAAGTCTTTGCAGTCCTCCCCTGATACTGTTTACAGTGGTTTTCTCCTRAACATAAACTCTGTGTCTGAAAGATGGGTTTATGAAGTGCCTATGGAACACGAGTCTAGAAAAATACCTGTTCTCAGTCTCTATGTTGTGCAATCATTTAACTTACTTGTGCTTTTTTGCCCTTTTTAAAAAGTACATTTAGGAACTTTTTAATAATTGTAAGTGAGAAAACAGTTAACTTTCAGTGAATTAAATCACTTTTGGAAATGGCTTTTTTCCCTTCATTGCTTTTGCACTCTTTGAACTTGGTGTATAGTGTTCCACCATTGTGAGTCCTTCCTTGCACAGCGATAGCAACTTTTCAGAAGCTTCATTTTGTGACGCGATTTATACACATTGCTTTATGGTCACATAGGTATTTAGATATGCTGGGACCATAGTTTCTGTGTGCACTGCAAAGTCTGGAATGGATAACCTTCACAAAACTCCTATGGAGAAGTAAATTACTTTAATCCCCAGTTATCAGCTGGGGTCCTGAAACTTTGAGAGACTGAGCTGGTTGAGGTGACACAGAAAATGTGAGGAAAAGCTCTTCCAAAATCCAGGTTAAGTCTCTGAACTRTCTGCCTTTCTAGAGGTACTGACAAGTAAAGAGATAGTCTTTGGAAGAATACCAYAGCCCCACAGCCATGCCTCACTCAGATTGCTTTGAAGAGTGGAATTTTTACTTTCCCTCAAAATTCTGCTGTAATACTGTTTAATCACCCCAGTAATATTCTTGTATCTAAGAGACACCCAATCCCAGTATAGATTAATGATAAAATCAAGCTCAGTACCTAACAGAAGCCTAAATGAAAGYTGGAGAGAGACTATTTACAAAAGCATATAGTGACAAGGGCGAATGGCTTCCAACTGAAAAAGAGGAAGTTTAGATTAGTTATTAGAAAAAAAAAAWATCTTTACAGTGGGGATGGTGAGGCACTGGAGCAGTCTGACCAGAGAAGCTGGAAGAAGTTTGCCTCATCCCTGGAAGTGTTCAAGGCAAGGCTGGATGGGACTCTGAGAAACCTGGTCTCATTTTCAATGTCCCTGCCCACAGCAGATGCATTTGAACTAGATGGTCTTTAAGGTCCCTTCCAACGCAAGCCATTCTTATAATTTTGCAGCATGCCACAAAAAATACCTCTGGAGCTCAACAGCTTATCAAGGAGCTGCCAGATAGTTTTAATTCAAACTGTCCAAGCTGTAAAAATTTTGAATTACTGTTACTGGGGATGCATCCTCTCACCTCACATCCATCCACTAAGATAATTTACATCAGCAGAGATAAATAAATTAACTTTTATTTTCTACAGATAATGAGTAGCAGCCAAGGGGATCTACTGTGAGCATGGCCACTGATCACAGATTCAGTCTCTAAAGCCATTAAACTTCTCAATACATTAATAGTCCATATTTTCTTTGTAAGAGAAGAAGGCTGACTGAAGGCAGTTTCGCTACCTGAACATTTGTGGGAATTAGCTGTTAAGCTGYTSTGSTAGAAAACCTTTGGGGTAGGATGTMATGCCTGAGAATTGCAGCAATTAGGCCCCGAGCAAGGAATGTCCTCTACCACTTCATAYGGCTGCATTATATTCAAGTGTAGCTGCTATGTTTTCTGTCTAAGGTAGTGATTTGATAGAAAAATATACATCTATATTACATTCCCTGCAGCACTTTAAAGAGTGACTGCTATGTAGTCTATTGTATCAAAAGAACTGGAGGCAAGCAATGTGTGAATTCAATTCCTTTTTGATAAATATTCTAAATTATATTCACAGTTTCTTATTAGTGCTCTAGGAAGRAAGTCTTACATCTGTTCCTCAGAACTCTGGTTGTACACACTGGATTGATGTTAAAAAGACAGTTTTTAAATGAAATTTTAGCCTCTAAAGGTGCAGGAAATTAATGAAATTGAAAGAAATTAATTTAATGCCAGATACCTTTTAAAAGTCATGTGACAAATTTATCTGCAGCCTTTGCTGCCTAAATATCTGTCAGTGTCTGATCTTTTTTCATCAGTTAAAAAGCTGGCCTGAAGTCACTTGAACACATAGCATGCCTCATCTGAAATAAAAATTCATTTCTTTATCTGTATCTTATAATGTGTAACCAATTTCRTGGGATGCTGAGGGCATAACGTGCATCTGCTGAAAAACACTTGCTTCTTTGAATAGACCCCCTCAATTTAGTTTCTTTTCTTGCAATCAGGATGCTGCACAGGGCCTTTTATGTATTAATGTCAATCTAAGGCACAGTTCTATAATGTGCCATTTCAAAATGGGAGAAAAGAAACTTAGCTATATTATTATTATTGTTATTATTTTAACTTTTGTCTGAAAAAGTCCAGGTGACATTTAATTTTGAAAGATTTGAAATTATTTCTGAATTCCTCTGCAATTTCAGTACTTCTGGGAGCTTGAAAGGCAGAGCTTTTCAGGCTCACATGTTTTTGTATGAAGAGGATCCTACAGGACACAACTCCCTATCAGCAAACTGGACAAGTTGCTGATGTCTCAAGAGTCATGGAGAAAAGAACCATTTCTCCACTAAAAGTTTTGAAATGCCTACAGTCAAGTGACAAGTGATTCTTTTAGCYAAAAAGAGGATAACCTAATGCTGATGGAAAATTTTTCTTCAGCTGTTTTTTTGAGAGTTGACCTTAAGGTTGATAGTCTTGACCAAGAGCACAGGTAGTTCATACTTCTTTGGGACTACTGAAACCTGCTTGCCAGGACTAGAAATATCTCAGAATAAGCAGCTTCTGCTTTGCAAATGTCCAGAAAAAAATTTACATTATATCCCCCCAGTTAGGAAATGCATATTTGTCCAGCAGCACTGTTTCTTGCTGAAGGCCATGCCTGTTTATGCATCAAACATACCACATGTAATTAGACTTTTGCTGTTATTACCATGAAAGGTCATTGGGGAAAAAGAAAGTCAGACATCTACTTGGGTATTAAAAGTATAAAAGTACCCATAAAGAAAATAAAATGTGGGTGGACTCATTAAATCTTTAGAATTCTAGCCTACTTCTGGCTACAAGAGATCCCATGTTTCCCTATAGTTTGCCCTGTCATGTGGGAAAGGGGATATTGAAAAGGATTGGCACTCTCCATTTTCAGTTTCTTCACAGGCATTTTRCTAATAGTACTTAAAACTCTCCATCATTAGAGGCTCTGAACAAGTAATACATAGGAAAGGTCTATGTTTTTTAATATGTAAAGCAGGTTCCAGTGGAAGACATGGAAAAAAGGTAATGCAATCTCACTGCTGCTGGCAGATGGTGGAAAAAGAGAAGCTGTGTTGCTGCAGTTAATGGAATAGTGTCTTCAAGGGTTCCTTTAGCACTGTGGATAAATAGGTTGTGTTATTAAAACATATGTTGTAATATTAATGGAATGTATAGTGAAGGTAGGGCAATTTTTGTACTTCGAACATGCTTAGTTTGCATTCTTTTGCTTTTGTGCCAGTGTTGGATGTGAAAGTTGTGTGAGGATATTATCTTGGCATTCCAAGTTTCAGATACCCGGTTTTGCATATAGCTAGTACAGTTCTATCGTGAACAGTAGACTGAGTCAACTAGACATTTAACCTGAGTACATCTGGGGGGAGAAATGGATTGTGGAAGGGAATAAGTATTGCTCTATTTAGACATACTGATATTTGCTTTGTTTAATACTTGAACTATTGATTCTATGTAGTTTGGAAATTTCATRTAGACAGAARTCAGCTTTTGTGTTTGGAATGTAAWTGGGTTATGATTTTGCTGTGGAGAGAATGATCATTCTTCCTTTAAAGCTATCTGAAGTCTTTTAAAATYAAGAAGAAAATAAATCTTAATACTGGCATTYCTAGATGGCCTTATTGCTATTATTMAARGTTGCAATTTGGTGAAACTAGTCAATGGCAAGACACTGTTTTGGTAGYGTATTTTTATATTAATTCTATGTTTGATTTAAAATACATATATAATTTCATTTGGGTGATACTAAATGAAACTATTTCATAATTCARTTGAGTTACTAAAACTAATTTCTTGGGGTTTTTTCCCCTAGAAAGAATAATTCTGCCAACATTCTCTTTTGTATGTCAGTAGCAGTGTACTACRTCTTCCTTACAAATTATGGACTGTTAGTAGTGCTTTACCACTGCTAGTGAGCAATTACAATTTTTCAACATGAGTTAGAAAGCGCAGGTRTTTTTGTTAAGTTTTGTTCCATGATATTTATGCCTATTCTGATACAGAAATACAGGCCAAAATGTTTAAAYTTCTGTGAATGTACTAAACAGGCTGAGTTTTTGAAGTGTAGCTGAGCCAGAGGCTGCTAAAATGGCAAAGCAAGAGAAGTAAAATCAATCACACTGTACAGCTCATTCAAAACAACGGGGACAATCCCAATGTAATAATGACTACAGCTTGATAATTTCATCTCTCTAATTGTTCACCTCTCCTGGTTTTCTGATGCATGAGGAAGCTTTCTGCTGGTCATGTGGGGAAAAAACCATCTGAAATCTCAGGTCCGAGGTTGAGGAGGGAACCACAGCACTGAGCATGATCCTTTCACTGCGACACTTCACTGGCTCTCGTGTTGTCYTGCTGTGACACAGTGCTTTGGCTTGTCCTAATATGACCTGAATGACCACGAATAACCTCGATGGATGCAGTTTGTTTACTGATCACAGATCAGCCTGGCAAGTGTCTGGGGCATGTGGCATTGCAGAGGGCAAGAAGGCTCCCAGGACTGTGCTAAGATTGCACGTGGCACAGGTCAGACTGCAACGGAGGGAGTCTAGAGCCACCTTGTGCTCAAAGAATTGAGAAGTCACTTGTGAGTGATCCAAGTTTGAGTGTTGGCGTATTTCAGTCTCTGTCCCTTTTAATATAYATCATCATTCCCAGGTTTGATGTCCTGCTGACATTGAAGAGAAGCTCAGCATGACCTTGAGTAGTTATCCAAACTTTTGTAGATTACTTATTCTGGAGCAGTCAGAATATCCTATTGTGTCCTTTTCTGCKTGCCCTACATTAGCTATAAATGCTGTCTGAATCATTCTGCAAAAATAAAACAATTAATTAAAATAATTTAATTTGAAAGTATTCAAAAATAAAATATTTTTCTTTCTGCCCTTAGCTTACTTTAAGCAATGAGTCATAGCAAGACTTGTATTTGTCTTAGTCATTCTAGCATGCATCCATAATAAATCCRTCTGCTTCACTGGTTCAGATCAAAACCGGGCTGTTATTGCCTTGTCATTTCTGCATACCATATAGCATGACATTCACATGTTGCTGCTAAAATGCAGCTACCAGGAGACTGTGGCAGAAGCCAGTAAGAGTAAAAGGCTTTGAAGAAAGCGTTCTTCATGAGCAGCTTGTCAAACTRCTTTGAACCCAATCAAAGTAATAATTCCAAATTTTTCAACCCATGGTTAGSAGGGATAAGATGGATTGCATTGACTTGAGCTGTGGAGCTTTTTCATTGTTAAATGTTTAATTCTTTGCTKAAGGCTTAGTCCTTAAAATTTGGTGGGGGGGACCGCGTTTGAATGAAAACCTTTGTGCTGTCCAGTAACAAAACACAGAAATCATGTGGCCAGATGCTATATCCAGGATAAGCTGTTTACTTGGTCTTTCAAATATTTTYTTCTATTAATTCACATAAAGATGTCACTGGTGGCTTAAGCATTAAAAAAGATTGATGCTGAAAGCTGGTGTTGGGTGCCAGAGATACATGAAGTGAGAAAATTGCCCTTTCTGGCCAGCAAAGACTTCCACTTAGTTTTGTCATGTCATAAAGTCATCTCTTGGGATTATTAGACACCCTCTGGTCTCATCTGTGCATACTAAATTCACTTTTTATCTGAAAGTTGAACCCAGTGATTTATTTGTACTGGAATATTCTGTTCCACCAACAGGGGTGTTGACAGTAACCCAGATTATCATAACAGGAAAACCATGTCAGAGAACAATGAGAAAAATCTCCAGAGTTTTGTCAGTCACACAGGAGTAAAAAATCATATTTGGGTGTCAAAGTAGCAGTCAGTTGGAAATCTAAGATATAAGGAAGGCAGCATCTGAGATGAAGGAATTTCCTTACCATCATACCACAGCAGATTGTGTGTAGTTGTACAAGTCCCTGAGGCTCTAGACTAGACTAGTTCTCCTATCTAAGTACATCTGRCCAATTGTGCAACAGGACAAAAATTGTTCCTGTGCATCCCTTTCAGAAAACCAGCTGAAGCCCTGAAGCATGAGATTTGATTAGAATCWGTGGTGCTGTGATGTGCTGAACTGTCAGGAGCATGTGGAGGGGAGTCTGTGGTCACCTGCTCTGCTGGAGGCCCAGTCTGTAAGATGAAATATCTTGGATTTCTTAAAGCAAGAAGTTGTATTAAACCCTTCTGTTTAAAAAAGATTCTATATCTCGCTGATGTAGTGAACATTYTGTCTATTTTTAGGACGCTGTTTGTCTTTTAATATCAGTATGTACCTTCTAATGATTCTGTATCAGATTTAGGATTTTAATTTTTTTTGCTAGTATGCTTAAAAATGTATTTACTTTGTCTTTAAGCCTCATGGTGAGTTCATTATGAAAGCCACTGGACTTTCATTTCTTTAGCATCCATTTATATCACCTGTATTTGATAGTACAGATTACCTTTTTAAACCCCTTTTACCCCATGTCTCTTGGTTTTGTAGTAAATACCATGGATTTCTCATCTCCCGGCCAGTTTTTATATATGGTCTCCTTGAATACTAAACTATTGATCTTTTGGATATGGCTATTTCAATTAAAAATTTGCATCTGCAGTATATGTTTTCCTGAGGGTGTGGAAACTCTCATTTTCGACACTGAAACACTGTGTATATAAAAACAATACAGAAAGACGGGGAATGTGGTGGCAAAGGACATGGAAAAGATGSAGGCATAGAATGTCTTCTTTGCCAYRGTCTTAACTTGTAATCCCAGATCCCTAAGACCGGTGGGGAAGTTTAGGGCAAGGCAATGTACCTTCAGTAAAGAGGAATCAGGTCAGAGAGCATTTAAAATAATTCAATATACACAGGTCAATGGAGCCTGTTGGGATGCACCCAAGAGTGCTGGGGAAACTGGCTGTTGCCACTGAAAGATCACTGATGATGATCTTTGAAATGTCTTGGAGATTGGAGGAGATTCCTGAAGCATGGAAAAAATTATTTTCACTCCAGTCTTCAAGAAAGGCAAGAAGGAGGATTCAGRAAACTACAGTCTGGTCATACTCACTGTCATCTCTGGGAAGGTGATGGAGCCAATAATCCTGGATATAATTTCTAAATATATGACAAACAAGGTGATTGGGAGTAGGCAGCATGGATTTATGAAAAGCAAGTCATGTTTTAACACCTTTCAGAAGAAAATGCTGCTGAACATTCTAATATTTTTGACTCATAATTTCAACTTTGTTTCCTATATCTTTATTTCCATTTTACTKGTAAGAACCTGACTTTTAGTTCTAGATTTCATTTGAGCACTTATCACCAAGCARAAATTCTCAAGCATGCTTTTCTGGCAACAGCTCACCCAGTAAAAATATATTTCTCTGTGCTCTTTTTACTTAAAACTTTACTTTTGGTGTCAGTTTACAGCCTGTAAGGAATTTTGAATGTTGACATTGTTTCAAAAAGGTTCTGAAACCTTGTAAAGGCATCAAACCAGCCACTTGTGTCCTTGTGGTCTGCAGTAACATTTTCTGTTAAATATCTTTATGCTTCCAATAATGCTAAGTAATTAAACCTGGGAGAGGCTCTTTGATCTCCTTTTACAGTTTTAGTGGGGATGCCACTATTTACAGTTACATGCGGTTACATACCTGGGATGTTGTGATGTTGGCCTTTTGTACTACCAGAATTGTTTTGTTTTAATACTGTTCTTTCCATGGTTTTTTGTTATTATGGAGCATGAAGGAATTGCATGATTTAGGTTTTTCTTAGCGTTTTGTATGCATTTTAGCTGATCTGTCTGAAATATTCTGTCTGGATGTGTACTGTTGCACCAATACAACGTGAAAGCAGCAAACAAAGAAGTGTCACAGGTGGCAGCAGTTACAGGGGATCTGACTCACAGCTCCACCACTGTTGTGAGGGAAGCAGCTTCTTCCCTGTCTGCACCCTGATAAGAACAGTGGCTTCTCACAGTGAAGCTTAAGGTGCTAAAGGAAAACCTGAAACCATCAGGACATGTTGCTTCCACGTCTGCYAAAAAAGGTGGAGTTGAATGATTTATAAGAGACTGACCATCCAGCTTTGGGCAGAGAGATGAGGAAGGAGTAGCCACTTTTTGCATCAAACATGGGACAGGAATGGCAAAACATACCTGCCAGCGGGCTTAAGGGGAATACAGTGTAAAACACTACTGCTGTTTTACATCCATTTCTCTAGGAGATTAAAAAAAGGCTTGGGAAAATAATTCCAAGCATTTTGGCCTGTTTGGATCTGCAGGGTTAACAGTGTGAGCAGTTTTTTGTCTAGAGATCAGCCTGAGGAATGATGGAGTTACACGTTCCTTATCTACAGAAGGTCACAGTGAGGATGCTTTGGTAGAGAAGTGTGCACTGAAGACACAATTAAAGAAGGAATAAATTGCTAAAGGAGTGTAAGCCCATGGGAGCAAGGTCATTTATATGATTACAGTTTCCCTGCTGTGTGTCAAATGTGAGTATAGTACCATTTACTAGGGCTCACCATTCCCTCACCACCACCAAYTGCTGAAATGTTCATACTTCTGTCGCAGGATACCATAATTAAGTGATGTTGTGTAGCCTTCCAGCTTAGATCAGAATGATGTCTGCTGAGATTGGGCACTATGAGACAAGTCTTTCCTAATAAGAGGGAGCTAATTTCTGCCCTGTTTTTCTTTTATTRAGTGCTAAGGTCAGAAGTAGATGGCTTTAACATTTTTGCAATGTTATTTAAATATGCCCATTTTTGCAATGAAAACCTTGASTAATACTCATAGTGGAAGTGTCCTGACAGTTTATATTAGTAAAATAGTGCCAGAAAAAATTAGAAGAAATGCAGCTATATGCACGATACTTTCTTTTTGGTGTGCATTTGTACTAATCAATGCAAATATTTATAAAGCTCTTAACTTTCATAAGAAAAAATAATTGATGTGTAATAAAACACCATTTTATGACATATTTTAGATTTTCTTAGGATAATATTTGCCTCATTTTGCAACAAAGCARTAATAAATGAAGAGGGGAGGAGCAAGATGTTTTTATTTGAAAATATATATGTTAAAAAAAAAGCTGGCCAGCTGTATGCTTGACTGGTAACTGAAATGCTGGAAGAAATGTTACTAAGTGTGGAATTACATCATCTTTCCTCTATACACAGAAAAAGCCCAAGGAAATATCATTTGTCATAAGACCTACGCTGCATAATCCAAAATGCCACTTCAATGCTAAGAGCAAAAGGATTAAAAAAAACAACCAAACAWAAAGCACAGAAAACCCCAAAGAGCCTAAAGAAAATAGTGGTGAAAAATTCAAATTAAATCAGTTTTTTACAGAAATAAAAGAGGGTGRAGAGGAAAAATCTTCAGTTCATTTAATAATTGCAGTTAAAAGAGAAAAAACCCAACAGTGCATAGACAGAGACAATTGAACACATTAATGTACCTTTTATATTTTGTTCCTCATCTCTACAGAAAGTTATGATTATTTATAAAATCTGTCACTGCAATCATCAAAATATAGTTAGTGCCTTTCTTTGCCTGCAGMTCTGAATCCCATTTCCTTGTCCAAGACTGCAAAAAAAAAGAGCTTTGCACAGGGACTCCCACAATACARAGGAAGAGAGAGGGGAAAGTAGCCTCAGCTCCCTCCAAAATCGAGGATCTCACATAGTAATGTGTCTTGACATCCCTGTGATGGTTTCAGACCTGAGGTGACATGTATTTACTAAGTTACATGTTTTCCTGAGAGCTCAGAACAGCCACAGACTCTKTGAGCCGGAAGCTGGACCTCAGACAACTCCTTGAGATGGCAAAAACAAAGCCCCTGCTTAGCTGAGTCCAAGTAGGATTGATGGACTTTGTGCTAAGGCTCACATTGTCCGGCTTTCCATGATGCGTAACACTGTGTATTGGACTTTCCACAGACAAAAAGAGAGAAAAAGATCCAACTTTCTCAAGGCTGGGGTAGGCAGAGGGAAGCAGCCACAAAAATCTCACAGGAATAGGCAGGGTCTTCCTTGCAGCCCTTATTTTCAGATGTTGCATACATTTCTGTGACAGCCAAAYACAGGTATTTAGTGAATCAGAGCTGAGCATGTAGCTTTAGAGTGAACAAACAGATCTAGCTCTCCATGGTTTCTTTRCTCTGAAGAAAACCCCAAAACAATAAAATCCTGTCTATACAGAGGTTTGGTTAATATTCCTATTGGATAGTTAATGTGAGTTTCTCTTGTTATGAAGTGTCTAGAGGGCTTCAGGAAGAGAAGGTCAAGTATTTTCAAACCAGACAATACATAGTTCAAAGTGGCCAGTAGTGCTCACTGGAGCTTCATGTGTTTCAGAACAATTAAAGGGAACTCGCAGRGTGAAACGGAGTCTTTTTACATTTTAAAGGGAAAGCAGATGTATGTATGAAGGCAAAATAAGTGAGCTCTGGTGTCAGTCAGACTGGGGCTGGAGCATGTGTATGTAGAGCACAGGACCTTTCTGGCCGTCCCTGGCATCATCTCTTCAGAATACGCCTCTGGTGGACCTCAGTATTGGCTATTTCTCAAATCCATAATGATTTAGGACTTTCTAGCTGAGRGGCTGTTTCTCTCCATGTGTGGACTTCACAGTTATTTGTGACTCACAAATCATAATAGTTTAGGGCATGCTGGCTGAGGGGCTGTTCTTCCCCCTGTGTTGTGCTGTCCCCTTTGCATGCCCTACAGCTATTTCCAACCCATGCTTCCCTTCTTTTGTAAGGAAGGAAGTTGGTGAAAGACTGCTCAGAATTGTGCTGTAGCCCATCTGAATTTATAATATTTCAGTGTCTTTTAATTCAGAACTGCAAGGAATCTTTAAACTTCAGAGCTCACTTTCCAGCTCTTGGCCTGAAATAGTTAAGTCCATAAACTACAGCTCATATTGCAAAGCTGATTTACAGGCTTGTTGCTTTGAGAATGTGCTTGGAGCATGGAGGGACTTCTGCTTTTGTAAGAATTTTTTGAGGTTTCACAGTTCTGTTGTTTCTTTTTTATGGCAGAGCAGCTAAGAGATGAGAGTAGATATCATTTATAGGGTTAACACAAACTAAATCTATATATATATATATGCATACATATATTTGTATATATATATATATATAAAACGAAGCAGAGGTTTAGTGTCAGTACTTAGCATTAGAGCTGTGAAAGGTACAGTACTTTTCCACCCTCCCTAAAGTGTTTTACTGCTCTCCTAGAACAGGATATAGAAAAACAGTCCTTAACGAGTCAAAATATATGGAGTCAGGTTACTWATCAAATGCTCGTTTGGGACTAAGTCCCAGTCCTGCTGGAGGCACTGGAAACAAAAGATGCGGAGAACTTATGCTGAAGTACTGAGTACCTTTGAGGACTGGGCCTCTCTTTCCAGAGAACTGGAGATTTGAGATTCACCTGCAGAGGAGGTTGTAGCATGCCAAGACAAGGATGTCACCCTTCAGAAGGGCTGTCTTGGATGGAAATAGCCACTGCTCTGATGATAGCTTCCCCTCGTTCTTCCAGGTGTGTCTGCCCAGCTGACCAGCACTCGTCTCCGTCGGAACACCTCCGTGGGCACCCCGTTCTGGATGGCTCCAGAGGTCAGGTTTCAAAACATTTTGTCATTGGTACTTGAGCTGCTGTATTCTTTATTTCTGCTCTTTGCCTTTCTTCCTGGTYCTTTCACCAAATGAAACAGCAATGTCCTTTTAAAAAGTGTCCTTTTAAAACTTTCTTTTCTTACATGTTTGCAAGGATTAAGTTAAAATGGGGTTTATTTTTGAAATTATAAGATTAGAGATAGGGAGAATGATGTTGAAATGCTGACTAAAATGTTAAAGAATATAGAGGACTACTATTGATACTTTCCAACCTTTCAAGCTCTGAAAGTATAGATATCACATCTCCCCATGGATGGAAGGAGCCATGGCTAGTACTGTGATACTTTGTATCTTCCTTTTTTTTTTACTTCTACGCCTGCAAAGTTTTATAATACTGTATGCCCGTATTTGCTGCAGCAAGAAATGGAAGAGGTTGTTATAAATTAAGAAGGTGCACTATGATTCTGGCGAGGTTTTTTCGGACTGAAATTGAAGTGTGTAAAGATATATTTTAAGCTGAGRCAGAAAAATATTTCTTTATAAATAAGCTTATCTACTTGGAGTATTTGTGTGCAYAGAAACACGAGCAAGTATATCTGTTTATAGCACATGAAACTACTCTGTTGACACACATTTTTATCAAYACATTCTGTTCATACACATAGGTCTAGCCATATAACTAATGGCATATATGTTGGTTTAGATCTACAGCTAATGAAATGAGAAATTCTAGATTCATCCAGCATTATGGATGAGCTGAAATGTAAATGAAATTTAATACTTTGCTGTGATCTAATGAACTTTGTCCAGATCCACTTGATCTGGAAATTGGTTGATTTGGTTGAATAAGAACCCAGTAAGAGATAGTGAATTCAGTTTCTGCTTTCCTGATTGTTCCACTTCATAGAGAGAGTAGTATAGTTACAAAAATTACTCAACAGGAATAATCCATGTATAAAAAGTTGTAGGGTTGCTGAGTTTCCTTCTGCTTCCTCAGTCATGGGATGCAGTTTATCACCTTCAGTTGAAAAAGACATGGATTTGTAGCCTTTTGTCGTGTCAGGAAACATCTGGCCAGAGAACGTGGTGTTCATGGATACCTGGTTTAAACACCAGGAGGGGTCAGTAATTGGATGATCTTTAGCTTTCTAAATGTGTGCATGTCTGTTTATTTCACTGAATATTCTGTAAGAGATTCCTCCAGCTGTGGRTGTACTCTTAAATTTGGACATTTGACCGTGCCAGTCTTTTACTCCAACAGGTGATTGCCTGTGAGCAGCAGCTAGATAGCTCCTATGATGCTAGATGTGATGCGTGGTCACTGGGTATTACTGCAATAGAGTTGGGAGATGGAGATCCACCCCTTGCTGATTTGCACCCCATGAGGGCACTCTTCAAAATACCCAGGTAATATCTTGATGTGTTAGTTTGTCGATGGGTTAGACTAAACCTTTTGCTTAACTGTTACTCTCTTAAAAGTTAGACTCTGCATATTTGTGGTCTTTCTTTATATTATTCACACTGGGAGATGGGTTAAAAATCCTTTGCACAGGTGTTATTTTCYACAGGCTTCACTTCAAACAAGTGTGATTATGGAGAAGTTCAGAACTGACTGTCGCTACATTTAAGAAAAAGTCACAAGGCCTTCTCCTGAGTGGGCTGCTCCCACATCGGTGCAGGACTTATTCAAGTCCCATATATTCTGTTACAAAGAATGACATATCATAGAAATAGAGAGTCTGAATGTGCCACTGTGGTGAGCAGGTCCCATACCTGTCTTCAGGAGTTACCTTCTGTGYTTTGAAGCAAAGGTTCTTCCACCACTCACAGACATTTAAGCTTCAGCTTTTACATAGCTTGTGCTGCTTCTGGCAGCTYCAGTATTGCCACCCTTGGGCAGTGCAAGTAGCAACTTTTTTGTGTTTTTTGCTTTGAAGYTGAAGGTGTAAGTACCCAAAGTTCTACTTACAGCATTTCAAAGAATATCAGTTTCCAAGAATGTAGGTAATGATCATACAGTAGTTTGTGGATTTCACTCTAAGAACTGAAACAGCATCACAACAGCTGACCCCACAGAGTATATGTAAGTGCTTTGAGTCCTTTTCAGTCAAGACTTCCGAATTAGTTTAAATTACACGTAGGCTTAGGAAATATTGGCTGACTTGGTACTGAAGCAGAGTATGAATGCTCTTCTAACCATTGCTTGCTAAGGGAATAGCAGCAACAAAATACTGTGGTCAGTCACTCCATCTAGGACATCAAAAAAACTTTTGGCTTATTCTCTTGCAAGTACCAGGCAACTTTCTGCCATGGAGCAAATATAAGAGCAATAGCTTTTCATTCCATAAAGTAAAACCTGAGAGTGATAGAATAAATGTTTAGCAGCACTTAAAGAAAAGCAGTTATGGTTGATTGAAAAGAGACAGCAAGTCACCTCATTTGACTGAAAAGAGGCAGCAAGTCAGCTCATCTATGGGTCAGTCATTCCTTTTGTCTTCATGACCATATTCAGTGAAAATGGCACCTCTGAATGGAGGAAGACTGTCAAGACCATCACAACTAGATTAACACCTAGAATGAGCAGCTCTAACAATAGAAAAGAGAGCAGTAGTATCTATTTACAATAGTTCGTATTTAGACCTTCACTTCTGATTATCTTCTGATGAATAAGGAATAATTAATAAAGAATCAGTTCCTTYGGACACTTTGTTCAGCAAGTTGATTAAAACAGTCCTTCTGAGAAAGCTTAAAATAGAATTTCTTTTTTAAAATTCTCTTGAGAAAGTGTATTATTTCAAGCTTGAAAAAAAGAAACTTGCCATTACAAGTGAATAGTGATTAATGGGTTGTTACTTTAATTTCCTGTTTTTGATTTGATTGAAAAAATTACAATGATTCTTAGCTACACTTGGTAGATCATCTCGATGCTATTTCTYCTTATTAGTTAYGTAAAGTARGAGAACCAATGAGGCATTGCATCATCTACCCATGCTCCTTTTACCAGTGGAAATCAATATCTTTTTTGGTGGCCTTCTAAAACTCATTACTCAGCCTGCCTTCACACATTGTTTTTGTCGAGTGAGTAGCTTATTAACTTATCATCACACTGACCTTTGCAGGAATCCTCCTCCAACGCTACAGCAGCCTGAACTGTGGTCACCTGAATTCAATGACTTCATTAACAAGTGAGTAACAACTGAGACCACTCTGGCTGAATATGGAACATGTGTAAATGTCATGTGTAAAATACCTTTTGTGAAAATCTGTTGCAACTAATACTCTTCCTTAAAAGCCTGGTTTGTAAATCCAGTTTGACTTCCAAGTGAGGCTCCTTATTTAAAACATGAAATAGCTTTTCAACACATTTGAGATTTCTTAATTTAAAGAACATTTAGTTTTAAAATGCTTAATTTAACTTCTTGGACTCATCAGTTCTATGAAATTGTATCAGTTTTCAGTGCAGAGCAGTGCAGTTTTCTTTGGATTAAGGTGAATGTATTTATTATGGAGGTATGAATGAACTCCAGACAAGCATTTCAAAATTTAACTGTGAACCCTCAATGATCGTGCCTTTTTTTTGCCAGCACAGGTGCTTGACTAAAGATTATGAGAAGCGTCCAACAGTATCTACTCTTTTGCAGCATGATTTTATTAAGCAAATTGAAGGAAAAGAAAACGTTCTACAAAGGCAACTCATGGAATTTATTGATGTTCATCARCAAATGGGAGTTACTGAAAAGGCAAGGTAAAGCAGCTAAAAAGTAGACCARTTGGGTCAATGTTGATATTTCCACTGTTTCAGAATGACTAGCACTCAGAGAAAAATTCAACCTTTATAACTTTAGCTGGCAAAAAAATAGAAAGCCAATATTTGGAGTTCCCTGTGCAGCCAATGGAAAGAGAGAGGTATCATGACTCCCATGTGGGGTGAAACACCTTTGGCAGTGCCTGCCCCTTCTCCTGTGACTCAAGATACAGTCTTAGATCCCAACTTTTAGAAAGCTATGGTTAGGTGAAATTAATGTTTGGCATTTTCTTACATTTGCATGGTGAGCTAATGTTTCGTTTGAGCAAGCATGCTGAAAATAGGTAGTTAGGTTCCTGCAAGAATTGGATGTTCCTGACTGAAAGAAGTGATAGTACTTCTATCACTGTAGACTGTTTTGCAAATTTCCAATCTTATRTCCTGTTGAATAGATACTTTCCTTCTTTCTCTAGTATGTAGTGAAATCAAATCTGAACAAATCACTTAACACCTGATAGCTTTTATTTAAAGTACTTGAAAATGTCTTGGCTCAATTTTACAATTGAAAAAGCTCCACACAGTTCACTCATGTATCAGCTGTGAAATGTGGTAGATTAATATTGATGTACTACTGGTGTGACTGCTTCAAGGTAAAGCATGATGATTTTTTTTTTTTTGAGTGGAACATGAAATTTAAAAGACAATTTGGCATAATCATCTAAGCAGAAAAAAACTTGTTAAAATCTGCCACATTTCCTTTCACACATTTACAGTAACACTGTATACATTCTTCAGTTCTAATTGTGGAAAATTTTCTGTTTACTCTATGCTTTGAAGATAAGAGTAAAAATACATTTCTAAATAATTATCATACTGAAGTTTTCTTCAGCTTTGGATGTGGGAGGAGTGGTGCTTTCTCTTTTCTGATATCTCAGTATAAAATTATACATTTGGCTTAAATGAAAGCTTCAGACTGGATTTATATGTTCTATATATTGCAGACTTGACATTTGCTTAATCCAGATAGATTCTCGAATTCAAATAAGCTTATTGGATGTCAGTACTGAGCCCTAAACCAGGAACATAATCCAGACTCTAAATAGCATTTATTTWTAAAACACAGGGAAATGGTATGTGGTAAAATAAGTCCAAACCACTAAATTATATGAATTGAAATCCTGTTAACACACTTGTGATATTAGTCCTTTTAAAGCCTAAATAATTTTGAAAAAAATCAAGCTTTAAGGTCAATTAGATATTGTGACCATTTTTACCCATCGTAGAGAACTCATTTTTGTTTTCTGGTTTTTTTTTAATACACTTTATTTTTTTCATGTAAATGCTGCACAAAGCGAACTACATTAACTTTTTTTTGTTTTCTGTACAACACAAACATAAGGAAAGTCTCCCAATTTGCACATGCATARTGGCACAAGAATAGGATGATCTATTGGTATTTTCTCTGTCCTGTTTAGACTGGGTTTTATAAACTGATAGCTCTTCGTGAGARCTACAATTTAAGGGAATGTATACTTTGTGGTGAAGTTACTTAGGCTTTTATAATTGATTAGGTGTAACTTTTATGTAAACTTTCCCAAAGGAAAACAAAATTTTCTCTTTAAAAATAATAATAATGCCATATCTGAAACAGTGCAAACAATGTACTTACTTAATTAAAAGTGTAATTTAAATGGCGTGGTTAAACTAAGCATAGCCCATAATTTAATTTAGCAGTTTAAAATATTAACAAGTAGTATCTCCARCCTAAATGATTCTGTGATTCTGTAATTTTGTGAAATATGCTGGAAGACATACAGAACAGCGTGTTATTTTTGCTGTGAATGATAAGAGATTATACAAAGRTATTTGAATTCCGTAGCCATGCTTTTTAAAAAGTCTTTTAATACTAATCATATGTATCTTCTGACCTTCAATCTGCACAGAGCAAATGCTGTTAAAAGCAAYGTCTGTACAGAAGTAACATGTAAATCTGATTTAGAATCAAGACATAAAGTGAATAGTGACATGTCCCCTGAAAGAGCTGCTCTTTTATTCCTTATGCTGTTCTGGGACTGTTCTTACCCTGATGTGTTAAGGCCCTATTGTGGAATTTCTGAACATTCACCAGTTGCTGGCAACTTTCCTTGTACAATTTCTTCCTGATCTCCAGCTCACACTCTCTCAGTCCCTAATTTGAAGGCACAACTCTCCTCCTTCTTGACACTGGGAGTGACTGTGGGAGGCAGGCAGTCTAAGGGATTAAAGGYCTCTTCCTTCCACCAAGGGAAGAAATCCTGCTGCCTGTGTCGTATAAATGGTACATAAAGTCAATCTATTTGGTAAAGTTGATTCAAAGCTGAAAGTTAGCAATCCAATTATTTTACCAGTATGTGTTTACTTTCCTTGTCAAATTTTACTTTATTAATGGTAGCTTTGTATTTCAAAAGAAAAAAAAAGAAAAATACTTGGAAATTAATTACTGAGGTCCAACCCCTGTGTCTGCCTGTGTGCACCATTTCTGTTTTCACTCAGAATCTGGTGCTGAGGTGTGGTTTGGATATGACTTCTTTCTGCGGTGCTAGTCTGTTGATGTGATGTGATCTTCTGTTGTTTGCTGAGCGGGCAGTTCATACGAAGAAAAGCTCATGTTATATTATGTCACATTCTCAGGGCTTTTTTTCAGAAGGCCTTACCCTCAGATCCAATCTCTGTGCACTGTGTGTGCTCCGGAAGGATGTGTAATCTCTAGGCACAGAGTGGAGCCACCCTGAAGTCTCTCTCATTGGCACCATTGTTCCTGAGGGATTTTCTAACCCTGAGGAATCACTGAGTCATTCAGCCCCTCTGAATTTTCCCAGTGTTGTTCATTCCAGTGAAGAGGAACCAAGTTTAGATTCTTTATTGTACTGCATCTGTTCTACAGATGGAAACAAGAGAAACAACAAGAGCAAGAGAGCCCACCAACCACCTGACTAACCAGAGAAATCTCAATTAACACTGATAAAACCTTAAATGGCAAAGTGCCACAGCCTGGATCCAGACTTAATAAAAGTGGTAGAAGATAGTACTGTTTTTTTCAGTAGCCTTTGAGCAGTGTTCTAGCACTAGAATATCTTTTACTACTCAAGACTCAAAAAAGCATGAGTGCTAGCAATGTTCTTCATTAAAAATTCCACCTTTTTACTTTGAGCAAATGCAGTACGTTTTTCTCTAAAATCATCATTTTTTTATGTGCAAAATATCTATTTGCAACTTAACCTTTCCTGGCTCAGAACTAAATTACAATGTCTAAAATTACAATGGGAAGAGCAGGACAAAATATCCCTTGGCACATTAACATTTTCCCATAGAATCTTGACTGAAATATCTCTGGAATCTGCTGCTGGGAATGATATCTGAGCYATATATCAAATATGCTATATGAGATATGCTATATGGGATAAATTCATGTTAGAGTAGAGGTGAAGCAGACAAAGTTGCATACTACATGCAATTAGTTTTGGTGAATTTTTTGTGAGGACAGTAATTTTCAGGACAGGGGCCTTGAGCTTGGCAAAGGCCTTCAGTATAGCAGTGTAGCTGTTAAAATTTATAATTAGTGATGAAAATAGTTATAAAAAATGAGCACTGCAGCATATATCCCAAAACAGTTCTAAAAATACATGCCTTGCTAGGGCAAAAGAGGGAAAAATCCCTGCATTGTAAAGAATTTTTCTTTGTAACAGAAATAGCTGTCTTTGAAACAACCTTCAGRACTGTCGCATCTACACCTGACAGTCAGGCTTGTAAGACTTTTATCTTGAGTTGTTTGGCTGTCTTCGTCTTGACTGCTTTTACAATAATCTCTGCAGAAATACGCAATGATTAGTACATTGTGTATTTCCTGGGAATTGTGASTCATTCCAGAATGAGCTCTATATAYRAGGGATATTCACTGCACCTAGATTTCAGCAAATTACTCTGGTCCCCAGATTAGGAGTCATTATATATTCTCTGAGTAATTACAGGAAAAARACCTRTTCYACAGYAAAGTGRTGCAAAATTTTGGGTGAGCTGGGTYATTCTCCTAAGAGTTTGTCCTTCTGTATTGGCCATACAGGGATAGCACTGAAATCACTAACAGAATACTAAACAGTGGCTCTATTTAACTATTTGGAAAGGACAGGGAGATAATTTCGTAGAATTTCATGTCCAGCATGCACAAAAGGTGGTTGTCAATTTGATGACCCCTATTAAAAGCAGAGAGTACCATAAAGCTGCCTTTCGTGACTTTCCCTGATTGCACAGACTTGTGCTTCTCATTTTCTGGGTGTTCCCTCTGTCCCAGAATCTCTGACTCATGCTGCCAGTGGAAGGCAGCTGACAGCAATCCTTCAAGCTCAGCTCTGCAGGGCAGGCTGTAGCAGAGGCTGGGAGATCACCAGGCTGGCTTGACAAAGACAGTGTGAGGAACAGAACAAGGTAGTACACAGAGTCCAGTGCTGTCTTGGCCGAGGTCTCCAGGTGGCATCTGGATTGGAATAATGGCTTAAATGGGAGGTTTTGGAGTTGCAGTTCAATCTTTGAGCCATTCAGGATAGTTTTTCCTCTCCTGGAACTCAGTGTGAGCCCTGTTATAGCAAGAAGTGTGTGCTCCTACACTGAGGACACCCCTGTGTAGGATGGCTCTGCTGCGAACCTCTCTCAGGCTATAGAAGCAGTAGGGAGTTCTGGGAACAAAGGCCACAGAATAAGCAAATCTCCAGTCCCATATGCTTCTTGCTGATACACATCTCTGTRTCTGAATAAKGTTCTGTACAGCACAATGGACAGCRGCAATGCCTGAATGAAKARTAATTTACTTTCTGAAGAAAACAGGAGGAAGATGCTCCTCCTGTATTCAGAACTCCTCAGGAGAAGCTCTGCAAGTGGTACTTCACTGTTGTGCCAGTCCACTTGCTCAGCAGCTCATTTCTACCTCAGCAGGCATTGCTTAACCTTGGAGCTTCTGCCTTATCTTCTCAGTATGGCTCTGACCACAGTGCATGGGCCTGACTCATGAGGAATTAAGTCCAGATTTCTTTTAGAGATCTCCTATTTGCTGAGTAAAGAACACATATTTCCCCCTGAAATTTGTTGTGGATACAAATGTTTCTTAAGGCTGTTGTGAAGGACCAATAATCTGCTTTTTTTACAGGTCATGGTAAAGCAGCACAAGCTTTGTCAAACAGATTGTGCAGAGCAGGATRTGACCCAAGTGGCTGGACACAGGCCATCTCTGAATCAGAAGCCCCATAGCTCTGAAGGGCAGCAGTGCCCTCAGCAACATTGCATAAGCTGCAGCACAGCTCTCTGAGGCTGCTGCCTGTAGTCTCAGTGCTGTGAATCATTTAAATACAGAGGGGAACACAAAGCATTGTGCAGATGCAGCTGGAGTCTTGTCACTGGARTCTTACACTTTCTGAAGTCAGGTACAGCTTTTTCATAGATAGCAGACTGTTGTTTTATTTAAGCAGATTTCACAAGATATAACTGTGAAGACAGAATTTTGATTTTAAGTGGGATGGAATACTGCTTTGTGCAACCTCCAGAGAAATCACCAGTAAGGACAGATCCTGCACAGGATTCTCTGTGTTGATTCTTTGTCATTTTACTSCTGTTTGTAACTGCTGGGAGGTGTACAGCTGTTTCCACCTTCACCTTATCTTGCAAAAAGTTCATATTTTTAGTTTCTTTACACCCGGACTAAGGCTAGCCCTTTTCATGTCACTTCTTAGTCTGTAGATGATTCTCCAACCAGTTTAGGCAGAGAGTTCAGCAGGGCATCATGAGTCACACTTTCCTTTTCATGGTATTTTTGGAACTATCAGAAATCTTTTAAATACATTCTGACAATTTGAAGACGAAAAAGCTGTGGTTGCCTCATTTTGATTTAACTGAATCTTGAAAGATAAGYAAAGGAGGGAGGTGTTGGTGTGAAAGAGAATGCACAGAAACAATGCTGCCTTGACTCATTTTCTTGTCCATACTGCATTGATGTTTCTGGCCTTTAGCTGCCTGAATTGCTTGCCAGGCATGCCTGTAAAATCCAATGCCTCCAACTCATTTTTGAGCAGAACAGAGTTACATGATTATTTCAGTTCACAATGTCTATGTGCATGTTCTTAATGAAACTTCAGCACTGATGTCAACAACACTGATGTGGGCTTTTTTTAAGTGGTTGGAGTGAAGCAGTGTAACTGCCCTTGAGGGGTCTGTGCCCTTTGACAGCAAAGTGGAAAAATATTGTGTTCTGCAAATCTGCCACTCTTATGTACTCTGGAGAATGGAGAATATAATCTGGTCCAACAAGCAGTAGTGTTCTCATAATGTCAGCTGAAAGGGCTACAGGGGGATCGATTTTATGTAATAAAACTTCCCTGGCATACACAGAGATTTGTTTCCTTAAAAGAAAAAAAAAATAGAAAAAGAAAAGCGCCCACAACTGGAACATTCTCCTCCCTTCCTGCRCGGCTGTTGTTAGCTTCCTACATTAAATGAAAAATTATGATTGAAATTAATCCTGGGAAATATCACTCTCTCACTGATATGCAGTAACATTTAAGGATTTAACATTAAAAAATATGCACTSAATGTGTAACAATTCCACCAGAAATTGAAAGCAAATCTTGACAGATGCTTTGTTTTGGGTCTCTGTTTGGCAGTGGAAAAAACAGAACAACAGAGCTTGACATAGTCCTGCAATTCCCRCTTCTTTCACTCATGTGCATATTGRTAAGGTTCTCCCAAAGTTGCACTGATACTAGATGCATCCCCTGGACACAAAATGACTTTCATACAGGTAGAAATGAGAAATTGTTTCAACTGTCCAAATTTTTCAAATGAAACTGTTAAAGAGAGGTATAAATAGGAGTGTGGGTTATAGAGGGCATCAATTTCTGTTGAGAGGGCAGGATATTGCCTGCACCTCTGACTTTGGAGTCAGTAATGGCTCCTTTAGATGGCAAATGCAAATCAAACAGCAGCAGATCATGCAAGGCTGAGGAGTTAATTTGAATCTTAATATTACCACATCCTCTTTAAAACAACCTGGGGGTACATGCTACTGTCTCACAGTGTTATTGCAAGGACAGTACTATCAGGACAGCTCTCACAGTACAACTGGGTTCCAAAGGAAAGTGAAGGATGGGTCAAACCAAGGATAATGTAGATCCCGTCAATTCTGTGGCTCATTGTGGTTCCTAGTCACTTAGCCTCCTCACTGAGTATTGTGCTGTGATTTTGGCACAGAAAAAACTGTGAAACTATGCTAGCTCTTGTAAGGAGTCTTTTGTGTTTGTGTCATGATATTAAAGTTGCAGAATTAGCCAGCTATGGGTGTGGAATGCCTGCCTTTGCATTGTGGACAATTAAAAGACTCCAGTGGTAGCTGGCMTCTGTGTAAAGCAGAAAGAAGCTGTGCCATTGCTGGCACCAGGGTGAGCACAGGCCATCCTGTCATCCTCAGGGAATGATTGTTAGAGATAAGAGAAATTGAAAGAAGTGCTAGATGAAGTGCACTCCAGTCTGGATTTTCATCACCCAGATTGTGATTGCACTTACAGTTCGAGCAGGCATCATTTGCCCATTTCTTCCAGTCCCTTTCAGTCCTGACAATCAGTAATTGCACCAAATTGGTGCCTGCTTGACTTTCTGCACCAACATCACTCATCAATGGCCAGCCAGCATGACCTGAAGCAGCACTCGTGAGYTAGGTGACATTCATGGAACAGGAACAGCCCATTAAATTATGCTGTACCTGTTCCATAAGCAGGTCTGAGCCAATCTGTGGGTTCTCAGAAGTCTCTTAGCTTTCCCCACCAGTGTGATGTTCACTCTAACTTTCCATCTTGACGTGACTACACTCTTTCTCCTGTCATCTGTTCACTGTAGATCAAAGTTCTTGCCTATATAGAAAGCACCTGTCTGCTTTTACCCTTGCTATATATCCAAACAGCAAAATTAAATGAAAATTTTCCCTGGTCTTGTCTGGGATCACAAGTAAAGAGTGAGTGCTTCACACAACAGTTTCCATGCAGTCTCAGTTTGCCAAGGTATATGTTCCTTGTGTTTGAGAGGTGCCTTCCTACCAGTGGCATCAAGGAGGGGTAAGGTCATATCAGGAGATCAGATTAATTTGATGGGTTTTCTGTGCTTGTGCCTTATTACATATCTGAGTTTGATTTAGTTTGTGAACTCTGATGTTACTTATCTAGATTCCCTTTCCCTCATTTTCCCTCATCTCATAAAGCAAGTATAACTAGTAAGAATTGTAAACCTTGCATTCTCTGGTGCTTTTGCTCTATTTAGCAATGCCTTTACTCTTGGATAAAAAATGATCTGAGACTCTGGGAATTTTCTTGCTAATTAAAATAAGACTGTATAAAGTTGGGGGTTTTGTTTGAGTGAAGGAGAAAATAAATCTAATCTTAAGATAAATTTAAACTTGAATTTTAACTCCGATAAGAAAAATGTTTGAAATTTTGTTTCCTTCTCTTGTATGACTTTTTTTTCCTAGCAAGTCCAAGAAAATTTGGTCAAGATGTATTTCACGTACCCCAGTGGTTCTGTAGCACTTTGCTSTACAATGTGATCATCTCAGCCACAATTTAGAGCACTGTCATTATTAAGCTATGAATGTTTCCATCCTGAGTGCTTTGTCTGCATCATCTTTGCCCTACTATTTCCTCATATATCCCTGTTTTTTCTTATCCTTAATTTTTTTCAGGATCTTTTTGCATGTTGGTGCTAGAGTTTCACTGTTACATGCCTCATAAATATGTTATTTTCTTTCTTTGTATTCCGAATTACAGTCTTGCAGCTGATATAGGGGTGTGATCCAAGAAGGGATCTATAGAGTGAAAAAGTTCTTCATGGTAGCAGTTGTGGAAAAATTATAGCTTCTGAATTGTCAAGTACAGGTGTGCTGTACCAGGAAGTTGACTCCTGTCCTGCTATTCAAACATTTTTGTGTTTAAATTCAGAACAATGGAAGCTGGAATGTTTTGGCCTTCAAGATGGCTCCAGATTCAAGATCTGCTCTGTGTTTCCTTACACAAGGAGATTGTGTCTCTTTCTTTTCTAGATTTGAACGTATCCATACAAAGAARGGGAATTACAGTAAGTCGCTAGTTTCAAACCAAGAAGAGGTAGATGATTTAGCAACCTTGGAGGTACTGGATGAGGTAAGAAACTCTTTTTTTCATGCTTTCCTGAAGAGGAGTAATCACATATTAAATCACAATGGAGTGCTGTTGATTTTCAAGTTCAGCTGTATTGTCACACTTCAATTGTGTAAGTGTACAAAGACATTTCACTACTTTATGCCAAATTTTTAGATAAGATTTACTGTCAGAAAGGTTCCAAAACAAAGCTAAAACAATCTCTGCAGTTACAGCTGTAGACCAAACAGTATTGTAACACCATTGGCTTAACRGAATTTATGTCTCTGGATTTTATTACAGCTAAGCATCCAGTCTGTAATGGTGTGTTAACTCGAAATTGGTCTGGGTCCAAGACCTTCCTTCCCCATTGCTCAAACACTGAGACTTGTCTTAAACTGCTTTACCATACTCTTCCAGAATGGGTTCTTGCTGCTTACTTTGGTGTGGAGATACATGAGGGTCAATCTATGTCGGCTGAGGCTCTGGCTTGTCAATGCCTGCCRGTGAACTTTTGACAAAATTACTGATAAAAATATCATGGTTTGTCAAAGTTCAAAAATGAGTCCACGGGGAGCAGGGGAACATGGCATAAGCAGGGGAGGAAGTCTGTTGTGTTTATGCTTTAAGCTTCAACTGCAGAAAGAAGAGTCAGGCTGAAGCACATTATCTGCAGGTCTTGGAGGCCATCAATGGTTGTAAACAAACTGTCATTCTTT
Source organism: Malurus melanocephalus (assembly GCF_030028575.1). NCBI lineage: Eukaryota > Metazoa > Chordata > Aves > Passeriformes > Maluridae > Malurus > Malurus melanocephalus. The sequence continues at coordinate 4,740,096 of NW_026623246.1, forward strand.
GTCTACTTGGCTGTGCATCGCCTMTAATTCACATCCTCTTATCTGTGAAACTTCTCTGGTATATTGTGTCTTTGTCAGAATATTCATTGTGGCACTTGGGCAAGTAATGCTGACAGCTCGTAGAACATCKTCCATCTCCTGAGAGCTTTGTTGTAGTAGCTTGATGTTTAGTTAATTGTAATTGAGCTAATCCAGGCTTCATCTGCTGCACAAAGTTCAGGCTTAAACATTTTTTTAGTATTGGGAATAGTAAGACTGTTTTGGGTTTTTTCCCTTTTACCATGATACATACAAACAATCCAAGCTAGAGATTTTATCGCACAAGAAAACAGACAAGCTGGAATAGATCCCAACTCCTCAGAGGTGGAGCAGTCTCATGGAAGTCCTGAGGAGGCCTCTGTCTAAAGGCATCCTTTGACTATGTGRTGCTACTAAATCCAATCAAATTTAAAATCTTTTTCACACATGATTGGCAGCTTCTCAGAACTGTATTCTTTCTTCCACTCAAATTTTTCTTCTACTTTAGATAGCCCCATCATCAGAGCAAGACAAGAGACCTTCTATTGGTGCAAGAAATAATTTCAAAAATGGCAGGATTCCACTAAAATAATTCTTCAACATGAATCTGGTTATGGCCTAAAAGAAAGAAAGCATTCAAAACCAAAAAGTTTACCAAGACAATGGAAAACCAAGATTTTCTCYGTATGTTTTCTCATGAAGGAAATATAACCTCTGCAGCTGAGAATTCAGCTTTCAAGTGTATTAACCAGGATGTAATGTACAACACTGAACAGATGGATGAGGAAGGAAACCAATTCCTTCTGTAGTCCTCTGTTGCCAGTTCCAGTGGGTGTGGGACCTAAATATTTTCACATGTACCTCAGATTAGTCTCAAGGCTGGTTTGAATTTCTTCATYCAGCTCTATGGACTGTTTTGATTGCACTTTCCATACCCAGCTGTGTATGCAGAAGAAGCTGAGGGAAATTACATCAAGAAATGTGAATGCCACTAATGGGCCCTTCTTTTTTCTTGGTTCAGGGAGAGCTGTCTCTGCAACAGCAAAGAACAATTGCAGCAGAGAGTGGTTGTTAATACAGAAAGATGCCTCATTGTTTATGTTAATAGGAACCAAACAGTTGAACATCTGTGTTGTGTAACTGAGAGTAATGTTAGAGAAGCTGTAATGGCAGTTGTGGACTCAATCATGTGGCTCTTGCTTGATAAGCTACATGAAACTGAAGTATTAGAAATGTAGACAGGATGGCTCATGGAAACCTCTGATTAACTGAATGAAAGCAGCACTTATTAACTCCTTTTTCTACAGCTGCTTGGRATCTGTGAGTATATTTTGTTCAAAGTGAGTTTGGACACAAAACAATTAGAAATGGCAGTGTGTTTGAAAATATTGCTTACTTTTGATCATGATCAATTATATTCCTGACTACAAATACCTTCCCTCCCTATCCTCACTCTTTGAAACTATATAAATATTTTACACATTTTCATAATATTCTTTTTCCCCATGTGGTTCATTGTTCCTTCTCCATCAGAATACAGTAACGGAGCAGTTGCAGAAGGGTTATGCCAAGGATCAGATCTACACATATGTTGGGGACATTCTCATCGCTGTCAACCCATTTCGGAATATAGATATTTATTCCTCACAGGTATGAAAATTTAGGTTTGGTTATTTTAAACTAACACCAATTTCCACTAAAATATAAATATTTGTATTAAGTGTTAAGTGAGACCATCCTCGAGATTTATTTTAGCTCACTCTGAAAAATTGAATTRCCAGTAGAAATGTTTTTTCAAATGCATATGGACATACGTTCTTAACACATGCTGCATTTCAGCACAGAAATGAGAAACTCMAAAAAAAATTTTTCTAGTGTCTTTATGTCTATAGTGTAGATCGTRCATAAAGCAACCCTGTAAAATGTTAACTTTTGTGAATTCATCTCCCCATTATACAGAAGGGGAAAGATATTAAAGTCTGATCATACAATAATTTGGGGTTATTAATTATCAGTTACAACAGGTAGAGAAAATATCTTAAGGTTTAACATCAATATCATGCAGAGATGCTAATAGGAAGGGAAGCACAAATAAATTTAAATGGTARGTTGGAACTATGATGTCTGACAACAGTAAATTTTCTCCTAATAAATTGAGTTTTGAGGTGTAATCAGGGCTAAAATTATAGAAAATTGCACTTTTTTTTAGCAGTTCTTATAGTACTACATACATACAGATTCATGGTATAGTGAGTGCAGTCRCAGCTCCCACAGAAAACATCACTGCTGGGAACCTCAGCATGCTGTACACTAATCTAAAAACAAAACTGAACTTCAATTTTAAAAAGTTTTTAAAGGACAGTGGTAATGTTTTTATTTTTCTTACACTTAGCATTCCAAACTGTATATTGGAGCCAAGCGGACTGCCAACCCTCCTCACATTTTTGCTGTTGCTGACATAGGCTATCAGTCCATGGTGACGTACAACTCCGATCAGGTATAGATGAGATGTCCAAATTACATCCTTGGCCAAGCTGAGAGATGTGTGATAAGCTGAGTCTTGCTCTGTTCTCTGCAGTGTATCGTTATTTCTGGAGAAAGTGGAGCTGGCAAGACACAGAGTGCCCATCTGCTGGTCCAGCAGCTCACTGTCCTGGGCAAGGTAAGTGGCACKGGGGACATCTCTGTAAGGCTTTGCTATCTTGGACCTAAAGGGCTGAACCTGTGGACAGGGCATTGCRTGTGGGGTGAGACTGTTACACGTCTTCCAAAGAGCATTGAAATGTGATGCTAATCTATTTGTTCCTTCCTCCCTCTTGAACTAGGGTCACTTGAAAATGTGTTGGGGTTTCCACAAGGAAAAGTACCCACAGCAGTGAGGGCTGTGACTTAGTCCATTCCCTCTTAATTGAGTGTCTTCAAGTCACCCAAACAGTACTAAATAAAATCYTCTTTTAGCTTTTCATCTTTCCACAACCATATTGCTGTCAGTGGGACATAGTCATTCTGGGAAGAGGCCACGATAACTGTGTAAATAAAATGGCTGTTATTGCAGGCCTCAGGTGCGATGCAAGCAAACTGATGGATTAGTTAGTTGCAGTAACCACATGATAACAAGGATCCTAAAAGCAGATTGGCCACCACAGAGCAACAGAACCACAGAAACCACAGAAATTCATTGGTAGTGTTATCATTATGTGTGTTATCTCTTCCAGACAACCTTAGCTCTGAAGATGACTATATTCTGTCAGCTTTCATTTCATATGTATGTGTATGTATATATGTATGTATATATATATATGCCTTTTTCTGCACATAATTCCCATGGGAATGGCTGCCCTGATTATGTCACACTTCACAATACCAAAGAGAAAAGTAAAGAAACACCTGAAAATGTATGTATTTGAATAATTACTGGTAATGTGAAGAAATATCTGTTTCATATCCAGGCTAATAACAGGACTCTGCAGGAAAAGATTCTCCAGGTGAACAACCTTGTAGAAGCATTTGGGAATGCAGGCACTATCATCAATGACAACTCGAGCAGATTTGGAAAATATTTGGAAATGAAATTCACTTGTGGTGGCACTGTAGTAGGAGCTCAGATTTCAGAGTACCTCCTTGAAAAATCCAGAGTTGTCCACCAGGCAGTGTAAGTAGGAAAATTGTATTTGATGTAATTTCGGGGTTAAAAGTAGAGCTATGATACTGGAAGTCATCTTGGTCCAAACCACAAAGACAAATAAGGTACCTAGATTTTTTTTCTTAAAAATTGCATGTGGATAGCTTAGAAACCTGTAAGCTAGCTGACAGCTACTCCATTTTTTTTTATTGCCTCCTGGGTTATTTAAACAAATCTTATAAAACTGGATATGTGATCTATAAAACCAAAATTTTGCAAAGTATTGAAAACTTTCTAATAGTTCAGTTATACATTTCTTTGTGGGATTTTGGAGAATTGTGTTCAGTGTATCACTTGAATTTCCTCTAAATACCCTCTAGTGTTGTAGCTTATCTCTTTGTTTGTTTGCTCGTTTTTCATTTTGGAATATCTAGTAGGATTTATTTATAGAGGGTTATGGGTCAAAGATCCCTGCCAAGAGGGGCCTGGGGGTGCTGGGGGTGAGAGGCTGGACATGAGCCAGCTGTGGGCACTCCCAGCCCAGAAAGCTAAAAAATGTCCTGGGCTGCACCAAAAACACCATGGGCAGCTGATCAAGGGGAGCGGGGGGATTGTGCCCCTCTACTCTGCTCTGGTGAGACCCCACCTGCACTGCTGCAYCCAGCTCTGGGGTGCTCAGCACAGAAAATATCTGTACCTSTTAGAGAAATTCCAGAGAAGGCCMCCAAGATTATTASAAAGGTGAAGCTCCTCYCCTATAAGAAACAGCTAAGAAAATTGGGATTGTTCAGCSTGGAAAAGAGAAGGCTTCAGGGTGACGTAATTATGGCCTTCCACCTGAGGGGAGCCTACAAGAAATATGGAGAGATTTTCTGCAAGAATGTGTAGTGACAGGACAAGGGACAATGGATTTAAACAGAGAGAGATTAGGTTTAGATTAGATATTAGAAATTCTTTAGTGTGAGGGTGGTGAGGCATTGGAACGGGTTACCCAGAGGAGCTGAGGATGTCCCATCCCTGGAAGTGTTCAAGCCAGGTTGGGTGGGTCTCTGAGCAATGTGGCCTGGTGAAAGGCATCCCTGCCCATGGCAGGGGAGATGGAATTAKATGATCCTTAAGGTCCCTCCMAACCCAAGCCATTTTATTATGATCTAATAGTCCCCCTGGGACATGTGCCTCAGCCCATGCAGAAAGCAGGGCTTTGAATGCAATTCCTTTTTGCCATTCAGCAGTGACTGACTTGGGAACCTCAGGGCTCAGTCATGGTTGCAAATTTTCACCTGGATCCAAGAAGGATCCAGTTCTTTCTCCTAAGGAGCACTGGAACCTTGAATATGTAATAAAMCTCTGTCCTAGGTTTGGGCCTCTGGCTTCTAGGCAAAGCATGCCGAGTCATATGGCCCTTCTGCTGAATGTTTGTTTCTTGGTCCAGGGCTAAAGGACACAGCAGACACACTGGATTCAGTGAACCAGGGGTGTATACTTCTCCCACAGTCCAAAGATTTTTTTAAAAACTGGAGTTAAGCAGCCCATTCAATGCTGATGGGTGGATGAGCAATGTGCAAGGTCTCACAGGGCATCTACCAATTGCATCGGGGCAGAGCAGCACTGAGCTGCTTTAGCACTGAGCAGCCACCCTGGCAGTGGCAGGACAAACACACAATGGCATGAAAAGGGTGTTCACAGCAAGTTCTGTAAKAAAGCTTCTTTCAGACTCCTCTGTCAGTTTGTGTGAGTCTTGTCTATTATTAAAATAACATTTATTAATAGTATGTGTGTCATCAGTAAATGTAGCATGGTTATATTACTAAACCATTTTGTTGTTTCTGTTGTTTCAGGGGAGAGAAAAATTTCCATATTTTTTATTATATTTATGCTGGTCTYGCAGAAAAGAAAAAATTGGCACATTATAAACTGCCAGAATATAAACCTCCCAGGTAATGCAGTTTATTTTTGCATRAATTGATTACTAAGAAATGCGGTGTTGAATTCTCAATCTCATTTACATTCTAACTCTGTATCCATCAATTCTTTCAGATATCTGCAAAATGATCATTTCAGAATAGTGCAAGATTTCATGAACAATAGCTTTTATAAGTCTCAGTTTGAATTAATAGAACAGTGCTTCAAAGTCATAGGTTTTACACTGGAGGTGAGTGCTGATAACCCCTTTCTTTTGTAAACTTTACCAGCTACCTTAATCAGGAAAAACTTATATAAAGCGTTCAAATCTCTCGTGTTATTTTCTTCATTTAGTAGTATTATGTTTTAGGATCTTGCACAGTCAACTTACTGYTATATTGTAACATTTAAATTTTTAAGGTTTCAAGGCATTGATAAACCAATAAAAATGGTATTAGTCAACAAGACTGGAATCAGTGAGTAATTGGCAGGGGGGAAGATTTTAACAAATTTAATGCATAGAAAATGATGGTGTAACTGTTTATTGGTCAATAATTCTAGGCCTGTGAATATGAGCCTCATCTCAGTTTTAAGAGGATGCCCATGGTAAAAGTTTCAAAAATTCATTGAGTTGATGTGAGGATTGATGAACACAATACATTTTCACAACTCCAGGGATAAAGTTGAAGTTCTTGAATGTCTTTGGAGATGAATCTCATTATTAAACATTAACTGAACCCATTCTTTCCTTATGATCTCCTATTATTGCTCAGCTGGCCATTAAACCCCTCTCCTCAGACTGTCTTAGGTAGAATTAAAATAGAAAAAAGGACTCTGTATTTATAAAGAAAAAAAAYCCCATCCTATGTCCTAGCTTTATCTTAGGAGAAGTGGTGCATCACAGGTGTCATTTATCTCTGACTTTAYAAACAATATATATAGTAGAGGTATGATTCATACAGTATGTGTGTAATACAGCACTAGTGCTGCAGAATAAATGTATGTTTTAATTTTAMTTTCTCTGTCAAAACTGTATGTGGTAAGGAGCTTTTCACAGAAAATTGCTTACTTGGGTTGACTATTTCTGRCTTCCCTTAATGTAAATATTTGAAATAGCTAGCAGAACAGATTTATTCACCTATTTTGTTCCTCCATAGTCATTTTGTATTAAGTCGTAGTAGCAATGGCATTCACAGTCTCTCTCTCCTCTACATGTTATTCACAACTGCATTTAGTAATATCACACCTATACTATCACATCCTTTCACTTGTGCTTTCACCTTTCCAGAAGCARCATGAAAGGACATTCATGGTTCAGCACTGATAGCAGTTTTGTCACAGCACCAGAGACCTTGATAAGTCCTAATTTAAAGCATGAAAAGCAGCAAGACTGTTTTTGTTTCCAGTTCTTTTGTTCACTTGGATGGGTGGAAACAATAATCCTGCTCATCCAAAAGAGGCCTTCCATACATATTGAAGATCCAGTTAGAGCTAGGTCACTGGCTGCATTGTGCAGTTCTAGCATGGATCTTCACTTGATTAACTCAGCAAGGCACCGTGAGCTGAATCTGCAAAGAATTATCTACCTGTGGAACCCCACAGTTTCAGAAACAGGGTGAGTGCCACAGGCAATCTGCTTGTGGCTACTCGTGAGCCCCAGCCATGTTACCCTGTCTTACATCCTCCTCAGGGAGGAGGGTGTAAGATCACTATTTAGCCTGTCTGAGGCTGTGCTTGCAAAAGTGAAGGAACAGTCTTCTTCTCTCACTGAGGTTCTGATACCTGACACAGGTGCAAAGACAATTTTTTCAGTGAGAAAAATATCCCCTAGAACATTGAATTACTTTCCTAAGTTCRCTTTTTAGTAATGCAGCCTTAAGCTTTGACATTTATTCCAGTGCACAGAGGAACTTCTATATAAGCATGTTCAATGTTTTAGTGSAGAAAGCCAGGGACAGAATAAGTCTCCACTCTAGTTAAGATTGAGACTTAAAGAAAGCTTAATTTCTTTGAAATTTGCTTTAAACTGACTGACAGGTTTCAAAAGTAACTGCTGTCAGTACTGCCTGTCTTAAAATCACCCAGTTTTATTTCAGGCTGAATGGCAAAATTAATGAGAAAGGACTGCCTGAGGGGAGCAATAATTATACTACATGAGACAGATCAAGCCAGATTTCAAACACACTGGAAAAGGGCAGAAAAATGTCAGCAGCTATACGTAYAGTACAGCATGATGGCAGAAGTTAAGCTATCCACTTCTTTGCATTTCAACTGTGTCCCTAAGCTTAAAATGAAAATGATTGCTTAATCCTAAGTAAACTGTGTGCCAATYATCCTCAGCATAATTTTTTAGAGTGAGCTTATCCAGTTTGTCTTGCTGTCACTGGAATCACTATTTATTAACTGCTAGATTAACTTCAGAAAGTGTTGAAAACAAGCTCAAGTATTCTAGAGCAATTAGAGAATTTATCTGAGTAAATGATGCCTGACATAGTACCARCAAACTATTGAATAATATGGATTAAATGCTGTGCGATTTTAAAAAGTTCATCATTATAAAATACGAATCAGATTTGCAAAACTGCTTCTTAYAAAACTTCTACAGAAGTTTTTGCCTGCTACTTATAAAACACATTAGTACTGTATGCCTCAAAATATGAAGTGCCACAGACTCCTAGTCTGCTTTACAGGTATACCTAGCATTTTCTGAGTAAAAAATACTCAGATCATCAGGTATAATGATAAATATTTAYAGTTCCGACGAAAATTTGCAGTTCAAATCTAAGTCAAACCTGCCTTAAAARCATTATTTTCYTAATTCCAAATATTATYTTTTCATGTATAAGTACTTAAAATAATTTATTGTATATATCACTTCACTGTCCAGAGTAGAAACAGGCTTTTTCTTGACAGAGACCCTCTTCACAGAATCACAGAATCCACTAGGCTGGAAAAGATCTTTGAGWTCATCAAGTCCAAYCTAGGACCTAACACCACATTATCCACTAAACCATGGCAGAACCTCTTAAATAATTTGAAATCTGAATTCGTTTAAGTCCATATTAAGATGCTTTGGTGAGTTCTAACTGACATTTGGAAGGGTAAAGTGCTTTGCCAAATCAGAGATGTGAGGTGTCACTCTTCTCCCAGTGAAACCTTTTCCCATGACATTGGTGGGAGATGATATAGACTCATCATTTGGAGTACCTATGTTTCCATGATGCAAGAAAAATCGATGCAGATTTTTTTAATATTTTTTGTTGATCTAGRTATTAAATTTTTAGGCATGGTTGCACCTGCAGACACAGTGAAGGGTAGATATAAATAACTTCTGAATTCTTCCTGTGTAAGGGGAATGCACACCACTGTTTTTGGTTTCCCTACTTCATGTCAATCCTGTTCTGTCAACAAGCACAGAACAAGGAGGAGAGATTTGGCTCTAGTTTGTCTTGCCTTCTTTGGCTGTCTTACTCTTGAAAGATTTGAGTACAGAATAGGAATAAYTGCTGAGGACCATATTCCTAAAAGTAGTGGGCACGTGGCAGGCAACAGGAAACAGCACACGCTCATGCCCATCGCACAAACCACAGACACAAATTACCTGGCTATTAAGTATTGCATTTTTTTAATATACTTTTCAGGAACTTGGAAGTGTGTACAGTGTCCTGGCTGCCATTTTAAATGTGGGTAACATTGAATTTTCTGCAGTAGTATCTGAACATATGATTGACAAGAGCAACATTTCCAATCCAGTAGCCCTTGAGAATTGTGAGTGKTTTTTTCTTGATTTAACATTGTTTTTTGTTAGTGTTTTCGTAGAAAATTTATTTTATTGCAAGGGAGGTATCAATGAAACTGTATTCACATGGAAATTTTGCAARAATAATTAAATGCTGAATGTAGATTAATTCTAARCCCACCTGGATTAAAATGCAAAAAAGAAAAAATTTTCCATGTTATGCATCTTATTTCACTAACCAGTTCACTGGCATACAGGAAACATGACTAATACTGCAGATGCCTGAAAAAAATSTTTGGAATTTTTCCAAGGTTATTTGAACATTTGATGGAAAACCTCATTAACACATTGAATAGTTTTTTCCCAGTTTCTTTCTCAGCTGCTCATTTCTTGTTCCCCACATGTGCCTGTTGAAATACATCTCACTAATTCTTTGGAAGGGATGCCTTACATTATAAGCTGCTGGAGGAGGGAAAGGGGCAAAGATTCTCAAGAAATTTGCTACAATTTTTCAGTAATTACACGTGGGGAGATAATGAAGTCTTCACTCTATCTTCTTACGTGTTTTCTTCCCATAGAAAAATATTGTGGAACTGGGAAAGAAGCACCCCCTTTTTGGAGAACAGCAGTGGCTTTTATGAATGGGTTATAATTGAGAGGGGTATTCTCACCTCACAACTTGGTTACTTCTTACATGGTCACCAAGATTCCCTAGTATTTCTCCATAGACTGTTTGGAGATTCCTTGATAAAAGTATTTAGAACCTAAAGCCTCTGCTTTGAATCACTTACTCATTGACTGCAGTGGAAACTAGGAAGGTTGGTGACTACATTAGGTAACAGCASTTGCTTGATGTGAAATTCCCCATTAGTCATAGTTCAAGCGTTTGATTTGGCCCTTATTCATAAAATRTTGAACTTGCAGCTTTGATTGTGAAAATGCCTGTTGTAGCTTCCACAATTTGCCTCTGAGCTATGCCTGCGACCTTCCTTCCTAGGTGCATCGTTGCTGTGCATTCAAGCAGATGAACTGCAAGAGGCCCTCACCTCTCACTGTGTAGTGACTCGAGGAGAAACAATTATTCGTCCCAACACTGTGGAGAAAGCCACTGACGTCAGAGATGCCATGGCCAAAGCACTGTACGGGCGCCTCTTCAGCTGGATTGTCAATCGCATCAACACTTTACTCAAACCTGACAAACATTTAAGGTAAAAGAAGATTTTGCCAAAAAACRAGTCTTTTTCTGTGGGAATAAGATTGTCTACACTAGAGCATTTATTGTGCTTAAGTTCTTTTTCTATGATACCTTTTCATGTCAAAAATGTTTTGTCCTGTTCATGGTATATAGTGAAAATACAGTAGACATGGTTGGCAAAAGCATCTTCTGTTTTCCTGTTGATCTTAACTCATTTAACCCTTTCTACTTTTTCTTTTGTATTTTATCAGAGTAAACTTTTGATATTTATAATGTTGATTACCTAGGTCAAATTCTGCTCTTATTTACACTGATGCTGTTGCTTCAGCAACACTGTTGTTGTGAGCRTGGTTTCATATATGTGTGGGAATAATTTTCAAACACATTTACTGAAGGTGTTGTTCACTTTACACTTACAAGGTGACATTTTAAACATCATATCAATAACAAATTGCTTTGCTAATCTAGATTTCCTGGATTTTTTCTTCTTAAACATTAGAGGAGGGCCAAGGTTTCAATCCTAAAAGTTGTCTAAACTTTTGAGTATTTGGTTACAGCACAGCACCAATAAAAAAAATTTTAATCAGTAAGTGGTAGCATAAAATCCATTATAAATGGGGCAGCACTTCTGGCCTGTGTGCCTCTCTCACTTGTCTGCTACAGAGGCCTTTTCAAATTGAATACTTACTTATTCTGCTGGTGAGGAGGKAGAAAATTGAACCTGAAATGTTCACTGTGAAAAAAAAAACAAAAACCAAACAACCTTTGCTTGATTTTTTGGTAGTAAAATAATTTGCATTTGCTAGTTTTATGTAATTAGCTCTGAAAAAAGGAATGGGGCAGATACATTTTAGCAGTCTATTCATCAAAAATTTAATTTTCAGACAGATTAAAAAGTCACCAAATTCAGATCTCTCCACAATGAAATGCTTCCTTTTTTGAGATGGACTTCACAAAGAGATTTAAGTGCTATTCACAAGTGTCTCGAGGCTGATTCTKAGTTACTGATTTCCTAAATCTTTTAAAAAAATATTTTCAGATAGCCGTTCAAAGAGGTTTTATAGAAAGAATGTGATTTTGCTTGCCTAGAAAAGACAGTAGCGTCAGCCTCAGTTTTTTATAAAATTGTATCCGCTTAATTTTTTGCGTCAGCAAATATTAGAGCTTTTTTCCARTTGCAGAATTGATCACGTATCTTCAGTATGCTCTGCTTAAAATATGAAACCAAAGTTTTCCAGTGCTTCTCTGGAATTTAATTGATAATTTAAATTCATACCACATCCCAGTGCATAAAGTAGTTATTTAAATGCATAAAAGGTCTAGCTGTTCATTTTTTTTACTTTAATGTTAAACTAAGCAGTTTTAATTGTTGTGAGTAAATAAGATGAAGAAATAATACTTAATTACAACAGTCTTTAATATCAGGTTGCTGGTGAGTAAAGCCTGTATTATTRCAAGAGAAAAAAAAAGAACTGGATGTTTTTTCTGTTTTGTAGTCAGCATTTTAGAATAATTATTAGCAAATATTTGTGTAAAAATAAAAATGTAAGTCCCCTAGTCACTTATCAATTTACTTTGTTGTTATGTGATTCTGTATATCTGCTCTGCATATGCAGTAAGCTTTGAATTGATCTGCATTTATTGTATTTCAAACAATTATTGTCATTTTAAGAGATATCTGGCTCAGCAAAATTTAACCTGCGTAACTGGTGTACAGATTTGGCCCAGGATTTCCTTTTGTGAAATAGTAATGAAGGTATTTAATGTAAAATAAAGATAAATGGAAAGTATATTTCRTCTTTGCAGTGAAAACGATGATGGCTTGAACATTGGAATTCTTGACATCTTTGGCTTTGAGAATTTCAAGAAGAATTCTTTTGAACAACTCTGTATCAACATTGCTAATGAACAAATTCAGTTCTACTTCAATCAACATGTCTTTGCCTGGGAACAGGTATGTGCTGRTTATTTTGATAAATCTTTAGTATTATTGAACATATAAAACCTTGTCTCAAGAAACTGCATTGTTCCTTCTCCATAAGACATTGTAAAGTGCAAATTGTAGCAAATGCTTTTTAAGTATGTATTTCGTGAAGCAAAATTTACTTGCTATTYGCTTGCTATTTACTTGCTATTTGCAAGTAAAATGCCAACATAAAATGCATTAAACTTGAAACTTACAGTATCTAAGCAACATAATACTGTGATAATCTGATTGATGCAAATGCAATGTTGTTTTCTTGAGGAATAATGAGTGTTGTAATGTATGATTCTCTAGTAAAAAAGCAAATGAGTGATAACAAAATTTTGAAAATGCAGTGTTTCTAATAGTTTACTAATAAGCTTAATGAACACTGAAATTCTGTTATTAAAAACTGCAAATCTCACAATTATTTTGTTGTTATTGAGAAACTAGATCATCTCMGCTAATTAATGATGGATTTAATCTAAACCATTTACTGTAAAGCAGAGAAAAGGAATAGCATTGTAAATATAAAAGTTTATGGAATTGAAGAGAAGAGAGAAAAACCTCAAAAAATATCATCTCAACTTTGTAAATAATTCCAGGAGAATTAAATATACTATCTTTAAATCATTATTCAATGTTGATATTTGAAAAATAACATGTTCAAGAAAAAAAGAAAATTGATCTTGCTGAAAATTGAAATATTCCAAACTTCTGTATGKCAGAATTCAAATTGTAGGTGAAATTATACTTTTGCTGTTTTACTGAAGTTATTGGTGTTTATGATTCATAGATGAAAATCTTCCTGAATTGCAATTTTAATTGTTAGTAGGAGCAGAGTATTTTGTCAGTGTTAATCACTGCTTGTTTTAAGGATGAGACARATACAAGTTTGGAATGTGTACACGTGTATATGCAGGTGTGTATATGCATGCACAATAGTGCATAGTCTAGAGGTGTGTAAATCTATGTGTAATAAGGCAATTTTTTTTTAATGGATCAGTGTTTTATCCTCTTTGGAATTATTTCAGGAAATGTTGTCTTCCAGTTTGATATCTTGTAGTTGTTTTTTACAGATTTTGGCCAGACCGGTATTAATGCAGAGGTTTGTGGTGTCACCACAGTAGGAACAATTTGCGCTCTTGCATGTGCTTTGCTGCAGCATGGTCAGGGTGGTTATTCTGCAACTGAGAAGATGAGGGGAAAAATTAACTTCTTATTTTGGCTATATATAGTTTGTCCATTTCTCCCTGTGGGGGATTAGTACAGCTACAGACCCTGTGGAAGGGGCAGATGATCTTTATTTACAGAATGTCTAAGTATGTCTGTTCTGCCCATTTCCATTCATTCTTTCACATAGATTTCATTGACTTACAGGCACATAGATTCACCACAGTGTGTGTGTGTTTGTGTGTGGGTTCAAGTAGTCTGGGCAAGATAATTTGTGAGTGACATACAGAATAATGGACACCTGCAAGCAAGTCTTCATCATGTCTGTTAAATTCTTCTTTCTGAAATGGTTTTTGGACATATCTTTTACAGCCTTTAGCAATCATTATTTGCCTCAAACCTTTCTTTACTTCAGCCTTCATAATCTTTAGGCCTTTAAGGTCATAATCTGGCTTTACTTGTTTGGAATATATACATCCTTATGCCTACAGATTATTTTCTTAGTGGGCTCATGGGAAAACTGTGTGCTGTGCTATAACCTTACAGTCACCCTCCTGCAGTCAGATTTAGAGGGTGCTGCCCTTGCTAGCTCCATGCTCTGTGTTTTTATGTAAGCAAAGGCCTTCTGTTCTTGATGTAAGCAACACTTTCCTCAGTTTTATTGTTATGAACAAATGTTCTTCATTCAAATCACTGGCTATCACATGGCTATTCTTTTAAGACTCTTTATTCTGTTGCTTATATGCACATTCCCATTCATATTTCATTTATACCAGCCCTAATATTTCTATTACAAGTGTCCACATGCAGCCTGTAATACCAACCAAGGGAGTGTCTACCTTAATTTACATCAAACCACTACATCAGATTATATCAAACTTCATTATATTATCTTGTAGCAGTCTCTGAAGATATTAGTAGAGCAGTGCAGAATGAGCTATATAGATTAAGTTCATGCAAGTGTGGGTGTAAATCTCCCTCTTCCAGAGACGGGAAATGAGAAATGTGTTATTCTGCATTACGACCCRGTGGCACAGAATGATTTGTGGTATGATTCATACTCATTATAAGACATCACTTTTCACTTATTTATTACATGGTTGTSCCAGTTTTACATCACAAAAACAGCCTTTGAGAAAGCAGCTGGCTTCAGAATCTTTTCTGTTAACTGTGAGGACTCTCCTATGTTGACACCAGTAATATACTTTAATTGCAAATTAAAATAAAAAAATATCACTGATGTAAGAAGCAAAAATTTGGATGACCTCTGCCCTTTGCTGATGTATGTGCCTTACTTTACAAATTGTATGCAAAGGTTTGTGTCTTTAAAAGACAGAAGTTAAGTTTGCAAGAAGGCCAATGCCAGCAGTCACCCAGACCTCTGTGTTGACTTTCCATTTGCTCAAGCTGACTGGAGCAGCCGTGCTGCTGAAGCTCTTCTGTCCCTGGGGACCGAGGCTGCTGTCTCTTCCCAGCCCTGTCCAGTGCCACACAGACAGGTCAGACTGCCCTRTGCTACTTCAGAAATCTGTAACAAACTCTGTGTTTAACCCTGCAGATGTACCGCAGGAAGACTGAAGAATTAAAATTCTTTCACAGTTCCCTGAAGAGAATGAAAACGTATAAATACATTGTTTCTTCATTCTTCTCCCTGTTCTGCCCTGTTCAGTATCTGATCACATGCATTTGATGAAATTTGACACATCTAGAGGGAAGTTGAGGCCTAAATCAKCTGGCTGTAGTTTAGTTCATGGTTAACCCATGCTGACCTAATAAGTTGTGGTTATGTCATTTGAAAAGGCGGATCAGGTTTTGGCAACATGACCAATGAAGCCAGATGGTAAATAAACTCGTAAGGTTGAATTGTACTTTCGGTGTTGCAGGTGACATGATTTTATCATTGTCAGTGGTCTCTTTTCTGTATCTGAATCTGAAAAGCAGATCTGAAAAGCATTCACARTTTTGCTTTCCTTGGAAGTGTGGTCTACAAAAGTAATGCCTCAGTAGTGACAGGGACAGTAGGAAGGAGTGGTGGTATTGTCACAACCTGAGGTTCAGGGTGTCAGCCACAATGCAGTGTCTGTGTGCCAGCGTGGAGAACTCAAGTCAAAATTAAGGGATTAAGGGAGGATTAAGCAATCTTTATTGTTGACTTCACGTTTGCATTTAAGAATAAAGGCTTTTAGACCTGAATGMAATCTCCTTTCCCTAATTTAACAGAAAAACTAAATTTGGCATATAGTTTAAGATARAGATAGTGTAGATTCCCAATAGTTCAATGGAAAGAAATAGATATATTCTGTCCCTACTGACTGGGGAGAGAATGTGGCCTGTCAGCTTGGTCACTGCTTTTACTCTTGCTGGCAGAAGGGTTTTGCTGGTTAATAAAAAGCAAAGCAGAACTTCTGGACCTTCAATCCTGTCCTTCAAGGTGTTTCTCTTACATTTAAGGTACTGATGWAAGTTAATTTCTGTCAGCTCCATGATCTGCAGGTCACATTGCCCAGCAAGACAGCCTTCCCATTCCGTTCTCATTTGTCATTCCCCCATAAAAAGTAAAAGGTGTAATGGCAGATAGCTAAAACATTTTGAAAAATAGCAAGTTTTCTGTCAGTTGGAAGGATTTTACTTTTTGCATTAAATGTATGCAATGTTTATTTTACATTCTCATGACAATTTAATCTTCTAGTTTCAGCTGGAAAAGGTTCATTCTGAATAAGTCTCTGGTGTCCCCATTTAAACCAAAATGTCATCACTACATGTTCTCAACAAAATGGCATTACTTTATTAAACATGAAGACCATTTCCTAATGCATTTAATAATTCTTTTGTTACCATTGAAAAAAGGTCACACAAGCTAATGTTACATATTTTTGATCATGGAAAAGATACCATAAAGCCCAGTTAGTAGTGTAACTCAATTATTCCTTTTGACATCCCATCCACGGGAATACTTTCTAATGGATTATGCTTTAGAATTTCAAGAAGCAGCTATTTTGCAGAGCTTTCTTGTCACAAAACATCATGGAGGATTACAAAATCCTGTAGCTGATTCATCTTATTAATTCAAATATGAGCTATTTCATTGCCGTTTAATGATGTCCATCCTTAAAGCTTTTCTATGTGCTGCTTGCGTCCTAATGATGTGGTTGAACGCAGAATTGTGTAAGTGTAGTGTTGTGTTATTTCTGAGTCACCTGTCACACTGGTGCCTGGCTGGGTTATCAGCTGTCCTCCAGGAGCCCATGGGAACTGATGGAGTGAACCCCTTCATATTCTGCTGGGCAATGGCAGCGTTACTGAAACTGTCAGCGCTGACACTCCTTCAGTCGTCGAGATGTTGCCTTTTGGCTGCTCTTAGAATCAYGAGGCAGACACGGTTAAAGGGATAAAAGGGTTTTACCTCGGTATTTTAATAGGATCCCAGGTGCACAGCTCTTCAAGGTGRAACATGCCGARATGCACACACCGTACAATGCATTTTTATAGACCTTGCAAATTAGCCTATCTGTCTAGAATCCTCCCATAAGAAACTGAATAAATTAAGTAATGCCCTCCTGTTCTTAATAGATGAAGAATCCCTTCCCCAGATGAGGCTAGAGCCCAATTTACAGAAYATGTTCTAGAGAGAAGGTTTCAACCAAATTTGAATCAAGTTTTGAGATAGCATATGGCTCACCAGTCTCCTACTGAGGATGTTTGGTCTTCTGTCTAGCAGAACCCCAAAACTAAGCTACAATATCAGGCTACAAGAATTACAAGCATATAGGCTAATGGTACAAAGAATATGTAAAATGTACAGAAAATATTTAAAAGGGTATATAAAATATATAAAAGGKTGTATAAAAAGAAAAGGCAAAAATCATCAGGCATCAGAGACACAAAAGGCACAGAAGGCAGTGGTCACATACACTGCAGGCTTGGAGGTCGGGCCCCGTGTGCTGGCTGGGCAGGKTGGGGAGCAGGAGTTGCTTTTACAGCACAGCAGTTCAGCTACTAAGGGTTCTTTTCTTTTTCAAGGAAATGCTTTTATCAGCTCTCTAAACCAGCCTCTCTCACAGAGTTAGGAAAGTTAATCATTATATAGGTTGGTTGTGAGAGCTTGTTTGAGGATGCCTGAGTGTCACAGAAACATTCTCCTGATAGATTCATCCTGAGCAAACTCTTCCCTTACCGCCTTGATAAGGGTACTCTGGATAATGCTAAGCAGAAACAGCTGGTTCTATGAACATCTGTGTGTCAGTGCAGCTGTAGCCTCAGTTAAGCTGCCCCTACTCCTGTGTTATTTTTGAGAGATAACACAGACTCATTCCCTTTCTGCCACCAGCTCCTACAGGTATATCATTAGTTCTTGCCTGTATCAGCGATACATTTATTACTCTCCTGTCTTGTCCTGCTCCTCAGGTCATTGATTAAAATAAAAAGCAAAACTCCACCTGTCCAYTGCTTCAGGAGAGACATGAATGAGGTTAATGTTATGTGTCTCAAATGAGGAGCCCTCATGGGGCTGYATGAGAGATTCTTACTGATTACACCTTTGTATGGCATAAAAACTGAGCTATAACCTATCCTTAGAGTGAAGAGTGCCCTGGAAAATTAGATCAATCTGGATACTGGAAGGGTTTAGGTACATATTTCCTGTCCTCTTTCAAATGGATCAGCAGATTTTTATTTGTGCCTGTATTTTCAGGGCAGTGTTATTGATTTTGTGCCTTTTGCTGTTTCTCTCTTGCTTARAGATTAAGAGGTATGAAATCAAATAACACGTGCTTTTCTATTGTATGTGAAAGTGAACTTCTTTTTGAAATGGTCAATATATTTCCATCTTCACTCATTCAAACTCAAGTGAATGACATATAACGAGAGGTCTTCCAGGGTTAGAGGTCTTTGAACTCATTAATATTTGCCATCATTCATTCTCGTGACACTTCTCACAATGAATTCAGGTCAGCAAAATTGTGATGTTAACACCATATATGAAYACAACATTTTATAAAGTCCTATCATTTGGCAGAGGGATGATTTGTAAAGTAGATAAAAAGGCTTAAGTCTGTGTTTCGTGGCACAGCCTGCACAAGACTGAAGGCAGCTCTGCCACAAGCACTTTGTGGTGGATAACTGCTATTGCTTTACCTTTAATGCAGGCAAAAATAATGGGGGGTGGCAGTCCCTAGAGCATCCTTCCCTTGGTAAATCTACGACTGTCCTCTGCCTAGCTAAAGGATTAAGGAAGGTCATTCTGGAGTTCTCCAGCGATAATCTAAGTTATATTCAAGATAAAACCATCGCAACACACTGCGGACACATTTGTTATTTGTTTTTTTTCCTAGTCTGGGGGGAATCTAAAGATATTTGCAGCCGTTGGGAGAAAAACAGCCAGACCAAACCAAACAAAAAGAAGAAACCAAGAAGTCTCCCCCACCAGCTTTTCTATTGTTTTTAAATCTTGGGGAATATTTGGGGAATATTTTCCATAGTTCCTTAAAAGTAGTGAAAATTAGAGACAAATCTGAGCCAATTTATTTAATTATTAGGAGTACTTACACAATTCATTATTAGATGGTATGTGCACCTTTCTTCTCTACGTAAGAATTTTCCCAGATGTCTGAGGGGGATGATCAAACAAGAAAAGCCACTGTAACCTATAGTCACTTTTGTAATTCTTAGCCATCACTTAGATGTGAGCAATGAATTGAGAATGTAAATATGGCTCTAATTGGTTAAGAATATTTTSTACAGTTCASACCAAGGGAAATAAATAGAACCTGAGGTYTCTATTGTAAASACTATCTTCTTCAACTCTGTTTCWTTAATTCTTGCYATTCCTGGGAAGTRTCTTACTTTACCAAATATGCCATTGGAGTATTGAACTTATGTATTCAAAATCAAAAATGCCAACTGACATTTGTTTCTGCAAAACGTTGATGTKGTTAGCCCTGAGGCATACTTTTTCAGTGTAGTTTTAATTTGCTACAAGTGACAGTCTKTGAATTATTTCTGAAGTGGTTCTGTGCAGAGACAAAACATGCCTTCTGTTTTATGCTGCAGAATGAATACCTTTATGAAGGTGTTGATGCAAGAGTTATAGAATATGAGGACAACAGGCCCCTCTTAGATATGTTCCTGCAGAAACCAATGGGTTTGTTATCTCTGCTGGATGAGGAAAGTCGATTCCCACAAGCAACAGATCAGACACTTGTGGGTAAGTATATGGTTCATTCTGCATTTTTGCATGTTGTCTTMTGTTGGATTTCTGTTTGGCATGTACAGTTTAGGCCACATGCCAGTTATGTTTTTAGTGAGTCCCCATTTCAGTGTCATGGTGTGTTTGAGGGAGACACGTATGCAGGGATGGTTATGTCCTCAAAGTTCATAGAGGAACATCAAGCATACAAATGAACCTAAGCTGCTGACCCAGATTTCAAGTTCTCCCGCCTTCASGAATTTTTTGCTGCAGAGCTTAGAAAATAAAGCTCAAACTGAGTTAAAACTCTGGGTTCATAGATCAAGAACACTTCGCTAAGTTGAGTCTTGTTCAGCTCTGAGATTTTTGATGAGCAGTGTCTRAACAAGAAGTTTAATACTTTTTAGGGGTAATGACTGCAAACATGCCTCAGTGCCTTTCAGCAAATTATGTTTCCTGAGTGTTTGTATGAAGAAATTAAAATCAAAACACCTAAATTCATTGTAATTCAGATCCTGAATATTTCAATGCTGTTGAGTAGTTGCAGTTTCTGTTGACTTAGTTATTTCAGTGGTATTTCTGTGCAGATAAATCCTTGCTTTACTCATTTTTGAATGTGCAAAGTGTCGGAAAAGAGTTTTAACCAACACTCAATCACAAAACATAGTAACATCCAGGAACAATCCGCATGCTAAAGTAATTATATGAGTTTGTTGTTCTTCTATCCTCATACCTTTTAGTCTAGAGTWTACTGAAGCCATCAATCAATTAGTAAATGATTCTTCACAACTCCTCAAGGAATCCTTAGGAAAGATTACTACATTGKTTTATATATTTAGATTTATATTTTGAAACTGCAAGCTCTGGCAGTGTTCGCAACACATGTGGATTTTGTATCTTGGGACATAGCTTAGTGGTAAACACAGTGGTGCTGGGTTAAGGGTTGGACTGAATGATCTTAGACATCTTTTCCTACCTTAATGATTCTCTGATTTTCTGAGATCACACATAAWAAAATTGGTACAAAGTAAGTAACTTGTCCAAGAACTCCCATATTCTCAATCCAGTGTCTTTTGTTACAAGACCATTATGGTAATGAAAACATCAGTGTGTGTTTTTTGCCTCTGAATTGCCTGAAAAATCAGGCAATATCCTTGGACAGAGACARCTTCAGAAGAGAATGATTGTACAGTAGCTGCAGTAAGCTAAGCTATKTGTTTCCTTTCAGAAAAATTTGAAGACAATTTGAAGTCAAAATATTTTTGGAGACCTAAAAGAGTCGATCTAACCTTTGGAATTTATCATTATGCAGGAAAGGTAAGACACCTGATGATGTTAGTTGGGGACTGAGGAACTGTAGGGCTGGAAGGAAATAGAAGTGGTCAGCTGGGTTGGTTCTCAACGGCCATCCTTTCAGTTGGCAAAGTTTTACAAATCAAAAGTAAATTTAAAAAAGCGATAGCAGGAGTGTATTTTTCTTGAATGTCACCAAGTAAATAACCAGACTGTATTATAGAAGACCCACAAACCTGTTATGTAATGCAAGTGAGTGCTCTTCCTCTTAGTTCTTTGAAGCCCTGYACCATGCTTGTTCCCACTGTTTCTGATCAGGACCCAGTTCCATTCTTTCTACTGCCTCCTACACCCCATCAGCCTTACTTAGTTCTGTACTTTGTCATCAGCCAGATAGAGTGCAGACCCTGCTTCCAGCTTCATTCAGTGAGCAGCATTGTTCCTCCTGTACAAACTGRCTGCTGCCCTTGCCTTGCAAACACAGAGGAGTTGCTGTTGCACTGCAGCAATGTGGCATTGTCACCTGAACCTCGCCTTGGGAAAGGAGGGGCTCCCACCTCGTTCTGAGCTCTTTTAAAGGGTACAAAGTGAGCACTGATGTCTCAMATAGGAGACCACACTGAGGCTGTGYAGTACTGGAGCAGCTGGCCTGGAAAGTAGCAAATGCCCATCAGCTGATGGAAGATAAYTTAACCCTCCTGTAGGATAGCCAGATGCAGAGAGCCTCTTGTGACTGCTCTGAACCTCATCTCCAGCTGAATGGCAATTCACCAGCCTAGCATAACTCACTGCTGAGRAGTGGAGAGCCAGCTCTCCCTATACCACAGAAGATGGGGATTGCACCAGTTCCCCATAAGCTTTTCCCAGTGTTCAACAAGCTTTTTCATTAGGAAGTTTCTTCTACTGTCTAAYTTACATCTCCATTGCTGTCATGTAAGTTCAGTACTACTAGTCCTGTTTACTGTGGAACTGGAGAATAATTATTTCTTCTTCCTTTACTAGTTCTTTTTCATAATTTAAGACTGTTTTTGAGCTATTTTGTGAGGATTTTTTTTCTAAGTTATGCATCCCAGTATCTTCTACCCTTCTTGAGAGATAAGGTGTCTGTGAATCCCTTAAATCATCATTGAGATACAATCCTGGAGTTACATTTTGAGTTAGGTACACCATTCTTGAAATTTTTAGAGAGATTTTGATTRCAAATATGCAGTTTGTGATTCTGCAAACTTACAATTAATACAGAGATCCCTAGGAAGAGTGTTACGTCCTGGGTCCAGTACAGCACAATATGAATAGCACAGAAGAAAAATTGTAAAGTCATATGGGTGATCCTGTGTGATGTGGTTGAAGTCAAGTGAATTGTTAATTGTTCATTTACACCTGTACTGGTGTAAAGGAGGACCACAATACACTTGTCCTAGTGACAAAACCATGCAGATTAAAACAGCTATCAACATACCTGCATT
The DNA here is from genome assembly GCF_030028575.1 of Malurus melanocephalus. NCBI lineage: Eukaryota > Metazoa > Chordata > Aves > Passeriformes > Maluridae > Malurus > Malurus melanocephalus. Next base: position 4,762,651 of record NW_026623246.1, read on the forward strand.
AGAAAAATAAATGCCTCAAGCTACTTTGGAATTATGGATTTGCTCTTAGTGGTCTGCATCATATCTCAGTATTGAAAAGTTAGAACTTCCGGTGATCAAAAGAAAGACTGTAAGCAAGAGTGAGCCTGATGGCTGAAATAACTATTAGTGTATCTTAAAAGCCCTATTCSAGAAAGATTAAATTTACAATTACTTTTCAAAACCAAGAACATGTATAAATGCACTTTTTTAACAGGTTCTATACAATGCAAGTGGATTCCTAGCCAAAAATAGAGATACTYTGCCAGCTGATATTGTGCTGCTGCTGCGATCATCTGAAAACAACCTGACACGACAGCTGGTAACTCATCCTCTCACAAAAACAGGTATTGCTGCTGGTGATCTCCTTAGTTTTCTCTAAYCTTCGTGATGACCACTGCCAGGTTTCATGTGACCACTCACTGATGGCATTATACACATTGTGGCTTAACTTTCCAACCCTAGAATCTATACTGAATGGAGCMCAGCCATCTCAAGCTGCAGGGGAGGAATTGGTCTGGTCAAGTGCCAAGGAAGTGGTAGAGATTCTTTCAGGGTCCTCTCTTCAGGATAGAAGGCCAAGACAGGGAATGGAGTGCATCTCTTGAGTTGAGGACTGAGCATGAGGGATCAGGTGAACCACTGGCCTGTTTTGGACAGAGCATTTATAGATTGCCTCGCTGCAATTTAACTCCAAGTGGTAGAGAACAAAGGTTGGGGCTCCTAACATCTGCTGCAAGGAGTGAGAAGACATTCCTCTATTTCCTCAGTCTTAGAATCCTTTACGTAAYTGATAGGGTCCAGTAGCAAGTTCTTCCTCAAAGAATTTGTGAGTTGGGGGGGAAGAATAAAACTGGCTCTACAGAAATGACTCCTAAGATGTATCTTATTTGAACTATGTATGTCCTCCCTACCACTTTAGGATGATGGGTAAGTCTGCTCACAACCAGTTTGTTGCTGTGTTGTAGAATGCCCTGTGTGATGGCACAGATGCCATACAGTAACTACTTTACAATGTTACTTCCTTGTACAACTACGTGGGAGAGGTRTTTCTAGCAGAACAGAAAAGCTAAATTGAAAGAACCTAAAGGAAATTAAAATGTTATCATAACTTACAGAAGCTRAAGTTTYGGCAAGGCTTCTGTTCTTTACAAARGGAGCTTTGCTAATAGRATGCAAAATTTGGTCTTGAAGTTCTATTTTAAGTGAGTGTTCCTGGGAAAGCACAGACCTCAATGTCCTTGCCTGAACTTTTTGATGTGCTGAGATCTGCTAATATACTAAACTATAATGTCCATAGAGTCAAAGTAATCATACAAATGRTTCCAAGAACTGATCCCAAGTCTCGATGTTTCACAAGGTAACTCTGAAGGCTGTTTTAGTCTTKCTAAATATTTCAAAACACTGCATGTAGACTTTCAAAATTGGCCCAAACGATCCAGCTATAGTCAACTAAAAATTTGGTTTCTGCTCTATGTTATTTATCTAGAATCAGAGGAATTCCAACCCATCTTGCCTATCTCAGGTGTTTCTCTTGGGATGGGAAAGATCTCCTCTGACAGTGCCTCTCTCCACTGAATATAGTGGGGATCCTGTAGACACCTAACTTTCAGACAGCTAAAGTTAGCTGTGAGTAATCCTCTCTTWCTCCTTCCACCCTGTGATATTCAGTTGAACCCAAGGGAGCTTTAGCCCCTGATATCATCACATAATATAGGATGCATTAGCTCACCGTGACACATATTTGCAGCTATTGTTCCAACTCTTATCCACCTCTTCCTGATAGCAGCTGAGCACAGAGAGATATAGGCTCTCCCAGAGGTGTTAGGGTTTTAGCTGAAACAGTGGCAGTATGCAGAAATTATTACGGTTTATCAACAGAGAGACACGATGGAAAGCTCAGCAGAATTTTCATTATTCCTTTAAAAGATCWATGTCTGTAAAGTGTGCCAACACATCTTGTCCTTCAAAGCCATCATAATGAAGGTATTGCCTGATTTAGAATTCCAAAGTTACAGCCTTAAGACTGTGTCTATGCTTGTAAACCAAATAGAGCCAAAAGCTGAAACACTCGCACAGGAATGCTCATTCTGATTAATTGGTGGAATGCCTCCCTGGGACAGTTTTGGTCCATGTCAGCTAGTAACCTCCCATAGATACCCAGCTACACTTCAAGGCACTACACAGGCCAGTGATGGTTTCCAGCTAGCTTTATTTTTACCAGGGGGTTGAAAAAGTAGTGGAGTGGAGAGTTATAAGCTTGAGTCACGTCACATCACTTTTCCTCAGGGCCAGATAAGGGTACTAGCAACTTTTCTTTTAAATAATATGTAGCATTAGAACTAGAATAGTACAATAACATTCTCAGGATAAAACCACATAGATGTTCTCAAATGTATCTTTCTTACCCTCTACATCAGTCTGTTTATTTTTTTATCTAGAAGATAACATATGAGCTGAAGGAGAAAAAATCATCCTGTTCCATGTTCATGCAGCTTCTTCAGAGCTTGTTCAATCCCAGGGGTTAAAGGGGAAATGAGGACATACCCTGAAAAAACTCAACAACCTTCATAATCATAAGGGTGCACTAGGGGCATGAATAAGGTTGTTCAGCATCGTTCTTCATTCAGATGAGATATAAGCACTTTGATACGTTGCTTCTTTCACCTTCCCACAGGTAACCTGGCACACACTAAAAGCAAAACTACAATCAGTTACCAAATGTGGACCTCTCAAAAATCAATCAGTCATACAAAGGTAAGAAGACTAATTTTATGATTCTGCATTGAAGCCTAATTTATACTAGAAAGGCAGTAGTTGTTTCGGTATTAAAAGTAAGCAAGTAACCCCTTCCTTGGTTTTTCTCCCTCTCCTATTTTCTTTTCTGTTTAGCTGGATATCTTTGTGTTGTGCAATTCATATTCCTTCCGTGAGGTAAAAACCTAACATTTCCCTTCTTTCTGGATATAGTTGTATAACAACTTCGGGGAAAAAARWRSTATTTCCCRGCTGTATTGTAGCAAAAGGAGACATTAAAATATTGATGTGGAGTATAGCCACATACATTAGAGAAATACCAAATTAACAGTGATGATGAAATAACAAACAGGACCTCAGACAYTGTCTGGTTATTTGTGGCAGTTATTAGATGCTCTGTTATCAAATTGTGCCCTTTGTGTGTGAATGTTTGTGTATTGTGTAGCAAAGTATTGGTGTAACTGGTTTGTGCTAGTGATCATGCTGTAACTTTCGCTATTTAGAATACTTTTAAAATTATTTATGTTCTCTGAAGTGTGCTTTCTTGGGACATTGGAAAGGGCACCACAGGCTAACTAGAGATAAAAAGTGCAATTCTTTTTCTTCATCTTTCTAGAATGAAGGAGGAGATACTGGACATCATCCAAGAGAGACAACCAGCATGAAAACACAGACAGTTGCATCTTATTTTAGAGTAAGATATCAGATGTTTTWATAAATATTTCTAGAGTACAATATATGTTTATTCTTTTACTCTTTGAAATGCACCTGTTGAGTTAGAGTCAGTAGTGATCCGTTTAGAGTTTGTGAACTGCATATATGGTGCAGCAGTCTGTTCAGTACAAATATCTTGAGGTGATTTTGATGCTTCATCTTTAACTGAACTCAATTACAGCCAAATTGCTCTCATGATGATGTATGATGATCAATATTAATCTTTCACTTGCTTGTTTTTCCACCAAGGAAGATAAAGGCAGATTGGCATTAGTGGTAAAGTTTTCTTTAAGAGTTTAAGGAAGAGGGCAAAGTATATTGGAAGCAGGAGCTCCAGAGAAAGTTCTTGATGGTCTCTGCACAGAGTTCATCCTTGTGGCTCCTTCCACAGTGCTTTGGACCTTCCCAAGCACTGGCTGTGCTCCTGGTCCTGCAATAGAAAATTGCAAGGAAGAGCATCCTTTCCTTTGAAGTGGTGCAGAGAGATGGTTCTGCTCTGAATTTCCAGCTCTTATTTAGTCATCTCTCCCAGCAAAACATAAAGTGGCTGAGGGAATGTTCATGACAAATTTGGCACACAACTCAAAGGAATACTAAGTTTGCTGACAATATGAAATTGGGAGGAGCTKTCAACTCCCTCAAGGGATGAGAGGCCCTTCAGAGAGACCTTGACAAATGAGAGCTCTGGGCAACCACCAACCACATGAACTTCAACAAGGGCAAATGCCAGATTCTGCACCTGGGACAGGGCAATCCTGAGTGTGTGTATGGCCTGGGGAATGAGAGGCTGGAGAGCAGTGCCATGGAAAGGGAGCTGGGGGTCCTGGTCCATGGCAAGTTGAACATGGGTGAGCAGTGTCCTGGTAGCCAGGAGGGCCAAGCAGGTGGGGGGCCATCAGGGACAGCATCACAGCCGGGCAAGGGAGGGGATTGTCCCGCTCTGCTCTGGGCTGGGGCGGCCTCRCCCTGCATATTGTGTGCAGTTCTGAATGCCACATTGTAAGACATTCAAACATTAAAGAGCATCCAAAGGAGGGCTATGAGGATGGTAAAGATTCTGGAGGGGAAGCCTTATGYTGAGCAGCTGATCACTTGGTTTGTTCAGCCTGGAGAAGAGGAGACTGATGGGAGACATCATAGTGACYTTCAACATCCTCACAAGGGGAAGAGGAGGGACAGGTGCTGATCTCYTCACTCTTGTGACCAGTGACAGGACATGAGGGACGAAATGCGGCTGTGTCAAGGGAGGCTTAAGTTGAGTATTAGGAAAAGGTTCCTCGCCCAGAGAGTGKTTGGGCACTGGAASAGCTCCCCARGGAAGTGGTCATARCACCAAGCCTGACAGAGTTCAAGAAGCATTGGACAACACTCTCARTCTCATGGTGTGACTCTTGGGATRTCCTGTGCAGGGCCKGGAGTTGAACTTGATGGTCCTGATGAGTTCCCTCCAGCTCAGTATATTCTATGATTTTACAACCCATAACAGTTTATTTACATCTGTGTCAAAACAATAAGGAGCCAGACCTCTCTTGTAGATAAAATTGCACAGCTTTGTAGACTGTGAAGGATAACTTCAGTTTAGGTATCACAGTGGTCCAAAGCTGCATAGTGTTCTAATATTCTAGATGGAAAAAAATTTTGAATCTCATTTAAACTTGATGTCTATGATTCAGTGCATTAGGAGCACTTCTAGYGTTAGAGGCTGCAAATGTGTTAATTATATTTACACTTCCCTGATACTCTTTTCTGTAGTGGAAATCCTTTCTCAGTTTATGATAGTTAATGCTCTTAAATGAAAATGCAGCTTCAGCCCTTCTGGTTTACTCATACACAGAAATCTAAGGGTGGCTGAGAAAAGCATATGCCACCTCAGACTGTGTGGAAAAAAAATATCCATTAGCGTGTCCTACTTGTTTGTGTTCACTTGGCACACTAGTGATGGAGCTAATTAAGCACTTTGCTGCGTGGTGCAGCTTCTGTCCAGAATGAAATTGCACATTTTAATAGGAAACATATGGCTCTTGACGTCCTACATGGGTTTCATGTAACCAACCCCACTGCTGAGCTCTATTTCCTCCTGGCTGCCTCTTTCTGTTGAGTCAGGTTGGATCTTGAGGAATGACCCTCTTCATTTGTGTTTTAATAAGTTCCTCCCACAAAGCAATTTTCAAAAACACCAGTCAAGATTGTTTACAGTCAGATTCCCCTCAGCTGGCATGGGGACCTRCAGGATGCATCCCCTCTGCTAGCCTGGTACCCTGGTGAGGTGGGAAAAATGCAACTTTGAAATTGCGATCTTGTGTACTTCTWATATTTCTCTCCTCAAAAGTTTCCTCTTGACAGGGCAATTATACCCTCGGAATACAATGAGCAGGACATGCTGAGATCAGAGCAGTTCAACCAGCCCTTCTTCTGGGGTGGCCTTAGTTTCCCCCAGTCAAATGAAGGAATTGAAATATTTACTGGCTTGCTGCTGTTCCACTTCCCATCCATAGATGGATGTTTTCTGCCTGGGTGAACAAGGGTCTTCAAATATATAACAAGAAAATAAAGTGGGCTCTAATTACCTGATGAAACTCCCAGACAAGCAAATAAATGTAAGGAGTGTTAAGTGTTCTGTCATGTGTTGGACATCATGGAAACCTGTGAGAATGTCCTGAATGAAGTTTGGTACATTTATTTGGAATCTCAGTGTTTCTCTCAAGTACACACCAGTATCTTAGAGCTCTTCTCGAAGCTAGAATTGTTGTTGGGTCATTTTCTTCATCTTCTCTTAAAGTACCAGCTTAATGAAATGTAAATGRTTTTGGACATGATTCTGATCACATGAAATAAAATTTCTGTTTCACATGGACTTAGATACAAGTTTTATAAACATCCAGGTGACAGATCTCTCGTTACTTTTTTTCAGTATTCTCTGATGGATTTGTTATCCAAAATGGTCGTTGGCCAGCCTCATTTTGTCAGGTGCATCAAGCCAAACAATGACCGGCAGGCAAACAAGTTTGACAAAGAGAARGTGTTGGTTCAGCTGCGTTACACAGGAATTCTGGAGACAGCAAGGATCCGAAGACAGGGTTATTCACATCGTATACTCTTCGCTAACTTCATAAAACGGTAACCTCMACGTGAAGAAGCTCTTTTCTCTCCTACAATTGCTGTCCAGTGTTAGTTAAGCATCAGCAGGGTTTTTGGCATGATCTTTGGGGAAAAGTGCAAAGACATTTCCTGTTACAAAGAAGGTTACAGACTGGATGGCCAAGAGTAGTTCAGGCACAGGATTAGTGACCTGTTTGTGATGGGTAGGGGAAGATGATGCATCTCAGGATGATTTTTCAGGCTCCCTGAGCTTTTGAGTTTACTTACTCAAAAGTTTACTTGCTTATCATCTGMAAGTTGCTTGTTTTAGAAATTTAATGCTTCAAATTGAAGCTAAGAAGTTGGAGTCACAGCATTCAAGGAAYACCACAGTTTCTCTAGCTCCCAACCTTCAGCACTGAGCAGCATCTGCTTCTGCAGGGTAGATGATAATTTGGGATTTCTAGTCTAGGGCTGAAAAAAGTTCATTGAGTGCATAGTGTTGTTTAAAATATAATTCCTAAATATTAGTCCCTTGTTAAGAGGCAGAGCACTGAACTCAGGAWGGTCAGGAAGGTTTTATTCTTCCTCCACACCCAAAATCTATATTTCTATCTCACAAATAAAGACCCTGAGTATTTGCCTCAATTAGAAGAGAGGTATGTGGAGTGTAGATCTTAACAGGGAAGAAGCRGGCACCATCTATTCAGACAGAATCACTTAAAAGAAATAGTCCAATAGAAAAAGAGAGCAGAGCAGAATGCTGCAGGTGCATGAGATGAGAGTGGAACAGCAAAGGGATGCTTTTATAGCGCTGTTTCTGGAAGAAATAATCCTGGGACTGTTGCTGTTTTGGAAGAGTGAAGCATGGGAAAAGGTAGCTATCACTACAAGATGTGCTGTAGCTTTTGGTGGCARCTTTTKATAAGGAAAAAAAACCCCAAACTAAACTGTTCAGGTAAAAAGAGAGGAAAGCAGTGCACATAATGGGGTAGCTCTCCAGAGAGCATGCCCCTGATTACAGTGAGCCAGGTCAGATCCCTGGCACTGAAGACATGGCCCTCAAATGAAAAGGGATTTTTTTTTWATTAAATTTCTGTCTTCTTATTTTGGGTTTGTTTTTTTTTAATAGTTGACAGTTACAGATAGACCTGAGATAATGGCAACATTATTTTGTTATAATAAAAATAAGCCAATTCATTGTGTTAAAAAAAAAAAAAAGAAAGAAAAAGGAGCTGTGGATGATAACGGAGAAACCGACATTTTCTCTTTTTTATTATTCCATGAGCAAACTGTTACCATCATTTAAAGCTGGTAAACCCAGGCTTTGTGTATAAAGGCTGAATAACAAGAAAAAAGCCATAATGTGCTGTCAGGAAGCACACATAATTCATGTAATTTTCTTAGACTAAAAGACCCAAGATGGATATGGTTCATTTTGTTATAGAGCATTTTGAAAAGTCCTGGAACAAACAAGGACTTTTCTATCCAGCAGCTGAGCTGGTGTATTACAGGTAATTTTTAAGAGTGARCACCGTGACCTCTTTTCCTAGTCAGAATTAATTCTGAGTAATGTGTTTGCTACCTTAAATGCTTACAGATGACAGRTCACAATGGCACTAACATGTTCCAAAAGAATCTGCAAAGCTGTTTCCAAGGAGGTAACAAGAGCTGGGATGCATCTCAGATCATATTAAGTTGTTCCAAGGTAGATGGTCTAGCACATAAGATATGATAGGAAATTTTCATGAAATTTCTAAATATTAAATAATATAATTTAGGCAAAAAAGCTTTTAAAATMATTTTTATTTTATTTTTATTTTGCCACTGAAATCGCTTTCAGAGAATGTAGAGAGCAGGAAAGAAATGGTGTACTACTCTACTTGGGTTGAACCCTTTTAAAAACCGTCTGGTGTTGATATAGAATTAAAAAACTCTCCAGRGTGTGCAATATGTCACTCATCCACTTTTGATTGAGTTTTTCAGTACAGTGTATAAATGACTGCACTTTCCTTCATATGCTGTTTTGGTTTTTTCTGTGCTATGTTTTCTTCCATGCAACTGTTTTTCTTATTGGAACAAATTGTTTAAATGTATTTGCATGTATTACCCTCCATTAATCAAATAAATAATCATGCATTTGTCTTTAGGTATTACCTCATCTGTTACAAAACAAATGATGATCCTCCAGTCAGCCCAGAAACCTGTGCTGCCATTTTGGAAAAAGCCCACCTTGACAACTGGGTTCTTGGAAAAACTAAAGTAATTTTTTAATATCCTGTATCTTTATCATTGCAGTATGCCATTGTTAACATGTTAAGCAATTTGTTTTCTTGCCCATTTGGTTGGAGTAGYTCTTGGTCTCTGTTCTTTTTAAAAAGCAAACTCCTTAATATACACCARGTATGTGTTGGCAACCACTGTGCTGGACTCATTTTTCAGGATTTACATGAGTTTCATGCATGATAAATGCAATTTAGGAAATAAACAATGTTTCAATTTTAAAATTGGAAAGTGGAGAAATTGAAGGTTCCAGATTTGGATCACATTTATGTAATGTACATTAAATTAGTGAGGTTAACAAAACTGTCATCCTGTAGTTTTGAAACAGATTTAGAGTTACAGACTGAAGGTTTGCACTGGAACTTTAAAACATCTTCCTATACTAACATTAATAAGCAGGGACTGACTAAAGATACTGAAGAGAAGAGTAAGGTAAGCTAATATCCCAAATGAAAATGCTATCTCTAACAAGAATGATCCTTTAGGTACTAGTGCTGAAGAGTCTGTTCACCATTTGAAACCAGCTTGTAGCTCTTGTTGATATTAAATAGATTGAGTGAATAAAGGGCCCAGGAGGGTAACTGAAACTTTTGTTTGTTTCTCTTTTTAAGGTATTCCTCAAATACTATCACGTGGAGCAGCTCAATTTAATGCGGAAGGAGACAGTTGACATGATTATTTTGATTCAAGCTTATGTAAGAGGGTGGCTGGGTTCAAGGAGATACAAAAAGATAAAGGARCAAAGGGAACAAAGTGCTATTAAGATACAGTCAGGTAATAGATTTAAAAYGTTTAACATTTTGCTTAAAGCTAGTGCATGTGTACAGTTGATAGATGAATGTGCATGCTGGATGTGGATTTTGCTCTTTTCCTGCTGTTACATTTGACAAAATATCTTACACTTGGCCATATCTGTTCTTATGAAGAAAARTTTCTTTTAACCAGGTTATGACAATCTCTTTACTGAAATTACATTTATCAATGTTACATTTAAAAGGCAATTTTAAGAAGGGAAGGATGTGATTKCACAGATGATACCCTTACTAATAATAATCTGGCATGCACTGACAAGGTTGTATAATATAATAATGAAAATAAAATATATTAACTGTGCTAGATAATAAGGCAAATTACMCTGTTGATGGAGGCATCAACTGAACTTTTTAATACTTTCAAACATCATCTTATTTTACATTCTGATTCTATTGTGTTTTGTATTAATTTAATTCGTAATAACTTCACTCACCAGAAAGTGCAGTTTTTATGTAGATTTACTATTTGTGCTTGTTTGTCATGTTATTTAAAAGATAAAGCCTGCAAAATATTTATGAATATTTTAGTAGAAGTCTGTAATTCCAACTTTTTTTTATTATTATTCTTAGAGCCTTTTTTGTCCATAGTGGTTTACTTAATTTTAACATTTCTTTTCAGCTTACAGGGGGTTTGTTGCTCGTAAGGAATACAAAAATGCAAAACATATTAAAAAAGTGGAAGAATATATTACCAGATTTCAAGCAAGTAAGAATTGTTTGCTTTCTTGGCTTTTAACATGCTATCCGTACACAACACGTTGACCCAAACTCTCGCTACACTTATTGTCTATGCTCATTTGCATATTCTGAGGTATATTTTGTCTATTAAATATCCGTATATAGTGGCTGAAATGGGTCACTGTATTCTGTTACCTGTGCCTCACAGTGGTTTGAGGCACTTTCCACTGCTCTGAGATGGGATGCTCAAACACCATAGCAAACCTTGCCACTCTTGGTCTGAGATATTGAGGTACTATGGTTATTTTGGGTATTTTTGAAACCCACACGACTCTGTCTGCATATTGTATGTATGTATGCTGTTCCATTAGGAAYAGGGTTTCTTCTGTATCAGTAATGSTTGTATTTGAGAAGACTGCAAGCTGTTATTTCACTCYTGTCTTTCTTTCTAGCCCTGGCTTTGTTTCTCTTTTGCAGCCATAATGACCCTGGGCCCAGGTGTTGCTATGGGACAGATCTTTTTCCTCCCTGTGTTTTGGTCTCCCCTGTCCCTGCAGAGACATCCCCAAGCCAAACACAGGCTAGACAGCTCTGAAATGRGGAGCAATACAGCTGGAGAGACCCAGGGCTGAAGGCCAGATTGAATGGGGCTCTGAGCATCCTGATCTAGTGGAAGGTGTCCCTGCCCATGGCAGGGGAGTTGGAAGTAGATGATCTTTAGGAGTCCTTCCAACCCAAACCATTCTATGATTTTATGGTCCTATAAAAACAGCTGGCACAAATCTGCACAGCATTTTCAGTAATTGCAGAAGTGGCAATCCAAATATAAGCTAGTGGTGCCAGTACCCAAGCTCTCTAGATTTAAACAACCTCAGATACAYCTTCATGAATATTTTCCACTACCAGCACTGGTTTTAATGATTGTCAGATTCATCTGTTAATTGCACTGGGCCAGTGTTAGTGTGTACTGAAGACCACTTCACTGCAGTTTGTAGAACTTCATCAGTGTAGAAAACAATCTCAAACCAGCATAAAATCCAGTAATGTCCCAAAAATTATTACACATCTGGATGTTGACAATTATATTTGGATATTTAGCAAATGCMAAAGTATAAATTTACCACTTCACCCTGTTGATATCCCAAATGTTTTCTTTGTCCACCTTCTCTGTCATGTCTGCAGTTTCATTTCAACTTTTTCAGTGCACAAGAAGCCAAAACTAAAATGAAGTCCATTTTTACTTAGCTCTCTCTGTTTTCACCCCATTTATTTCTAAAGCAATACAAAACTCCTCTTCCAGTTTGAAAACAAAGCTTAGACAGCCTCATAACAACAATCTCATAATAAACTTCTCAGAGAACTCCAAATGTGRACCAGAATAGTCTGAAAAGACCAGATGTAGCTTATGTTGGCATGTCCATTGACAACATAACTTGATTTGTTTCAAAATAACTCCTGTTGAGTTGTTTTTATATGAAAATGGAAAGAGAATTGGCTCAGAAATCAAGAAACTCAAGAAGTATTCTGAGTGCTTTACAATTTTCACTTTTCTAAGGCCCTGTCAGACTACAAWATAAAATCCAATTATGTCACTTCCAAAAAGTATTTGTTTCTTTATCCTATATCCAATTATCAAGGTGTAATTTATGCCCATTTTATATGGTGATTCTTACACTGAATGRCTGCAGCTAGAGGAGCCCAAGCTGGTYTAAGTTATGAGTGKGGARTGCTAAAGCACATAAAATTCAGCASTAAGTTACATGAATGTGTTAGAACAGGCTGCTTATGCTCCCTTCTCATTTTTAAGTGAGCTTGAACTTTTCTCTGTGATGCAAAACACTCAGCAGAGTTGAAGAGTCCCAATATCTACCATGTCCACAGGGTATTTAAATCACCTGAATCCACTATCCCCCTACTCTTGGTACTGCATTTGGAATTAGAGTTCAACAGAAATATTTCAACAAAACACTGTRTTCTTTTATTTTGCCAGGGATTAGCGGATTTGTGCTGAATCCCTGAAATTGCAGATTTGTCCAAATCACAGCACTGTAGAGGCTGTGTCWGTTCCCATTAGGAAATTATTTACAGGTTCAAAATTTTTTGAAGCAACATTCTGAATGCAGTTCAGTTTCTGAATAAGACACTTCAGTGTAGATCTCTAAATGCAATTTAGGTGTCTAAACTGCTGTTATAGTCAGTAGAGCCTAAGGTTTGGTTAATTTTTTTCAAAATCAGCAAATGCTCAGCTCATTTGCCCTCATACTGGTATTTAGTGTCATTGGAGGTGCCCTGGTTATCTTGTCTGGCCTCCAGTTTTCTTTCACGTGGTGGACCAAACTCTTCCTCTCCAGAAACTCTTCCCATCTGTCCTTTCTTTCCGCCAGCTCCATGTAGATTCTGTGCTATCCTGGAGCTTTTCAGATGGCACCAGATACCAAAGTGCTGCCAACTGCAGCAMRGCCCCAGTGACCCTCAGCACCTCCRTGGCTCAGGGACAGCCAATGTTTGAGTCCTTCTTTCTGGTTCAGACCAGAAACTTTAACTTGTGCCTCCCACCAAGCACAAGTAGGGAGATTCCTTGCCACAGTGCACCTGGTTACTGTGGAGCTTAGCAAATCTTTCATACTGACTTTTTCATTTTGAGTAATGAGTCTTTGCCGAAGGAGTGTGAGCTAAGTCTTCTGTAACTGCTGAGCTATAAAATTTTCAGTTTCTCTCTGATCTATTGAATGTTCAGCTAATTCCAAGCCTGTGCCAGTTGACAGCCTGGTAATCTCTGTAGACTGATAATAAGGCATTTCCCAGGGAAATGAARGACAGAGTCAAATCAATTGCCTGAATCAGGCAAAGCAGGTATATGAAGCTCAGTGAAGTACTGTGTTCTAGAGGCACTTCTATAGCTCTGTGTTTCTGTTTTATTCTGCATCTTCTTATATTTTCTCTACTCCAATAAAATATGAACAAAGAGCTTGTTTGTATCCTCATGTAGAATGGGTACAGCGTTCCAAAATCTAAAAAAAAAATCTCATGGGAATAATTTCAGATGAAACATAATCATAATAGGCACCCTGCTCTGTATTTCCTTATTAGCTTTTGTTTAATGCTGTTAGCATTTGMCTGTCTGGAATGTGTGTGACACTCATTGCTTGTTGCCTAAGGTTGTTTTGCATTACAATTTGTATCAGTTGCCAGAGGATTCTTACTCAGGAAGAAGAGAAAAGAACTAACTGAAACAAGAAACAAAGCAGCAATAACAATTCAGTCTCACTACAGGGGATATAAGGAGAGGAAGGTCTTCAAAAGCAGGAGGTAGTGTTATTTTCTCTTATGTCACTCAAATGTGTCCCTTTCCAGTAATTACACTACTGAATAGCAACATTATAAGGTAGCAGTGGGGCAAAGTAGGATTATTCTAGATATGTATGCTGAGGTAATGTATATTTATGTGGAGGTTTCTTATGGCAGTAGCCAATTTTCTCGTCTTTTCAAGCCCAAGGAATAAAGGCATATTTAGGGGAAAGATCWACAATACTGTACTTACCTGTAATATTAATGTATCCTGTAGATGAGTCTCTTTTTGGAATTAGCTTGTAATAAAAAATATTCAGACAAGAGTGAGACAGATGTCTGCAAGGAACTTTGTTAAGTCACTGTTTGAGGTAAGCAAAGATGATGACAGAGGAAAATCAGAATACCTTGAGGATTGTGTGTATTTATACATTCTTGAGGTACTATGTTTTYGTTAACATTTAAGTTAATTCTTTACTGTTTTATCAGCCCTCACACAGCCTAGATTGTCTGCCTGGCAATTTTCTGTGAAGTTTAACAGGGATGTCCCTTTTCACTTAAGAGATGATGATGTTTATGATAATAATATCAAGCCTTTTCACTTTAAGAGATAATAATAACAACAACAGAAATTGCTATCTTCAGTTCCAGCTATATGCACTAAATCTTTCTCAAGTTGTGATGTATCAAATTGCCAGTTAGTATACAAAGACCGCCAAAGGTAGTTGGAAAGTTGTCTCTATTCATCATCTTCTTCAGATGTAATTTTTGCCCAAAACTCTGTTGCATGCAGGGAATCACTCAGAAAGCAAGAAATTGAAAATGCAGCATCAATTAGCAAGGAGGAAAATGATGAACTTCAAGATCCTGAGGAAAATCCAACTGAAATGAAGAGTGCCCTCCCTAGCACTGAAGAAGAAGCAGCTGCCATAGCAGAGGATGAATTATCTGCTGTGGAATTCCTTGAAGCACAACTGCAGCCAGCTCAAAATGAAGCAGTGGAAGAAATGGCAAGCGAGGGGACCCAAGATGAAGCTGATGCTGTCAGTGACAGCATGTGCTCTGGGTACAGTGACACAGGGAATGTACAGGAGCAAGAAAAAACAGCTACTGAAGRAGAGGCAGCTTCAGAGAAGCAGAACCCTGCAGCAGAAGAGGCTGGTGAAAGTGAATGTGAGGAAGAGGACTCTTTGGAAGAGTTACCCAGCAAATCTTCTGTAAAAATCTCAGCTGAACCTAGACCCCAGCAAGAGCAAGATAATCAAGACACACTCAGGGCAGACTGGCAAAATCAAGAATCTGCCGTGGTCCAGCCCAGGACTGACAGGGATGTGGAAAGAAACCACCTAAAGCGTGAAGCGGGGACGCCTACAGGAGGTAAAGGCATTACAAGAARAGAGTCACTAAGAAGAGGCTCGTGGAAGCAAGCTGAAGCAGAAAAACAAGGCTCAGAAGACAAAGAGAAGGCAGCAGTGGTAATTCAGAGCAATTACCGGGGTTATAGAAGGCGGGGACAACTSAGGAAAGAAGGGAAACTACCTTGCAAAAGTCAAGCGAAAACARTAAAGGAGCCGACAGGAGCAATACACATTCAAAATAACAATCCCCAAACAACAAAAGGTAGGGAAAGCACCAGTACAGAGGCTGAAGACTCTAAGACAYTCAAGGGAGACTCAGAGAAAGAGGCTTGTGATTTAGCAGCCTTTTCACGACAGGTAAGAAGCTTGTAAGCAATATATGTTGAGCATAATACTTTAAGCAATGACAGAATAGCAAAGTTATTTTACTGACTTTGATGGCACCAAAGTTTTGCTCTCTAAATTAAGAGATTTTGTGTGTTCTATAACAATGCATATTTTGATCWGCAAGAGAAAATAGCCTTTTCAGGAAGGAAGAAAAGACAAAGAGCGCTGGCAAAAATAATATTAATAGATTTAAGTTAAATGCAGAAGCTTTGCCTTTGTTGAAATGTTTGTTTACCCATCAAGGWCCCTAATTCAGTAAACATGTGAAATGTTCCTATAAATGAAACTAAAAGTGCTCTAGCAATGTCAGACACTCACACACATGCAGAGAAGTATGCCTACAGCTGTGGAAAAAATCTTGCATCAGTAAGGCACCATCTGCTCACATGTGTGAATCAATATGAAGCAGCTGTAGGACTGGACTGAAGTGTGAATTTCCTATGTATCTTTTTTTCCCCATCTCCATTTTTTTCAAGAGATGAGGAGGTAAATGTGGTAGGGGTGTACACTGAAGTAGATGGAGTAATGCCTTTTAAATGAATCCACTATTTTATCTTTGATTACCTTGGAACATGTATACGTATTTCTATAATAATGTAAAAATGTATTTTTCAGATATCAAAATTATCTGAAGATTAYTTAGCCTTGCAGCAAAAACTGAATGAAATGATATTGTCCCATCAGCTGAGACCTGTGATGCTGTCCAAAGATAAGCAAGCTAATGGCCGGCTCTCTTCTCATGTTTGTCAGTCAGGTAATGTTTAACCTTACTGTGAGCAGAATTCTCRTTTGTAAAAAGGACTGACAAGAAGCTACTCCTGGTCATGTTCTTACAGGCCAGAGAAGTAGCAGATGAATTAACTCTGGCTGCTCATATTACTCAGGCTGTGTATTTTTGTACTAAGCTCCATATCAGTACATGGCTGGAACACAGTTTCCAGAGAAATATCCAAGCTTGGTTGGGATTTATGTATTTACCATTTTTCTTGGTGTTTTGTTTCAGTGTTGCTTAGGATTGCTCAATGAATCTTTGTGAGACCTAGACGTAGAATCTCTAGGAATATTTTTATTTGGTAAAAATTCCGTATTGGCTCCTTTTAACTCATGTGTCATTCAGCTGTGTGTGCTATTCGTAAGATATGGGACTATGCTTTAAAAGCAAAACTGTTTTTTAGGTAATATATCAAACCATTTACTAATGTCTAACACATATATGCTGAGTAAAGTTTTGGCTATCCAAAAATGCAACTGAGGTTATTCAAAACTGGTAACTCTTAACCATGTTGGTGGGTATGTCCTTAAAATTGCAAGTAAAGCTTTATTAATATTTGACTCACACACTTAAGAGGGTGTGATCTCTAGAAGAACACTCCAGAGTTATTTATATTCCAGTTTACATGGGCAGTGAAGGTTCCCAAAATKCAAGCATGCTTGGAGCATCTTGGGTGGCAGTGGGAAAGAGTACCAGGACAATAAAGAGGACATGGGATTCTAAGCATGCTGATCATTAAAAYCTGCCCCAGCAACAGGACCACAAASAACTGATTGAGCTGCTCAAGCCTCTTCTTTTGGAATAGATGCAACAGGGAATTTCCTCAGCCCRTGTCCTGGGCTGCAGATGTGGAGGGAGATGAGGGTAGATGTGGCAGATAACTCGCTGTGTCTCCATTTCTGCAGCAGAGCTTGTGTGAGCTCACTGCACTGCCTCTGGGAAGAGCTGGGATAAGATCTAGGTCTGTCTCTCACTGCCCAGAGCTAGCTGTGCTATTTTCATTATAACATTGTGGATTCAGCTGTCATGTGTGATGAAACTTCTTTCTGTTCCCACAACTACATTRAAAAGATCTTAAAACTACTTCAATCCTGTTTTGGAGTCCTCTCAAATGGGCAAGCTGCTAAAATGAGGGCTTGTGTTTACACCTCTAAGGGTAAACTGGTAGGTGATCTGTGTAGTTCAGCCTGTTTCCAAGACCAAAGTCTGCAAGAGAAAAGAAATCAGAAATGGAAAACTAAATGCTATAATCTTTCATTAAACACAGAGCAATTTGTGGCTGCCATTAATGGTTTTGTACTGAATTCTCTATTAAAT
This sequence comes from Malurus melanocephalus, assembly GCF_030028575.1. Taxonomy (NCBI): domain Eukaryota; kingdom Metazoa; phylum Chordata; class Aves; order Passeriformes; family Maluridae; genus Malurus; species Malurus melanocephalus. Next base: position 4,780,113 of record NW_026623246.1, read on the forward strand.
GCTGCTGATTTTTTGACAAGCTAAACCCGATAAATTAAAAATTCATGCTTTGGAAAGTAACTCTTGGTTCTAATACATGTGCAACAGAAGCTAGAGAAAAGAGAGAAAGGGAATATACAAATCCCTGTTTTATCAGTTAAAGATCTCATCACTTGCATGAGTGAACCAGGTRAAAATGTACCAGTATGTTCCTCCAGGTGCAAAATGCAGTGAAGTCCCCCCTTCACACTCCTATTAATATAAGTAGCTTTACAGGAGACAAAAGCTTTCCAGGGTTTGTCACCTGTGMATCCAACCCTTCCTAAAGGGGTGACCATTCAGCCGCTTCACTTCCCTTTCTCTTTGAAAATATCGTGCTGCTGTAAAACCCTATGGTGCCACAGTGCAGAAGTTTTCCAGTGTTAAAGTGTGCTAACAAGTCCACTGAAAACTTTCTTGATGTGGAATGTGAACCTTCTTTTACTACACTTGAATGCAATTCACATGACAGGAAAACTTTCCAGCTATGACCAATGAACAACACAGTGAAGACAATACACTGCAGTAATTCCATAGTTTGCCTTTAAGCCAGTAGGCAACTGGCTTTATCACAAACCTGCATTGTCTTAAGTAGATGTTTATTATAGCAAATATGATCTAACTAGATGTAGACAGTATTTAAATAACAACATCCTGTTTTCAGTTCATTTAGGTTTGTACTGTCTAAAACACATGAGTTGCCAACATTTTGGATATCATACTTTCTTCCTGTATGCAATATAGTAAAATAACTACAAAACTCCCMAAGATTTGAGGTAATGTACTGCTAAAGTGAAGCAGGTAGATGTGGTGATCCACTGCCTTATTAACAGGGAGGAACCTTCCTGTCTTCCTGCCTACATTATGAGTTACAGTAGGATTTATAGACACTCATTTAGAGAAAGATATGCTTTTACTGCAGCTTTCCCTCTATAGCTACTTTTCCTGTCCTACTCTTACAAAKGCAGGGATTGTTGAGCTTTAGGTGTTCTTTAAATAATGTGGTATTTACCTATTTGTAATTACTTTGGTAATTTACATTTATTTACCCTTTTTCATCAGCTTCAAACTTTTATATGTTGTTTTACTGCTATAGCATATGAATTATATTTTATTGCTAGATAGGAAAGCTTGGCTGCCTTTGTCTGTGGGTAGGTGGCCATTATGCAGCATGAGAACTTACCACTTCTTCTGATTAAAATATTTCATTACATTCATTTCATTACATTACCCATATAAGGGGAGGAACTGAGGGACAACTGACAGCRTACTGTGACAAATGCTCACATTTTGAAAACCGTTTGTTTGTTTGGTTTTCATAAAAATGCTAAGCTTTTTGCTTAAAGAATATATGAGCAAAAGGTTAAATTAATCTTAAATCCACAAGGTTAAGTTGTTCTTAAATTAATTTCTTTGTGTTTACAAAATGTGTAAAGCGAGCTGCACACAGTTCCYGGAATAAACAAAATTCCCTGTGGCTAGAATTTCTGAGTAGGTTATATTTGGTTGCATGCTTTCAGCCAAATGTGATGGCTGCACCSCAGAACTGCACCTTTGGACTTCTCRTGAGCCTTGGGTTGCTGTGGTGTCACAACAGATGCTCAAATGGCTGCTGTCAAAATTTTTGAGCTCAAAGCCTGAAGCGAGGGGAATTTGATCATTATGGAAGCGATTTTTTTTCCAGATGAATCATAGTGCCCATCCTTCTACTTATTAAATGACAGTTCAAGTACAAAATCTCAAGAAGAGAATTTTCTATCTTTAGAATGAAATTTGCGTAGTATGAGGAACCCCAGTGCAGCTGAGGACCTTTTCAGCTAAACGAGACCATGAGACAGGCAGGGTTTTCATCCAGGATTCCTCCTGCTGYAGGCTATCAAAGCACTATTAATGGAAGTTTGATGGGCAGACTTTGCAAGGAAAAGGGAGCCTGTGTAGTGCCGGGTGAGCAGAGCAGTATTCACCAGCCAGACTTTCTTCTTTGCAAGTGAGTGGTCAGCCAGAGAGCACTGAGGTGTGGGACTGGAGAAAAGCAGAGAAGTCAAGCACTGCTGTCTGGTGATTCTCAGCTACTGGAGTGGCCCTCTGGGCACCATACAGCCAGGGTACAGAAGATCTGTGTTGGGAGTTGCTCAGATCCATGGCAGAGCATAAGATTTGGGAGGTTGTGGAAGGGAAGTAGAGTGATTTTCCTTAAATATCCTCTCCTAAAYAGCAGTAATCCCAGGTCACCTGACTTTGAGAAACGAAAGATGCTGGAGTGAGTCCGGAGAAGGGCAACAAAGCTGGTGAAGGGTCTGGAGCACAAGTCCAAGGAGGAGCAGCTGAGGGAGCTGGGGGTGTTTATCCTGGAGAAGAGGAGGCTCAGGGGTGACCTTATCACTCTACAAATTCCTGAAAGGATGGTGCAGCCAGGTGGGGGGTGGCCTCTTTTCCCAGGCAGTCAGGGACAAGACAAGAGGCCRTAGCCTCAAGCTGCACCAGGGGAGGTTCAGATTGGACCTCAGGAGGAATTTCTTTATTGAAAGGGTGGTTAAGCATTGGAATGGACTTYCCAGGGTAGTGGTAGAGTCACCATCCTTGGAGGTGTGTAAGAAACAGCTGGACATGACACTTTGTGCCAAGGTCTAACTGGAAAGGTTGTCAAAGCCTGGACTTTATCTTAGAGGTCTTTTCCAATGTTTATGATTCTGTGATTCTGTGTTAGTGSTGGCCAGAGACTGAAGCTGCTACCCTCAGTGGGGCTGTGGGACTTGGTGTGAGAGCTGTGTTGTATGCAATTGGAAAGTTCTGGTCTCTTGCAGTTTCTACTTCTAGGTCTGTACCAGAGTAATCCCTCTGTCTTTTTCGAGATTGCTAAGAATTTGCAGCCACCGACTGTAATTTCCAAATTAAACATGTTAAACATCCCATGAATTAAAAATACCTAAAAATTACTCACCTATAATGTTGAAGAGCAGTGCTTTTCTCCATGCAAATTCCAAACTTGAGTATTTACATCCTCATGCTGCGTACAATTAGAACAGTAAAAAGGGATGCACATAAATGACGTAAGCAGTAATACCTGTTAGCTTCTCATTATCAAGTCCTGGAATTCCAGTTGCTATATTTACATCTTTTCTGGTTGCYTACAAGTCTTTCTACAAAACCTATCCAACTACTGCTTTTCCTCTTGCTTTTCTTCCTGCTTAATTCTGAGCCTGGCTTTATACTTCTGTCTCCATAAGATGTGGAGCAGCTCTAAATTAAACGTGTAACATTTCACTTAAATGACCTGAAGATGGCTTTGTCTGTTTCTCCAGGTGGCCTAATAAATAGAGGCCTTTCATCCCTTAGATGTTTATCACAGCTGTAACCACACTATTTCTCCAGTCTTCAGTGTAAAATCCGTTGTAAGTCATAGTTAATTTACATTAGCCCCTCCAGATGTTGATCCTTCAAGATTGCTGTCTTCCAAGCTTATCATTGTATGCCGGAATGTGCAGACACAGTTCAACCTAAAGGGTTGTTGATACTGACTCATCTTTATTCAAGCATTTCTTGCTCATCCTTGAATGTTTCAAGCACACACAACTCTCCTTAGTTCCTGTAGTTTGTGGTGGCATTCGGGATAGACATATATATTGTATACACATTTAAGTATATTTAGAGCTTTCAGTGAGGCTAAGTATGAAAGTATTAATATGTTGTGCAATTGAGTGTGTGTGCAACTTAGGTAGGAACCTTTGTGACAGTGCTAAAGGAGCTAGCAGAGATACTGATAAGAATCAAGATTTTTTTTTTCTTAGATTTACTAAACCTTCTTTTAATGTTATCTGGCTGCCACATTGTTCACATGCCTTTCCTGACCCTTAACTCTGTATTTCATTCATTCTCATGGAGAACAACTTTAACTTTCGTTATCGTCACTGGATCAAATGTATGCTTTGACAGTCTGGGCGGGAGAGAGATTCAACTTCCTGGGGATGTTTTAGGGCATGCCTGACATTCACTGTCAAAAGCAAAGCATCTAGGTCMCGAGAGCAAAACCTCTTTTTTTTTGGTTTTTTTTTTTTAATTTTTTTGACTAACCAAGTACTGACTGGATACACTTGGGAAGTCTGAGAAGGAAAATCCCACCCCCGCCCTTCAACCTCTTATTCAGTGTCTTTGTCCTGGTAAACGTTTGCTAAAGGAATGTCTCTGTTGCATGAAAGTTTCTATTTTCCCCTACACATTGCTTCTAAGGCTTGAAGCAGCTCTTCAGGTAGATACAACATCAAGGTGTGGTCTGGCTGCAGAGATGGGAGCCTCAGCACAGTGTTCCAGCCCAGCTCCTTAGCTCTGCTAGTGACTAACTATGACAAAACCTTTAGCAAGTCTCGYTGGGTCTTAGTTTGTGTATCTCATKTACTCTTCTAGTAGGATAGCAATGATAATGCCAACCTGGCTCTTCCAAAGCAGCTTTGACAGCTGCTGTGTGAATGGTTTTWGTACCAGCATTGTAAAATATCTATTTAAATTGCTGTTAGAAGAGAAACATCAGGTTTCCTTTTACACGTAAAGCATGTGGCCAGAACTTGCTAGAGATATTTGAAGTCTTAAGTAAAATGACTTTTTACTTAAGGCTACTCCATTTTTTTTACCCGAGGCCGGGCTACTCCACGTTTACCCGAGTCTGGGCTACTCCATTTTTACCCGAGTAAACGGGTAAGCTACAAGGTATTTTGCTTTGGAGAGACTGGACTTCAATTAAAACCTTTTCTTTGTAATGGAATACAGAAGCAACATAATTGCCCTGTTAACAAATGGATTATTTCATTCCTCCTTTCTGCTTCATTGCCTGCTGCAGAAAGGTATAGTCCATCTGGAAAACAAGCACATCAAACTGACTATATCACAGACTTGTGTATTTAATTCGCACCCCCAACCTTTAATTTTACAAAGTAAATTATTTCTGTATTTATCAGAAACCAACAAAAAAAGCAAATTTTACTTCGTATTATCCAGTTACTACCACATCTGTTAAATTTCAGTAGCAGTGAACACACAAATCTAAGTGCAAAAGGAAATCACAGCTTCACTTTCTGGGGAAACAAATAAAGCAAAACYTTACTGTGTAATTTGGAGGCAAAGCTCAGAAATGCATTTTCAGCCCTATATTTAAGAAGGAACAATGAAGRTCCAAGCTTAGAAGGCTGCCTGCCCCAGCATGATATTTCTGTCCCCTCAATTCTTCTGCACAGCTTATGCATATGTGCAACCCGAGCTGAGATGAAAAGCTTTTCTTTTACTGAAACCTTTATCATTCACAAAATGGTATTTTTTGAATTTAAAACCGGTCTTCTTTGCAGACTGCACACACAAGAAGTATACAAGTAATTTCAGTTGGAATAATTGTAATCTAGAATACAATAATGCTTTATCTGTTTGACATTGATGAATTAAATAATGTAGCAACATATGCAGTGATGAATTCTTAGGGGACAGTAAAAAATCTCTAGGCATTATGAGAGCTTTTTCATTGGGATTTTCCTACAGCCCCCAAACTGGCTTCATTTCTCTACTCATACTTTCCTGCAGTCATGATCTTTGACAACATTTTTGAAAATATCCAACAGACAGGTGTTAGGTGTTTCTATTTAACAGCACTGAATTTTAAGGGATTTTTAAGATAGTGTTTCCTCTTTGAACTCCTGTTGTGTTTAAAAATAAAATAGGGAAGATATGCCTCTTCTCTCTCACAAATGGAAAGTGAGATAACTCCAGGTGGCCCATTTGAAATGCAGCAATGTAACAAGCTATACCTATTGAAATCAAGGAATGTCACTTAAATTTAATACAGATTATTGAAATGAATTTATCGCATCTAAAATTCATTGTTTAATATGAATTATCTGTAACCTGGCTTAGAAAAACACCATTGTTCTCTAAAGTGCAGAATGTTACAAAGATACTTGTTCATTCATTACAGAAGAAGCAGTCTGCCTTTCAGATAAGAAATTAAAACAATAAATGTAATCATTGTCCAACTACAATTTAAATTAACATTATTCATTCTGGCTCCTCTGTATACCCATGACCTTTACAAGCCTTTATTTATCATATGTAACAAAAAACTTAAACAGCTAATTTTGCAGGAGTCAACACTGATGTATTACTGATCGTTTCTCATTTTAAATTATTGTGCTACCTGTTTAATTAAAAAGATGTCTGCTGTACATGGGAGAGTTTTTATTTTTATCATGTAAAAGGACTTCTGATGGTCAAAGGGGAACAAATACATTCTGCCTTCTAAGACTCAATCACGTGTCAGACACATCTGGGTTTTAGAGTTAAAGTCTCTACTCATGAAAGCATTGTATCAGCAGAACACACTTTAGTAATTCACTGGGATCTAGATCCCCATTCCAACCTTACACTATATATTCATTTTTTAATAAGGAGATGTTTTTTCTCATAGACTGTCCTAAGTATATCTGTGAWGGGACAAGGACAAGATTAAAACTCACTGGATAATGCAATATACCTTGCTCATTCAATTCATTGTGCTGTGTGTGATTTCATTCATCACCTTGTATGTGTCCCTATGACCCATCTCTATCATTGGTGTTCTGCTGCTGAGCAATCCCCTTCTCCTTCATCATGAAGGAATTGCTGTCACCCCATTTTCCTTCCTATAGCTGAAGCTGAAGGGAAGGAGGCCATGCTCACCAAGCTGTGCATTTGTAGTCCCTTGTCCCTCCAGCATCAGTTCTGGGGTTTCCAAAAACAGGCATTAGGAACCCTGCACTCTGTTGTATCTGTGACAAACAGCCTAKGAGCCCAAGCAGCCCTGTACCTTAGCACTGTCAGAATTGCACATAGATTTTAAACAAGCAAATATATTTTTCTAGTTCTCTATGTGCCAGCCAATGTGATCTGCAAGTCAGTGTGTAACTCTGAATTATGAGACTGCTAGAGGACAATAGTTCCATTTTGTGTTWAAATCTTCCCTCATTCAGCACCTTAAAGATTGACCTGAGTCTGAAAAAAAAMCATCATCCCTGCCACACAGGTCCCCATTATGAGACAGTAGCCTCCCAGTAGCCATTACCCCTCAGAGCCTTTTCTGAATGAGGAGCATCAGCCTGTTTCAGAAGRAGAGGCCTGTGCCAGGCAGACCTTCAGGCTGTTCCAGCCTGGCATTCGTTATGTGGCATTTGCCTGTGGGCAGTCAGCACTCAAATGGATAAACCCATTCTCGGCTGAACAAAAATGTCCCAACTGGTTGCTTTCTTGAGTTACTGCATACAGTAAAAGTGGCTATGTCGAATTTTTTCTCTCCTTGGTGAAATTCTCTCCTGTTTTTCYAAAAGCCTCCCATTCTGTGAAGAAATAAGCATTGCTGTCTTCTGCTTTTTTACAGTTGTGGCCAAAGTTGAAGACTCTCGCCCAATGCTGAGACCCCCAAGGAGGCCACGGAAGCCCAAGACATTAAATAATCCAGAAGACTCCACCTACTACACTCTAATACATGTGAGTTTAGGAAGCTTTTGTGGGCTAAAACTGACAGATAATTCCTACCTCAACTGTCTTCTTAATTGCTCAATTCCCATTATTCTTTTCTAATACAGCATAGAGCCTGTATCCTGCTKAAAAGAGGCAGGCCACAAACTTCACATTTCAAACAAGACTTGAAAGTGAAGAACAGGGTTACCCAGACTGGGGAGAYATGCCAGACCAGTATTTACTTTTGTACCTAAACATACGTACTTCCATTATATGCATAAGCAGCATTTGCATTTTCAATACCCAAATCAAGTGCCCTGTTTCCATAGTTTCTTTGTAAGTCACAGGAGAGAAACAGGAGTCACAGGTTTGTTTGGAGCTATTTTGAGCATCTAAATTAGTGCTTGATCTTGCAGAGAGAGCAAATACTAAAATAAGCTGTATTARTATGCACACTGTAACTTCCTTTACAAATGTGTCAGATTGTGATTATGAAGGCATTGGCAAATACCAACAGCTCGGGAGACTAATGGATTTGAGTGTCTCTATATATAGCCTTTGGTCCAAGTTCAGATACCGAGTGCTGCTTTCCCCTCTTGACTTCAGTGCCCTTAAATATAGGAAAAAAAAAAAGGCAAGAAAGTAAGCAGAAAGAGTGAAAATGTAAAAGCAGCTCAGAAAGCACTTCCAACAAAAAAAGCAATTAAACTGATTTGCTCGAGGTGCCTGTATCTTAGTGACCTATTTTAGCAGCCAGTGAGAACCCAGCTAATAAACTAACCGTAGCAATTGCTTCTCCTTTCAACAGAAGGTGTCACCAGGGCCTTCAGGGACAGTTGTGTCTGGCATACCAAAAAAAAAGACAAATACAGCTATTTTTTATTCTGGAGCTTTGAAATAACACAGCTTTGGAACGGGGATAKTCTGAAAAGAAATTACATTCTTAAAAATGAATTTGAGTGCAAGAATAAAATTTGTTTTGTGAAAGCAAGACTGGTGAGATAAAGGACTGAAATGAAAGGCATGGCACAGAATCTGTATTAGGAAATTTCTGAGAAGAAGGATAATTCTGARGTAAATGCCTATATAGAAATCTAAGACTATAGAGTCAGTAACACAGTATTGTCTGAGAGTTAATTTGTTACATGGCCATCTCCATATGAGAAAACAACCACGACATCAGTGCAAACAAAAACTGCAGTAATGCCAGGAATWTTCTAATCCATTTTTAGCAGCATCTTTTCAAGGTATTAATCAATATTACCTTCAGTGAGTTGTATTTTCAAGAAGGTGTGAAAAAGAGAAGCCTGTCTTCCTGACATGAAGTTYACTGGTCAGGCAAAACATTGAAGCTTAGAAAGGAGACCTACCAGTTCTTAAATTCTTAGATCTTGGGTAAGTCATTAAGCTCTAACTTTAGATGGTAGTCAGCTTCAGAGAGCAGTCAGCTTTCCCAGCTATTACAGATTTTCTACGTTATTAAAAATCTCTGTGACCTTCAAGCATTCACAGATTATTATCAAACCCAGATCACATGAAAGTGAGGAAACACAGTATGAGTACATTTTAAACAAAAAAATCTCTATCTTCTGCAAAATCAGGTATTTCTCTTACATCATGCTACAGACATTAATTAGACACCTTACATTCTCACTCATCTCCCTGAATATCAAATGACCTGAAGGTATACAGGTATAAATGAAGSCTGACAATAGCCCATTGTCCATATAAGGCACTAGAATTTTATTTTGAGRTATATTTCCTTAAATCAGCCTATCATTTTGGAATTATATGTTATGTTCATTTGCCTGCATAGTGAAGTCCATCAGGATTTCTGATTCACAGTGACTTTCAGTAATTCTAGTAAGTTTTCACTCATTTGCAAGAARCACAGTTAAGACCATCTGCACTTACTAAGACTGCCTTTGAAGTGTGATGCATTCAGTGCTGCAACATAGCATTGTTTTGGCTGWAGGGATAGAATTCTATTAGAGATAAGAAATTCACACTCCCGATGAATCTTCTCTTCTCTGCCTTTTTAGAAATCCTAAAGGTTCTTTTGCCACCTAATATACTGTTTTTAAATGGGCCTTTGTCCATTCTACTAAAACCTGTGTCAAGACTACACTGACAATAGGATTATGACTGCTCCGACTGCCTTGCTTCTATTCATGGAAATTCTCATGGCATCACWGCAAATTTGCCTCAGTGAGATAGTGTTGTCAACTTCATTAAAACAGCTATASCTATTTGAAGTTTTAGATCTCCTTTTTCTGTTCTGATCATCCTTACTTTGGCTTTTATTTCACARTATGGCAACAAATTTGGGAGCAACAATGCTGATCTCCAGTCTCAAAGGTTCTTAAAAGAGATTTTTTGGGGACACTTTCTCATTCTSTATCATTTCTTCTAATGAAAAATATACAACACTATGCCATCTAACACTGACTAATTGTATGTTTGCATAAGCTTTCCTTTTAGTATTTTAATTACTTTGTATTTTCTTAGAAATCAATACAAGATGAAAAACGGAAACCAAGAAAAGAAAGGTAATTTTTTTCATTATCTCGCTATTGTAATTCTAGTAYTCTAAAATAGTTTTTAGCTGTACTTCAACCAGGAGAATAAAGAATGGTAATTTGGTGATTTACAGGGGACATGTATACAAAGTTAAAATATGCAATTTTCATCGACTAAAATCCATTATAGAATTCAGTCATTCTGTTTTCCTAAAACATGGTCCTTTACCATGGTAACACAAGCATTATAATAAGTTAAGATAAGGTCCACATCAAAGACAGTTCTGACACRGAAAATAATTGAAGGTGCTTAAAATTCTAGTCAAAGCAAATGGGCAACCAGTACTTTTTTGTTAGCAAAAATACAAAGCCTGTCAAAATTTTCTCCTAAAAATATATGTGTGTCAGGAAATAGATAATAAAAAATTAAACAGTAACTATTAATAACAACTAAAGAAGAGTAGCCCTTGAAATTTGAACCAGAAGTGTTTTCTTCACAGTGTAACTAACCAATTTTGATGGATCTCTGCAGAAAAGAAGGAAGCAATACGTATATTCTGCCCTTCTGTATCTTAGATCCTTAAGGGTGCTGTAGACCTGGTCAACAGCTCCTGACATACATCATAGCTTTATTTGATTTGTGTTTCCATGCTGAGGCTTTTTTGCTGCCCTCTCAGTGGCACTGCTGTGGTGCCATGTGTGTGATGGCAGCCAGACAAAAGGACTCTCTGCACTTTCCTCAGGTGAGGGTGCAGAACACAAACTCCATAGTTAAAACATGTGTCTTACAGGATGTGGCATAGCATTACATCTATATAAAATGTGCTCACAGCATTGAGCTTCATCCAACCACAGTTTAAATTGCACTTGATTATGCCGCAGCTTAAAGAATTGACCTCACGTCCATGTTCAGTCTCTTTCAGCCTTTTTTCTGATGTCATTTGGATCCTGAAAAAATTTCACATCTATTGACTCCAGTCTAGGGGGGAAAAAAAAACCCTAACACACCAAAATCTAGTGTTTTCTCTCATTGTCCTCAGTTAGGTTTGGCTCACCTTACATCAAGTTAACCAGTTCCCTGCATCTTCTTTCATGAGCTGCCTMTGTATTGGAACATAACAAGGGAAATAAATTAATTACTTCCAGTTTCTATCAATGTGAGGATTTAATTCTGAACTTCTCTCTTCAGTTTCGTTTTAGGATATTATTTTTTTCCTTAGCTATTCTAAACTGGATGTTGGGATTGGTTTTTTTTCTGTATGTATAATACCCTGGATAGCATTCAACTAACAAAATAAGAGATATCTGCATTATTGACACCCATATCTGAACTAGTTGCTTTAGACTCTCTTCTGGTACTTAGAGAACAAAATTGTAAGTTTAGGAAAATGATTCATCTCTTGCTCAAAGAGATATCTAAAATAGGCCAGATGAATTATACCATAAAAATGCCTCTCCACTGAGTCTAATGGCAAACCCAAACAACTTCAGTCATCTCTGTCTCCTTTATGAATATATAAAAGTATTTAGCATTCAAAWATTCTCAATATCTACATTGTACAGCAGTCTACATTGTACCTCAGAGACTGATTTTTTGTGCYTATATATTCTTTTCCTTAGATCCTCAACACATAAACAGAACTAATAATGATATTTGATTGTCTTGGATTTGTATGTTGAAAATAATATTGAAAAGATAAATGGTTAACTTAGTGTTCTTATTTATTGACAGTCTGAGCAAAGTGCTAGATATAGATATCTACTACCAAGAAATTTCATCTAGTGACTCCACCTCCAAGGACAGCAGTACTACCACAAGAAGGAAGAGACATCCAATTGAGCGCAGGACTTCCATTTTAAGAGCTACKGAGCGGTAATTCCTACAAAATAGTAATAGAAAAAAAAATATTGTATGCCCTTGTTGAGATATTCAAATTATTGAAAGGAAATGTACTTTGAAATTAGACATACATCTATTATTTTAGCCATTAAATTTTGCAAAATTAACTTGTAAAAGATATAGCTGAAAATTTTCCATCTTAAAATGGAGATATCTGAAATATTCTCCATGCAGGAGGGATAGATGCCAGTGTGACTGGTGTTCAGCCTACCTGCTAGTTTTTGGTTTTCCAAAGGCCAGATGGACAGACATACTGCATCTCTGATCTAAAATAAAATTAAACTGMAGCAGAATCTAAAAATTGTATTTCTGATTAGTTAGGTTTTAAATAGGGTGGATGTGTGCCAGATTTCCTGCATGTTTTCTGCAGGTAAGAGTCCAGCTTGACTGCCTCCTTCTCCTGCTGTCCTGTGGCAGCGCAGGTGCTGGYAGCCCTGTGTCACCTTGCTGAGGTGGACAGCCAGGAGAAAAACCCTAAAGGGAGAATTCATGCAGCTTCTCTCTTCCCATATAGAGGGTGACTTCTGCCAGGCTAAGGAAATTCATATGCTCACTCTTGCCAATGCACCCAGACACAATGCACATGCAAACACATAGCTATATATCTTAMTATATTTGTATCTCCTTGTGTGTTCCTAAATGTAAAAAAACCTTGGAATAACTTTTTACATCAAAGTTTTAATGGAAACACTAAGCCTGAGATGACTGCTGAATTTGAAAATACATCTGTAGTAACAGAGAAAAGATTTGTAGAACATTTAGAATGTCGAATGTTTTGTGCCGCTTACGTATTTCATTTCTGGCCTTTTTTTCACATTGGATCTAAATGAGTTTCAGGGAAGTGTTGTGAAGATGTGTAATTAAAAGGAATAATATGAGGGAATTACCATGTAGTTTACAACCATTAGAAACTGTTGCATTTTTAAGATGGTTAATTACACTAAACCCATCACCCTGAGGTCTGGTTTAGGGGAATGAAAGTTTTGCTGCTGAGCTTACTAAAAGAAATTTCTTCCCCTTTACTGTGTGMTGCTCTGATTGCAGCCTAAGTAGCCACAGTGAAACAAAATATGTTTAACTTTTAAATCAACACTGTTACCTCCAGGGGCACATGAATGCAATTAATAAACATTTCTGCACTTCAGTATATCATGAATAGAGTCACCAGGATATAAAGACTTTACAGCCATTTCAATCTACAGAGGTGAAGCACTGAGTATTTTTTATTTGGCAGTTTACCTTCAACGTTGGTTTAGGACCAGTATAGAACACTAAAAAATTCTGTAATTATTTCAGAGTTGTTTACTTTTAAAATAATTGTCTTTTATTTTTAATCTTGCTCCATGGTAGCAGCTGATGCTATATCASCATTCCAGCCTGTCAGAGGTGGCATCTAAAATGCATTTTGCAATCTGAAAATAAAACAAAATGAGATGGACACTTAGAGTTAGCTCCACAGGCAGGTTAAATACAGAGCAAACAAATCTATGCCAACTGAAAATCTGGTGCAGTAACCATCAAGCAAATGCTACTGCAAAGCATCCCCATGCTCTCAATGTTTTTATGTCTTTTATTATGTCCCCTTCATAGAAGAACATGCTGTTCTTCTGTGTTCATCTGCTTCTAGCATATAATGTGTTTGTTCCGAGGTGCCTGTTTTGTGCAGCGCAGGAAGAGGCCTAGCAGAGTCAGCTGATTTTTTTTCTTTCTCCTTTTATTTTTCCCCCACAAGGGTGGAGGTTAAGCAGTCGATTAGGAGTGTTTGCCAAGGTAAATGTTTTGACTTTAATTTCTAAAACTTCTCTGCTTAATCCTTAGGTCGAGGRTTGCAGAAAGACCCCTGGAAGAGGGTAAAGCCGAAGATAATCCCTATGACTACAGACGACTGCTGCGGAAGACCTCACAGCGCCGGCGCCTTATCCAGCAGTTCTAGCTGCTGCTGCTGTTCCTGCTGCCATTTGGCTTTTATTAGCATAATTTTTTTATCATTTTATACCATGTGTTTCCTTTTTTTTTTAATCTTCAATGTTTCAAGTTTACGTGTGTGTTCATGTGAATATGAATTACTGTGGTTTACAGCCCAACACCATTGCAAAGGGACACTGTCAGTCACATATAGTATTCTTCCCTAATATGAAAATCAACTTTMTTTTGTGTACCACTGCTACATCCTAAAAATATTAGACATTAAACAGCTTAAATCTAGTTTACTTTCCTCAGTGCATTTTTTTTCAGTTCATGAGTCTMATCCAACCAAAATAATAATTTGCTTTATAGTTTCCTAGTTAAGCTTTCAAATTCCCATGTACACCTTCAGAAAACCTTAGTTACTGTTTCTAATTAATTGTTTTACAGGAAAAAAAATTGCAAGAGCATCATGGGGTAATTCCTGCTTATTTTAGTTTACAATGCCTACATTTTGGGAYGACCCATTTGTGGCAAGCATCCCTCTAATGAAAATGAGCATAAACGATCAATTGGATAGCATACTATGGCAGTTTATTTCATTATTGACATTACTGTAAAGCTAGTAGCCAGTTTTAAAGGTCAATATTATGTGTATAATCTTTAYGTTGGAGATGTCCATTTATGGGAAGTACATCCAGCCCTCTCCTCTGCCTCTGAGCTTTGTGACTAACTGGTGAACTTCTAAATCATGTTTGCTTTGTTCTCATTTGCATTAGATTTTTAGGAATCTTAATCTCTGGGGTACCAAGAAAGGAATAGAAATGCACTCTCTGGTTGATTGCTGCCAAAATGTAATGATCATTCTTAATCAGTTCCACTAGAAATTAAACGAAAATAAAAGCAATCGTCACAGCGTTTAAATTTCCCCCTGATTCTGTATTCAAAAGACCCTATTTCCCAGAAACCACACAGATAATTGCAGYGCTTCCTTTCAGGATTCATAATTGTATGTTCCCAGCTGCAAAGCAAGAGAAGGCAAATTTCATGATGCCAGCATAAAGGCCTGATCCTACTCCATTCCTTAGCTCTCCTAAATGTGACAACTGGCGGCAGCAGTCAGCCAYAGGGGCTGGGGTTTGTCCATTCCCAGTGCACATTTGGCCTTTTCCCCAGAGACAGAATACCATTGCTTCCTGAACTGTAACTAGCTACAAGGCTGTGCACCGGATTAAAATGTGCTGCAATGTAAAATTTGCTATAAATTGTTAAAATTTTGAAATCTGTTTTAAAGTTGCTTTGTCATGTGTTATTAAAATGGTAAATAAAAATGCACAAAGCGGTGATACGGTTGGTTGTGCCTGAATTACAGCCAGAACTGACAAAACGCTGTGGACTGGGGCATGAGCGAGCAAGCCAGGGAAGGGCTCACAGCAGCCTCTGACCGTGCAAAGCTGGAGTTATTGTCTCCGTGCAGGCCAGTGTSATGCGGCAACCACAACAGACTGTAATTTCACACCAAAAGACGCCTAGACAGGTTTTCTTTTGCTTTCCCACCACGGGAGTGTTTTAAAGCATTGGACGTTTCTGTGAGGTCTCATGGTGGGACAGTCCTCGTACCCATGTGGGTGCCTGCAGAAAGCAGAGATRCCCGGGGCTGAACGCGGCCCGGGAGCGTGGGGACCCTGCGTGACCAGCGCTCTCGGCAGAGCCACATCGTGACCTGCTGTGGTCCTGCCTCTCTCCAGGGCCAGGGCTTGAAATCCCTCCTGTGCCAGAGGAGAGGCAGCCGCGGCAGGGAATGGCTCCGTGCTCCCGCGGAGACCCGGCTGGGTGGAGGAGAGGGAGGTTTGGTTGCCTTCAAAAACGACGGTCGTGAAGGGAACGGGAACAATTGTTCTCGTGCTCTTCCCGTCTGGTCTCCAGGCCCTCTGGCTCCTCGGGGCTGGAGCGAGGATAGCGGTTCCACCAGGGTCCCCWACTCGGAATATTGCGGAAGCCCCCGGGAGCGCCCCGGGGACACGCGGGAGCGGCGGCTGGATCGCGCAAGGCTCCTCCTGCGCGTCCGTGGGAGCCGGGAGCCCCCTGCCCGCACGGGAGCAGGAGGGACAGCGGGAGCCCAGCCCCGTTCGGCTCCTTCCACCGGCGCCTTCTCCGCSACGGCCCAGCCCGACGGGGCGCCCGCCGGTGGCTGTGGGCCGGGCCGGGACGTGCCGATGGGACGGCGGGGGCAAGGAAGGATGTCTCCTCGCCATCCCGGGACTGTCCCTCTGCTCGCCGCCGGCGGCACGGGCTATCCTGGCTCGGTACCGCCCAGGAGTGCCCTGCTCGCTGTGCAGGGGTGCCCCGGGGCAAAAGCGGGAGGGGGGCGGGGGGATTTCCCCTCGCTTTGCATCTTAAAGGATTGATTCACTTCCCCGTGGTCCCAACTTTCCCCTCAGGATGCCAGGCTGGACCACCGCGGCCACCCGCGCCAAGACCTGGAAAACTCCCATTCCACTCCGCTCAGCGCTCGGCGGCGCCGGGGGAGCTCGGGCTCTCCTCCCGCCCCGCCGGGCTGCGGCCCCAAGGACCGTCGGTGGGGTGAAGGCGGCACAGGCCACCCCGCTCGCCTTCGCCCCCCTACAAGCAGCCCCTATAGCTCGGGTCTGCCGAGAGCATTATCGTCTGCCCACCGCCGTCCCTCGATCCTCCGATACATGGTGCGGACACCCCTTAGAATAGCCGACGCCGTCGCCGCTAGCCTCCTCAGCGGGCACCTCCTCCCGTGGAGCCGCCCGYCCCGTCCCGGGCAGCAGCTCCTGCGGGGCGCGGCCGCGGCAGCTCCAGCTCGGCGGAGCGCGCCCCGGGGGCGCCCACGGGAGACGCTCCCACCCACGCGTGCCCGGGGCGCTCCCGCCCCTTCGCCTGCCGCCGCCTGGCGCAGCCGCGCGCACTTACACACCCGCACACTCACACTCACGCACACTCGCTCAGGCCGCCTGGGCTGCAGCTCGCCGCTCCTCGCCCGCCCCGCCGGTTCGCCTCCGCCATGGCAAGCCCCGGCTCCGGCTTCTGGCACTTCGGAGCCGAGGAGGGCTCCGCGGCCGCCGAGACCCCCGGCACAGGTAGAGGGACGCCGAGCGGCCGGGCGGGACCGGCCCGACGGAGCCGCCGTGACAGCGCTGCCCGGTCTCCGGAGCTCCCTTTGTGGCAGCTCGACCGGCGGGACGAAGCGGTGCGGGCGGCGGGGACCAACGGCGGCTCGAGCCCGGGCCAGCGCCGCGGGGCTCTGCGGGGCAGGGGATTCCTGGGGAACGGGGCCGGGGGTCTGACGGGACTCCCCCAGCCCACGGCCGTCCCCACGGACCCTCCGCTCGATTTTCTCTTACAGCCAGAGCTTGGTGTCAGGTTGCCCAGAAGTTCACGGGAGGGATCGGAAACAAACTCTGCGGTAAGGGCAGGGAGGCCCCGGTAGCCCGCGGCGGGGGCGCGCCCTCGGAGCGCCGCGGGACCTGCCCCGGGCTGGGGGGGCGGGGGACGAGGGTCGATGAGGCCCCGGTAATGAGGCCCTGTGTCCGTGTCGCTGTCAAGCCCTGCTCTACGGAGATGCCGAGAAGCCCGTGGAAACCGGCGCCAGGGCAGCAGCCCCCGGGGTAGTGGAGCCGAGGCCGACCTGTACCTGCGACAAAAAACCCTGCGGCTGCCAAAAAGCGGACGTGAATTACGCCTTTCTGCACTCAACAGGTAACGGCGCTCCCGGGGCACACTGCTTCTCTAAAACTAGCAAGAAAAAAACATCGATTCAGGTCGGGAAATCGCCTTCGCCCGCGTTGCGCGAAGGCGTGGGGGGCCGGGCGGTGCGCGGCGGAGCTCTGCGCCCTCAGCCCCGGCCCCCGCCGGGCATTTCTCAAATCCGCGAAAAATCATTCAAACAACAAAAAACCCCGAAAAGAAAAACCCAAAGCAGTAAAATCCCGCGTGCTGGAGCCTGCAGCTTTCTCTTTCTAAGGAGCACCTACAGCAGCGACCTTCTCTTTGAAGACCCTGCGATGTAATTAAGGTTGGGGGGAGGAGGGAGATAGAGCGCTCTCTTACTCAGTTGCTTTATTTCGAGRTATTCTTGCACTTTATCTTTTCTGACCTTGGAGGTAGCGTCTCCGCTAGTGAGTACATCCCAGCTTCCCGCCAACATGCACTGCCCAGGAATTCTCCCGTTTTCTCGGCAGCCCGGGACCCCAAATTAGGGGCTTCCACTACAGTCAGGCTCTGACKGAGCCATCGCGCTTAAACAAAAGATTTGTGTACACCGAGAGCCCGTGCAGCATTGCCTCAGAAAAAGACATTAAATTGTCAACAAGTCACTTGCATTAGAGAGTCTCCATAAAGGTATTTTATTGCAAGGCAAATGAGAGTTTTTAGTGTGCTGCTTGCRGCATTTGTTGCTCAGTCTTTATTTCTCCTGAGATTCGTTTTCTCTTTTTTTGTTTCCCTACTCCTTCTTAAAAATTGGTCTGAAATATACTGTGGATGGAATTGGCSAATTGAGATGGGATATTAAATCGTGTTATCTCTCAGAATATTTTTTGAAATACAACCCTACCAATTTGTTTAYTAAATGATAACAAAGCCTATTTGTATTGAACACCATGTAAAGATTTTCTAAACATAAATGGGATAAATGGGAGCCGTTGTTCAAAATCTGTGCATGAGGTCATAAAACGAAGTTAACTTTTAAATTTCTCCATTCACAGATCTTCTGCCGACATGCAATGGAGAAATAACAACTATGTCTTTCCTACAAGACGTTGTGGACATTTTACTTCAGTATGTGGTGAAAAGTTTTGATAGATCAACAAAAGTTATTGATTTCCATTATCCAAATGAGCTGCTTCAGGAATATAACTGGGAACTGGCAGACCAGCCACAGACCTTGGAAGAAATTTTATCGAACTGCAGAACAACTCTGAAGTATGCAATTAAAACAGGTAATAGCAATGCTCATTTCCTACCCTGTATGGTCTCATCCATTGATTAAAGGTGTCATTTCAATTTAGCTTGAAACGTTAAAGATTGAAGCAGCAACTGTATTTTGTCAGCTCCAAGCAATTTCTAGCAGAGACAGAAGTCGTTTTCCAAAATGATAAAACACTCCAGCAGCTCCATCTCTGTAGCTGTCAGGGCAGCCTCGCACACCCTTTCCGATTTAAAATTGATGTGTCTGTGCGTCGGAGTTGCCGAGCGTGCCACTGAGCAGACTTTGCACCACCTTCACCACTTTCTGCCGTTCCTTTCCATCCATTTCACGAGTGATGCCCTGGCCATGGCCTCTTGCTCCCTGCAGAGCGGAGCTGCGGTGGGCGCGGAGCTCGGGGCAGAGGGAAGTTCCTGCACGGGGAGGGGCAGCAGGGACCAGCCCATTTAATATCCAAAATCGCAGTAAATGGCCTGTAAGTGCGACCTCTGAGCGGTCATTTGCCGTATCTCTCACTTCGCCAGCAGAACGTAAAATAAAAATTGGAGAATTTAGCAGAACCGTGCACAGGAATATTGAGGGTTTTGTTTCAACTTTAGGCTGAAGCAGTAAAACCAAAGTCCGATTTGTTTTATCAGCCATTTGTTGTTTTTCACTGGGGAAAGCAGGGATGGGTATACCATCCTGCCTGGCATACCCCTTTAGTCGTGCCCCGCTGTGGGTTTCGTGGAGGGAAAGCGACATGGGGCTCCCAGGCGTGGGGAAGCGCCCGGTTCGTCACCGGGACCACCTTAAATAAACTGCGGCGGAGCAGGCAGAAAGGAGCCGCAATTACGGCTGTCATTGGGAAATAATAGGGAGTCCGGGGAGCTCTTAGTGGGAATTTGAATTACTGAGAAATAGCTTAAAAATAAGTGCGTAGCAATTACTGAAAGAGACAAAAGGCTGATTTGTGACTAGAGGTTGAGTGGAAAACAAAAAAATCCGGATTCTGAGAACAGAGCGATCCCGGTGAAGATGGTGAGGAATCTGTGTAATCCTCCTCATTTAGAGGTGGAAATGACCAGCTGCATGTTTTTGATGCATGAGTTGGATGCTATCAAAATGTCTGTAAAATATTGCAATAAATAGTTAGAAAATTATAATATCCACAGAAACAAAGTCGGTCATTTCAATGATCAATGTGATGTGTCTGGGTAGGGCATAGGAAACATGTTTGCACGGAATGATGTAGAATGTGGGATCTCTGATCCTGGGAAATCAGAAAATAGTGGKTTTTAGGTGATTTTCATTAATTGGTTTTTGTTAGAACTTGTTTTCATATAATAGACCTATTTAATTTTGTGCATCCAAAAAAAGACCCTTATAAACAATGTTACCATTTCTCTTCCTCTCTCTAAATATTGGAGGCTTTCCAATTTCGGCATTTTAGAATTTGTTTTCATGAAAATAATGTCTTTGAAGTCTGAGAACGGGTTCTGGGGTGTTTTGTGACATGCAGTGTCGTGGTCAGGTTCAGCCCAGGGGGTGCAGAGCCGCCTCGCTTGGCTGCTGCTGCTTCTCAGCACCGTGGGGTAAACAGCCCCAGCCTGGGTGGGKGTTCACAAAATGGTTCACATCTGGAGCCCTTCGGCATGTGCTTCAGAGTAAAACAKTGGAATTATGCCCAGAGGAAGGACAGTAGGGTGAGGTTTCTGGAGGCAGCGTCTGCCCCCACTCCTGCTGCAGGAGCCCCTCGGACACGGCCCCTCCTGGGCAGGGTTTGGCTGCAGGGGCCCGGGAGGCTGAYTGAAAAATAAATTGTATTGCACAGATTAGCCTCACAGCTGGATCCCCAGGTCCAGGGATCCGACGAGGCAGATGGCTGATTTTTTGGCCGAGGGGCAGGTGTGGGTTGCTCCCAGGCGCTGCCTGCATGCCACGGCTCGCTGGGGTGCCCGGGAATGCCACACTTTCTGCCCCCTTACCAGCAGAGACAGAATTCCGGCTGAGAGAATGTAAAAGGCAGTGACTGCGAATGCAGGGAAAGATGGGTGTGAAATTCCCCTGAAATTGAACAGGGGATTTAAAATACGAATGTTTAAAAATGGTTTGGGAGCTGCAGGAAGGGCGCAAGGAGCCGGTTCTGGCCCAGCCTTGCTCCCTGGCAGGCGCTGGTGTTGGCCAAGCACGCAGTGAGGTTGGCTCAGTGCTGCCAGCCGTGCCTTTATCCAGCCATGCCCAGCCCTTCTCATCGCTTCCCTGCGGCGGCTGCGGGGGCTGTGTTCGTGCTGGGCATGTCTGTCCTCGAAGCCGTGCTGGCGGGATGTGTTTGACAGGGTGTATGGGGCGAAGGCACGCCCTCGGTAGGGAAAGCCAGGCCCCAGGTGTCCTTGGCCTTGGTTCTTGGCTGTCATCTCGCGATTTGTCTCTGGGATATCTATAAAAACGTCGTTTATTGCTAAATCATTAAGTAATAATCTCCTATTTTCACCTCTCCCCCCATTCTTCACCCTGTCACAGTCTCTTTTCCAGTACCTCTTTGTTCAGAACAACCTCGACAAAGGATGTGTATTTCAGGCAGACGCACCCGGGTAGTGATTTTTGAGCACTTCTTAACTCTTCTTATCTGGCCAGTGAAGCCTGTATTTTAAGCAAAGCCTCCATTTTCCATGGCCATCTAGCCAAGAGAAGAGARTTTGCTCATATATTGAGGTATCACAGGACAGACCAACCCTTGCAGCGGGGCCCGGGGTGAGGTTGGGGCAGTTCCCTGCCGCTCCGTGTCACAGCCGTGCGGCAGAAGGGAAGGGCATGGAGCGRAAGGGGCTGTGTCACAGGTGTGGGTGCCGGGGGCTCTCCCAGCAGCAGCAGCAGCTCCTGTTCCCTCTGTCCTGATCTCTCTCGATGCAGCGCTGCTCGCTCCAGGGTACGGCTGCCCGACCCCCGCCTGCGCCCGGCCCCGTTCGTGCGGCGGCTCCCAAAGCGGGTGGTGCGCTGGRAGCTTCGCTTGAAGAAACAAGCAGTGACAACAGGGCTGTCGCCTGGGGCTGGGTGTGGGGCTGACAGAGACCCGCTGAGACACCGCAGCTGCAGATTCAAATTCTGCTGTTCCCCAGCTTTTCGGCGTGGATTTGTTTCCAAAACAGGAGTTTGTGTGACCTATTTGAGCCTTCCTGTAGCCCAGATCAACTAAGGCTTTTAGCTGCTAATTTTTTGTTACTTTCAGGTGAAATTTGGGATCCAGCTGTGATGTGGAATCTAAGCTATAAATATGGAAATCTCTTTCAAAATCTCTCGGTTAGGGGAGGGGCAGTCGTTTGCAGGCAGAGCCCATGGAGCAGGATCGCTGAGGCTGTGGTGGTGGTGGTGCACGAGTGTCTTAGGTCCACTGACCCCACTCAAAAGTGCGAAGAGCAGGGAGCACGATCCAGTTCATTCTGCTGGATCTCAGCGTCATTCCTCAGTGCCTCGGGGGCTTTGGCTGCCAGTCTTTGGCAGCACAGATCAGGGAAAGGTGGCAATTCCTGTCACTGGGCCAGGGGAGCTCAGTGCAAAATGCAATCTGGCTGGATGGCAATAGCACRGGGCTGGTCTCAGGTTAAGGGCACAGGGAGGTGGAATTTGCATGTGTGTCCCCTGCCCCATATCCTCAGCTCTGCTCTGCCTGCTCAGCCTGATTACTCTGCCTTTGTGTGCTGCGGGGTGGGAGCTGGGGAGCAATTCCCCGTGCTGCTCTGCCAGCCATGTGTCCACGCCTGATAAGAGGCCACGGGAGACCGAAGATAAGTTTTCTCTCAGTGCTGGATCTGCATTTCCTCAATCATCTTGCTCTATCTTTTGTTTTCTCTGATKGCAATAACAGTACATCGTCTAAGGGTCAGGACAGGTGTTTTCCAAGCAGAGGCTGCCTTCCTTTGAGTTGGATGGCATTTAAGTAATTGTGGGCCATCCATAATTTGTACTAGTAATTATGCCACTTATCAGGGGCTTGCGGGGAGTAACTAGTAAAAATGGAATTTTAATGCTTCCTGAGTTTAATGCTTCGAGGCACATTTTTAAGGAAAATCTCTAGGAGGATTTTAGAAAAAAATAGGAGCGAATTCGATTAACCAAGCAAATGGACTATCAGTTCACTGAATATAGTCTTGCGCATCATTGTGCTGGGGCAGCAGTGCTGGTTTTCATGGTGTTTGATTAAAATTACAATTGCAAGTAGCCAGGTTATTTGTAATTGCACTCTGACAGTGAAGAAATGACAAGGACCACCACCTTCCCTGCCATCTTCGTACAATCATCAGCCATTGAGTCATGTGCAAAGCAGTCACCAAAATACTCCATTTTCTCATTTCGCCCTGTCTATTACAATCATTAGCCATTCATCACTGATGTTATATGTCCTGGCAAGCTCTTCAGATGGTGTCTCATGCGTGCCTTTCAAACCTAGTCAGGCAAAACCATATCCAGTGACAACATGTGACACACTAACGGGAGCAAACAGCTATTTTTGTGAGGCAGCAATGTGCTAATTTTCAAGGCATATTGAAAGGATAATAGGGAATGTTGGAATTCATTATTCTGTGTTCAGTGTAATTACTCTGATTTTACTGAGTTTGGAATGAGAAAGAAGAGAAATTATCCTGCCTTTTTCAAGAAATGTATTTACTGCTGTTTGCTTTGTTTCATACCTTGAAAGCGCTTCCTTCTCTATAGAAATATGGAGGTAAATATGCTGTTCAGCACTGAATAGTTTCATTCAGAGTCATCAGCCTTTTGATAACATTTTCCATCCTGTGCAGGGCACCCTAGATATTTTAATCAACTTTCAACTGGATTGGACATGGTTGGATTGGCGGCAGACTGGCTGACATCAGCAGCAAATACTAATATGTAAGTAGCAGATTTTTTTATTTAATATATAGATATTTAATACAGTTTTACAATAGTACTCTGAAATATTAGTTGCTGTATCTGAATGAAAGAATAATTTAATGTTAAAATTTCTGGGGGAAAAAATATCTGTTTTTTAAATGGTTACAACCATTATTTACAGAAAGACTTTCAACACTGTCCTGTACGCTGTCTTTTATAAAATTTCATCATATTGATGTGATGTTGGTTTTTCTACCTCTTAGAAGCACACAAAAAATACATACAGATTAGCATTTTGCATGCATAATACACAAAATGAAAGGTGTGCTAAATGAGCAGTTGCATTCACATAGAGGGGTTATGTACAATCCATACTCAGAGCAGGCAGAGCTGTAAGAAAGAGATGCAGAATTTAATGTGTGGGGTTTTTTTTGCTTTGGGATTAGGAAGAATGTTTRTGTACTTGCTTAGCTGTCTGGTCATTCGGAATAGGACTGCTGACCTGTGCCTCTGSACATGCACATGGGTTTGGGCAGGGCAAAGGGCTGGCTCTGCCCCTTGCCTCTTGGATATAGGGCAAAGCCTTGAACCTGGAAGAGGGGGGCAAGATTTTTTTCACTGAAGTGGGTGGAAATGGATTCTCAAGTGCTCTCTGCATTTCTCCTTCTAGACATTTGATGTCAAACCAGAAGGAAGACTGTGGAAAGYGTTGTGAAACAGAACTCTATAATGTATAAGCTGGAGTGTATTGTGGCTATGATGTAATGTAATATTGGAGAAAGATATGTTAGTGTTGAGATGAAAGCATTAAATATGGACATTACTACATTTCAGGTTCACCTATGAAATTGCTCCAGTGTTTGTACTTTTGGAATATGTCACACTAAGGAAAATGAGAGAGATGGTTGGCTGGCCAGGGGGCTGTGGCGATGGGATATTTTCACCTGGTACATGACATTTCAAGCTTTCTCTATTTTTCAGACTGTGGTGTATGACATCCCCTGTAGCTAAAGAGTAAACATAATTAAATATGCATGTTTGAGAGGACACTTGCTAGTAAACACCAGTGGCCTCTTTGAGATAAAGTATTGCATGTTTATGAATTTCAGGGATGTGATTATGAGGGTCTGTTTGAGCAAATTGCACTGCATGATRAGCAGCTGTAATGGCACATGGGAAGCATAATGAGAAGAGACATTTGCCTTGCAGTTTTTCTTTGCCCCCACTTTTTATGGATTACATGGAATAGAAAGACTATTGTATTAATAATGGAGGGAAGAAACACAACAAAGCTCTCCATCACTGCAGGGGAACGTGGAGCCAACAGGGAAAGACGTAGCATCCCTTCCAGCAATTTTAGTGGAGTCAGTATGACCCTGCCAGCATTATAGCRTACTGTTGGCTTTCCATGTGAAGCTGACCTGTTTTGCTCAGTGGGGTATTTGGGTAGCTAGTTAATCTGAGTGCTTAAAGGCTTAGAAACCTGATTCCTTCRGGGAAAGTCAATAAGGCAAAAAAGTTAGTGTAGAGAAATCACTGACAAACATTGTTAAGATTTTTTTTTTTTTAATCATTACACTTAGTCTTTTGATTTATAGTCTTTGTCACCTCTTCTCTTATTCTGTAATTTCATTGCTCAAAAATCTTGGCCTGTCTGTCTTACAAAATGGCAAAATATTGGAAGAATTTACATTGGGTATAATATCTTGGCTTGTCAAAAGAGAAGAGACTGTTACCTGTTGCAGAAGGAGTCTTTCTGGAAGGGAAGTTAGTTGGCCTGCTGGAGAGGGACAGAGTGCACTGTTGAATAAAGGAAAGGCCTCACTGATCACAGCCTCAAACATTCAGCTGTCCRAGGCCATGAAGGTCAGGCAAGGCTCATCTTCAACTTCTCACATCTGAATGCACACATGAGAAGTGGTGTGGGAGGTTTTTTTGGCCCTTTCAACAGATGCAGAGAAACAGATGAGAGCAATTGATATTGCTTTTTGATGAGTTCTTTCTTAAAAACCACTGAGAAAAAAAAAAAAAAAACCTCTGACAGCTGTTCAGAGATCTCCCTGAAAACCTTGGCCTCCATCACACCAGGCATCTGGTGCTCAGGAGCCCAGCACCCAAGTGAAGCTTTTGGAAACTGAGSGGTGGCTGGTTACCAACCCTGACCTGACTGGGTACAGTTGGTCTCGGTTCCTTGCCTTCCCACTGGGCTGGCAGAGCCCTTCAGGGTGACAGAAGAGCGATAGGGATGCTGCCCAGCCAGCTCTGGAGGGCAGAGCATGGTCGCAGCTTGGGTGAAAGGCTCAGTGCGTGTGCTGAATCTGCCCCAGTCTGGCAAACTCAGGTAGAGACAGTGTGAGCCAGGAGAGGTGTGTGCCTCCAGAGGAACTGCTGGCCCTGCTGGGGCTGGRGAAGGTCCTCCCTGAYGTGGGGCCAGGGCGTTGCTGGTGTGTCAGTGCTCCCTCCATCCAGCTAAGCCCGTGTGGGGACGGGCTCTCCAGCAGGAGCGTGCTGGTGTTTGCAGGGCTGCCACCTCTGATTCTTTCTTTCTCTGCAATTTCTGGTTTGTG
Source organism: Malurus melanocephalus (assembly GCF_030028575.1). Classification (NCBI taxonomy): domain Eukaryota; kingdom Metazoa; phylum Chordata; class Aves; order Passeriformes; family Maluridae; genus Malurus; species Malurus melanocephalus. The sequence continues at coordinate 4,806,297 of NW_026623246.1, forward strand.
AAAAGTGCATCTTTCTAATTTTCTCTCATAAGGCAGCAATATTCAGTGTGCAGGTTCTGCTCTTTTAGGCAATAATCAAAATAATTTTTGTGCTGTCTTCTCCCTTCAAACTGTCATGGCTTTAGCTGGAGACCTTACTGTTGCAAAGAGGTTCTTTCTCTCTGCATTCTCTGGAATGAAATATATGTGTAAAGCAAAAAAGCCTGATTATTTTCTCCAAATTCTCCAGGTGTGTTTTGTTACCTGCAGTTAACTGTGGATGTAAACACAGATACAAAATTAAAAGCAGAATGCTGGCTTATTAATAAAATTAAGGTGCAATGACTGAGTAATAAATACTAATAGGACAGCCTGGTATTGAAGAAACTTAACCTTTCAGTCTTGATTCTTTTGACACTGAGCCAATGAGTTTGGACAAGATAGGCCAAATTGCTTCAGCTTGAACACCTTAGTCCAGTCGCCTAAATCATCAAGAGCAACTGTTGCATGTCATCTGCATTTTTTGGGGGCAGGTACCTGAGCATTTCATCTTAATCTCTCCATTTCTTTTTTTATCATTTCTGAAGAGAGGTGTAGAAATATGTTTTTATCTCTCCAGATAGTTGAAAGGGGAGAAAAAACCCTGATCTGTACTGACCTGTATGCCAGCAATGCCATTCTTCTGTGGCATTTTCCCTTGGGTTCGCAAGAGGGCCAGTGAGGTCAGGGAAAGCCCAGGGCAGGGCAGGCTCAGTGCAGGAGCAGAGCTAGAATACTGATCAGAAATGAAGGGCACAGCTTCTGTGGGCTGTGGAACAGTATATAGATCTCCAGTGAGATTAAAACAAATCTAACAAAAGTCAAAACCAAATTTGCCAGCACAGATACCTAACAGTGCTTCCTTCATCTGCTTAAAGGGTGGATTTTAGCTTAYCTTTCTTTGGCTATCCAAGCATTGGGTTTCTTACCCTGGGCTAGTTACAGCAGCTCCTGAATATTAGAGGGAGAGAGGGGGATGCATCTGCAGGGCAAGTGCCACCTACCACAAACAGCTGCCATAGGATGAGCCGAACCATCCCCTGGAGGTGCACATCTTGTGCTCTTCACTCCATTTTTAGATGGATGAATGTTGCAATGGTTGAACACTACCTCAGCAGTATTTTGACCTGTTCATTTAAAACCTTTGCTTTGTATAAATATATGTGCATAAATATCAATATAATCAATCTCTGTGTGTGCATATATATATATATATACACACAGGATAAACCTGATGAATTTCATGTGTAAATGTCTGTCTGTCTGTGTGTTTATGTGCACACAAAACTTTTATGTACAGATGTAAAAGTTCTCAGCCTTGGCCTCAAGTACTGCATTATATTCCCATAGTGCTCATGCAGCATTAATGTAAAGCCAAATATTGTTTCACTGTAGACACAGAGACTTAGTTTGTAAAAATCTCAGAAAGGAAAAACAGACCACTGCAGATCTGTGCATCTGATACCCATCTTGGAGTGGGTAAAACACCCATCTTGAAATAGCTATTTTAAGTGAATGTATGCCAGTGATTTTAAGGCAAGCGTTAGGGACATTTAGTCTTTTTCTCTAGTTCCCATCAGAGGACTATTAAAATGAAAARTATCTGTTAGGATGGTCCTCTTTCCTTTCTCTTCCCTCCTCCCACTCCAGTTATCCAGAAGATAGTGGCTGTTGGGTCTCGGTGGGTTTGCTCAAAGCTGGGGCCTGAAACACCACCCTCATTTGGGAGGGGTGAATATATATTAGGTGGCACTTGGAAATCCTTTAGGAAGTTGCCTTGTGGGGGAGTCTGCTTAGGAGATGGAATAGAGTGGGGATTATGTGTTGATGGCATATGGAGAGCTTAAGACTGGGGACTGAAGGATAGGTGGTAGATAGAATGAGGGTGAAAGGAAGCCCCAGCCATTTTTTGCAATGGTATTTTTTGCATAAGTTTTTGTTTGTGTGTAGTAGACCCTGTTATTACAAAGCCTAGCCGTGAGGATCCTCAGGAAGAAGAACCTGTGTTCCTGCCACAAGGCAGAGACGTTAGCATTACAGTTAGAAAAACTGTAGCAAGATTTGTTTGTTCTGAAATGATACTACAATGCATAGAAAAAGTAACAGTGTATTACTGTGGACTCCAGGTGGTGCCATATCTAACATGTATGCTATGTTGATTGCACGTTTCAAGATGTTCCCAGAAGTTAAAGAAAAAGGAATGGCAGCTATTCCCAGACTGGTTGCCTTCACATCAGAACATGTATGTGTTTCTGTTTTTTCCTATCTGTTACATCTGCTTGTGTGAACTTACGGTGAAGAAAATAGCTGAACAGGAATTTGTTGTCAACTGTCTTCATGTCTGTTATTCCTTCACTGGGAATAAAAATATGGGAAGAGGCTGTTTTTTTAATACAGAGAGGGATGATCTCTGCACTTTCCTGTGGCTGAGATCCAGTGTCTGCAAACCACTGCTCTTTCTTTGCTCTCACTCGTGTCCATATAAGTGTTGATATGAGTGGTAAGGAGGACTASATCAAACGAGGAGAGCTCGTCATTGGGCTTGAGCACTTTCTGCCAGGAATGTCATCTGTTCGGGTCATGCTTGGGCAACAGAAAATCCTTTTGAGTCAAAACCTTTCCGTYTGAAACCACTTCTGCTGTTATTTAATGAGAAGGTGATAACATACATGAAGACAGTTGTATGGCAGTGCTGTSTGTGTGTGTGCAGCAGAGAAGCTCCAGTGTTTGTTGGGCAACTGGGCTTTGCTGTGAGTTTCTGCCTGTGAGCAAAAGCTTCAGCAAAAGGGATTCATTAGAGTCACCACTGGGACCTGAGAGTGCCAGAGGTGAGGGGAATGGGCACAACAGGAGTAGTCCTTGTGTGAGAGTTCTCTGCTCTTTCTACAGCCRTACAGAAGTCTCTGTCTGGGGGTTGTTTTCAGCTTTATGATCATTTAAAACTCCTTACACCTGAGAGTGGGGAATGTGAGTGCAGGAGGAAAGAGGAAGGGTTATCCTCAGGAGGGGCTGTGAGTGGTTTTCAGGTTTCAGTGTCCACTTCCAAATTTCTCTCCCATCTGCATGGGCTCAGCCGGAAAGGACTTGTTGGTGGCCARGGCTCAGCAGGATACTGTCCATGTTAGGTAACAATTGGTGCCTTTTTTGACTTACAGTAGAATGTGTTTCCATTCCCTGCAAGTGTGAAGAACAAAATACCCTAAAAATTGATCAGAAAAGTGCAGGAGGAAATCTCCATGAGGATGCCTTCCATAGCAGTAGGATAGGATGAGATGTGATACACAGYTGTGGGCTCCACGTTGCAGAATTATTGTCCCCATAGTAGTTAAAGAGGACACTCTACAAATGAGTAGCAACTTTCCAAAGCTGGATATAAACCTAGAGATGTTATTCATATGGAAGTTACAAGCCTAAGTATAGCAAATAAGGTTCAGCATGATTATTTAAAGTAACAAATCCTATTAATCATTAGAGAATTGCATTGTTTTCATAGCAATGGAGTGTTAAACAATGACCCAAAATGTGCTATCAGTCTCAAAATAATGAAATGAGCTTTAATAATTGTGTTTTCATGCCAGGGAAGAAGCAGTTCCCTTAGCCAATTAAACGTTCAAAACTCAAATATATAGAGGTTTCATAGGACGGTATCTGAAATCCATTACACTTTAAAAGTATCTTGATATTGCGGTTTTGTCCCTTTGTCAATTAAGCTTTTTATAAAGTATGAGATGTTAAGAAACACTGTGTGAGGACAGGACCCTTTAACCCTTAATTGCCCAAAGGATATGGGATCATAGTTTAACCCTCAAAACACCAGAAGCTGTTACAGGAATTACAGAGGCCTAAAAGTACAATCCTTCTTAAGAGAAGAAGTGTCATGCAGGACCTGAGCAAACACTTAAGATATGTGAATGTCATTTGTCTCATTTATCACATCATGCTGATGATCTACCTACTTTTAGACTCCTCGGCCTGACTGAGGTTTCCCTCTGCCATARCTGGATGCTCTTGTAAGACAAAGGCCAAGGAACAAGCAGAATGTAGATCATAGAATCCTGGAACACCCTGAGCTGGAAGGGACCCATCAGGATCATCAAATTCAGCTCCTGGCACAGTGCAGGACACTCCAAGAGTCACACCATGTGCCTGAGAGCGTTGTCCAAATGCTTCTTGAACTCTGTCAGGCTCGGTGCTATGACCACTTCCCTGGAGAGCCTGTTCCAGTGTCCAGCCACTCTCTGGGTGAAAAGCCTTTTCCAGATCCAACTTAGGTCTCCCTTGATCAGCTTTGTGCCATTCCCTTGTGTCCTCTCACTGGTCACAAGAGTGAGGAGATCGGTACCTGCCCCTCTGCCTCCCCTGATGAGGTTGTTGAAGACCACAACGAGGTCTCCCCTCAGTCACTTGGTAAATAAACCAAGTGACCTCAGCTGCTTCTCACACAGCTTCCTCTCCAGACCCTTCACCATCCTCTGGACACTCTCTAACAGCTCAATGTCTTTTTTATATTGTGGCACCCAGAACTGCACACAACATCCAAGGTGAGGCTGGCCCAGCCCAGAGCAGAGTGGGACAATCCCCTCGCTTGCCCGGCTGTGATGCTGTCCCTGATGCCCCCCAGGACACGGGTGGCTGTCCTGGCCACCAGGGCAYTGCTGGCTCATGGTCAGTTTGCCATTGAGCAGGACCCCCAAGATCATTTCCATGGCACTACTGTCATTCCCCAGTCTGTTGTCCACACTGGTATCTGTTCCCACACACCCAGGATTGCTCCGTCCCAGGTGCAAAATCTGGCACTTGCCCTTTTTGAACTTCTTGTGGTTGGTGGTTACCCAGAGCTGTAATTTATCAAGGTCTCTCTGCCCTTGAGGGAGTCAGTAGCTCTCCCCAATTTTTGTCATCAGCAAACTTACCTAGTATTCTTTCCAGCCCTGTGTAATGAAGTCATTAATGAAGCTGTTGAAGAGCACAGGGCTGAGCATGGAGCTCTGTGGAGCCCTGCTAGTGACAGTCCCCAGCCTGATGTCCCTTCATTGACTGTAAGTCTTGTGCCCAGCCCATGATCCCATTGCTCCCCCATTGTGTGATGGGGTTATCCAGTGTGAGCTGGACGCTTTTGCAGAAGGACACTGTGAGAGGCACTATCAAAAGCTTTGCTGAAGTCCAAAAGGTTACATCTGCTGCCTTTCCTAGGTTAGCTCGGTGGGTTACCCTGTCATAGAAGGAAATCAGGTGTGAGAAGCAGGACTTGCCCCTCATGAGGCTGTGCTGGCTGTGACCAGTGACTGCATTGTCCTCCAGGTGTTCTATTTCAAATACTTCCCATAATAATCTTTTCTGTGTAGTGAAACTGACAGGCCTATAGTTTCTGGAGTCCTCCTTGCCCTTTTTGAAAATCAGGAAAACATTCCCCAGCTTCCAGTCAGCTGGGACCTCACCAGCTTCCCAGGACCACTCAAAAATCACAGAGAGAGGCTTTGTGATGACTTCAGCCAGCTCTTTGAGAATTCAGGCCCAATAGATTTGTAGGGATCAGGCCCYGTAGATTTGTAGGSATCCAGCTGGAGCAGCAGRTCCATACTGTCATTTCCCCATGCACTGCACACATGGTGTGATAGTAAACAAAGCTTAGAGTAACTGTACATGTTGAAAAGCTTGGAGGTTTTGGTCTTGAAATTTTCAGTCAGATGCAAAGATATCAGCAATCCTCAGCCAASACTTCCAGCATCCCAGATGAGACTCTATTTTCATTACTACCAGTCTAGAGCTTCTTTTACTATAAATGAATGAAGTTGTGTAACRGTTGCCACCACTACTGCTATAATCAGAATCTGGGCTCAGTCTGATGCCATGATAGGTTCAGCTGCCAGTGGGGGAGAAGAGAAGGGAGAAGTAATTCACAGTTTTTAAGTAATTACCTSCCTAATTCAGGAGTGCATCACATTCCAAAATTAGGAGCCTCACTCTCTGCACAACCAGTGAAGAGAAGCATCTCTGGAGAGAAACACAGAGCATCCAAATTAGGAACTAAATATTCCTTAATTTAAATGTTCTGAATCACCTTTGGGAGGGATTCACCTACTTCTGTGCACTGACCATAAAGAGCCTCCTTTACACAGCCTACATTTGGTGCCTCAAATAGGTTATGGGATCATTCCAACTCTGCACGTYCCTAGCCAGCAAACCTTCCCCAAGCCACAACTCAGCACTCTGCTTCTAATTGTTTCTGTTTTACCCATAATGGTGAAGTACCCTGCAAYTACTTAGGTCAGTCTGCAAAGGTTTAACTTCACTGAGATGCATTTGCACTCGGGATTTAATTCAGTCCTCTGTATTCACCAGGACATCATCAGTCTTCTTTCATTTGCACTGGTGCAGGAGCAGTGATGTCCTTCAGGGCAGCTGTTCTGGTCTGCACATGACGCAAGAGACCTTGACTCAGAGGGGAAAAAGTGATGGATGCCAGTTGTAAAAACCTATTTCAGTCTATCATTTCAAACACGATGAAAAATCTRAAGTGAAAGGCTCCTCCTGTGTTTCCACATATCAGCTTTAGRCTGCTGTAATTGTTCAAAGGACTCCATCCCTTTTTCAGGATGAGGAAGGCTGCTGAAAGAAATAGCTGTCTTCTCAGAATATTTTAGTTGTTTCATTTGTCTATGAGGCAAGACGTGTCAAATTTTAACCCTTTCTCTGTTGTGATTTTGACCTGCACTGTGTTAGAGAATACCCAGTAGTAGCTGGGAGTAGTAGGGAGCAGGGATTACACCTAGCAGGCAAAAGGACAGAGTCATGCTGCCCTGAGGAGGAAAAGTGAAGAGAGAAAGTTTCACTGYAGAGAACTTGGTGGGTTCAAATCACAAAACAGCTTTTAGTCCTTCTGAATGATAGTACGAAAATAGCTTAAAGAGGCTTGCAGCATTTCTGTGGATTTTTTGATTAATTAGGGACTGTGTCAGCTTAACCCACAGTTCAGAGAATGATAAAAAGGCTGGTCATAATTGGAAAGACATAGACATTTTTCCATCCTCTCTGTTCTCCAACCCAGCAAGACTGTTCTCACATAGTCCACAAAAGCTTTCTTACTTTCCCACTTGTCTAGAAGCCCCCTAAGAAGGAACATCTTGTCAGGTCCTCAGCTAGGAAGTAGCAATACTGTTCCTTATCATAGGTTTGGAAAAGAAAACTGGCAGGTGAYTGGATCTGATCTGACAGTGAAGGAATTCTTCACCCAGTTAGAGACCACAGAGGTCACAGAAGAGGCTCTCCYTGCCTCTGGCATCTCCTTGTCTGCTCTGCTCTTGTGTTGAAGTAGCKGCTGCTGAAGACTTCACCAGGAGTGTAGCTCTGACAAGTACCAGCTGAAGGGGGGTCTTTTGGCTCTGAAGGGATCAGCCTTGGAGACAGCTGGACACACTTGGAATGAGCTCATCCCCTGGGTGAGCCCTGGAGAGGTGGCCCTGGGGTGGTAGGGGACCACCTTCCCAGCCATAATTGTTATCCTCCACACAGCAGCTAGACCAGAGGAGGCAGTTAGCCATAAATCACACCTCTTCAGCTTCTTTCGTGCTGGTTTTCCCATGTGGATAAGCCCCATTAGTTGCAGGGAATGTGTCAGACTCCACCAGTATCTGTGGGAGAAGAGTGGCTTTGGGAAGTTTTTGTCTGAACAGTTTCAGAAACCTACTGTGAAGTTTCTTGGTGCTGATGCAGAACCAAATTAAAAAGTGACTTCCATGTCTATAGCTYGATAGACCATTTCACACAGGCTGGGGAAGATTTTGGGTTGGTTTCTGCGTAGAACGAATGAAAATCTGATCTCTGCTCTACCACTTCCATGGTACACAGTGTTGCCCTCTGTCCCCATAACCTAGGAGACACTTTGCACAACTGCCAGAAGCCCAAGGGGTRTTGTGTGTGGTGCAGCTTCCAGAAAGAGATTTGAGGAGCCTAGAAGTCYTTTTTTCTATTTGGTAGTGCAGATTACAAAGCTGTAAATTACACTCTGAGCATACAGAGTAAGAAGAAATTAGATTTTCTACCTAAAAAATTTAAAAACAGATGGATTCACACATTGTTTCTTTGCATTACTTACTGCATAATAACTACAACATTATTTTTGATGGTATTTGAAGCCAGGGAGAAACACTGAAAATTTGGTCGTATTTGAGGAACAATTTAATTCAAGCAGCATCATTCAAATCCAAGTAAAACTATTTTCCAAAAAAAGTAGTGCTCTGGGGCAGTTCGTCCTAAAGGAGAAATTCATCATTTGGGTCTAATCCTTCTTCTGGTCAATATCTTGTGGCTTTTACACTGCCACAGTATCCTCCTGATCTCCGTGCAACATTTCTTACTGCATATAATGCTGCAAAACTACCTGCACTGGAAAAAAAGCTAGTGAATCTTGCTGATTAGAAAAGCAGCCTGAAGTTGTGTGTGTTTCAAAAAATGCCAAAGATGTACATACTAGTATGTTAAGAARCATTAATATCCTCATTTCTCTCCTGATATTAACAAATGACTTGAAAATCTAAATAGCAGTAGGTAAATAAAACAACAGCAAATATATATCTCATCACAGTGTATTTAAAATTTGGATAGGACACTGTATGCTCTTTTTTTAGGTAATGGAAACAGAAGCTGTAGCTTGAAATTAGATGATAAAGATAGGATTCATGTTGCTTAACGTTAATCACCTAAAGTGTAAACATTTAATCTGAGTTACTCTATACACTTTTTATAGCCAATAAAAAAAAAAAGAGCAAGATCTGCAGAAGACAACTCAAGTCTAAAAAAGGTGCCAAAGTCTTAGAGATGCAGTGCCTTCTAGAGGTACTTTTTCTTTCCCTCTTTTGAGGGAGCCCAAACACCAAGCCTGGACCAGCCACACATTTTTAGATTATTTCTAAATAATTATTTCTAATCATATTAGATTAGTTTAGAGAGAAGTAGCCCAGCATACACATCCAGGAGTTCTAAAGTGCTTAAATCCCAGGAGAGCTGAATAGGAAAGTGTGGTCACCTTCTTTGCTGGTGAATAGATGATGGGGTGAGGTTGGGGGTCTGGATTTGCTGGGCACCAGGCTGCCAGTGCCAGACCTCAGGGGAGGTTCAGCTGCGGGATGGCTTGGCTTGCTCAGCATTTGGGAGCTGGTTACTGATAAGCCACCTCCACAAAGCTCATGTCACTCTGGATTTATGTAAGCAAGGGGAAACAGCAATCTGAAAAAACAGCCATGCCCTCTGGGGCTCATGGCATTAGGATGGTTCTTCCTGACAGCTTCAACCATGCCAGATGACGAGCAAGTAATTTAGCAAGCTATAAAAATAGAAGCATCTGTGTATTGAAACKCTTTAGATAACAATGCCATACTTTYCAGCATCAKAACATTTTTACTTATTCTAATTCTTCCATTTTTCAGAGGGTCTATTCATTTTTGCACCTGTAATACATTTGCACTGTCTCTGCCTTACAGAGCTAACCATGTAAAAATGGTTATCTGGGGAAGAAACCTATACTTAACAACATTTAAAATTTTAGACAAAGGGAAAATTMCCCTGGCTCAGAATCATTTTTTTCCCCCTGACCTTTAATATTCTCTTAGTCACTAATATCCATATCTTCTTCTTCACCACTGAACTTCACCACATTCCTTTCCATTGAGAAATTAGGTTAGAAATTAGGGGAGAAATCTCTATTGGGGATATATCTGCAGTCTTCCACACACCCTTTTGCAGTGCATGAAGCAGGGGAGGAAGTCAGGGAGCTGAAGTGACAGCCCATTCCCACCCATGTCTTCTCTGGCAAACACAGCAAGTGCTGAAACTCCAGACCTTGCAGCATCTCCAAGCCTGGCATTTCCTTCAGGACTGGCATCAGGCAGTGTGCCCTGTCCTTCCTTTGTTACTGTGATTCTCCCACCATTAGATTTCAGATCTGGGCAATCCTTACGCAGCTGTGTTGTGAGAGATGGTGTTCAAACTCCCCTCTTGGTGTGGCTGAAAAGTCTGTGGCCCCGGTATTTGCGAAGAGGTCACATTTAATGTCCTTTGTTAGCCCATTTAAATCATCTGTGAGTAGTTCTGTCTGATCAGGCTTATTTCTGCAAACCTTTTCATCTCTTTGACCTTTATAGTTCTCTGTGTTTACCATTATATTACACAGGCAACCAAATTTTCAGCACCATCAAAGAAATATTAAACCAAAATTTAATATTTATCATTGTGAAAGTTTTACTTRCTCCTACAACTATATTTTTTCTATTTTGCTTTCATCCTTGCTCTTTCAGAGCCTCTCAAGCACTTGGAGTAATTCCTGTGGTGTTGCCCTAAGACACAAAAACATAACAGCAGTCATATATCTGTGACTGTATACAAAGATTGAGCCATTTCATATTCAAAGTTTCTTTAGAAATTGTAATTGCATTTGCCCTTCTGTCACAGACTTCTGTATTTCTTCCCAATTTATCCCTAAACCAGTTTTGGTTCCTAACCACTGAATTCCCTTCAGTCTGTAAAAAGCCTTCAGGCCACTGAGCTATCAGCACTACATTCATTTTCTTTCCCCAGTGCTCTTTTAGCAGTGCCATGAGACCTCAGCAAGGCAGCTGAGCTTGGCCATATTCCAGTAGMAGCCTTTGAGCACATGGGCTTAATTTTCTTCCTCATAGAAGACCATTTAAATCTGTCTTTTATTTTTTTTAAGGCACTTTGAATAGTTCTGTTTTCTAGTAGAAAAACAAATTGCAACAGTAAATCTTTTTTAACTAGTGTGGAATAAGGAGCAAAATTAATGAATGTAATGCCATTGACTCAAACCCCAGTGAAATATACCTGTGACTCTTTACTCTTAAGTCTCTACTTTCATTTATATCTTTATGCTACCCAGTATGTGCATATCAGTTTGTATAATACGTGAATAAAAAACAGATTTAATTCTTTTAAATACATGGATTCAATTCTAGTTTCATAGAGCATATCAATGAACTGTCATTATGCTGACAATATTCTTGCTCTGTTTCAGTTTTTGCAATGTTAAAAGATACTTTCCTAAACTTGTGAATTTTTTATGGGCCTCCTCCTGTTAGTAGCCAGCTCATGGCCTCATCTCCCTGCTCTCATGAAATGCACTGCTGCCCCATAGGGCTCAGGGACGCCCACAGGGCTGGGAACAGACCTTTGTATGTTCGATGTTTAGAGGTTGTGGATTGGTCACAATCCAAGCCTTCATCTACAGTGCTTGTGAAAAGTCCACTGAATTTAGTGAAGCTGATGAAACTCACAGAAATGTGTTTGTTCAAAAATTCAGTTTTATGAAGTAAATAACACACCATGAAAAATACCAGCATGATGGCTKAGCTGTGATGTTCAATGTATAAATACTTCCAGCACCTTGTGACTCCCAGCTAGGAAAACAACAGAGCAGACTCCCTCTCTGAGATGAGCATGGCAGTGGCTTTAATAGGCTGGGCGATGTCAGGGTGTTGGACATCTGCAGTGTCTGGAGCACTGGTGGCTGCAGATGCTGCACACTTCCCATTCTCACACACAGCAGATATCACAGGACTTTGTTCAGAGAGGGGTGATAACATCTGATGACATTCAGCATCCACTCCAAACCAGCAGCCCCTACACTGGATGAATCCTGTTTTCCCCAAAATGCAAGGGAAGCCTCCTGGATGATGTCAGCTTGGTTAAYCTAGGTGCAAGGAACCCGGTCTAGGAGAGTAGAACAATGAAGCACGGGCACAAATCRCCTGTAGCTCACCTAAGTGATGAATGTGCATTTCATTTATCATCAGTTTATGTGAGAGTCAGTCCAGTGGGTGTATGTTTACATTTCAGAGTGCTTAGTTCAGGGACTGGGGTGGTTTGCTGTACTAGGACTTCAAAAATTGATTTTGCATCTAGGCAAAGTGTTCAGTGCCTGCTCAACACACATTGTCAGGACACTGCAGCCATGTCCCATGGWGAAAAGCTGTACCAACACACTGCATTTTAAAAGTGAATGTAGTATGAAARATATTTACCTGAGGAAGTATTTTCAAATTGTCTCTGTATCATCAACAAAACATGACTAAAGAGCAATCTTGACTTCTTCAAAATGTCTGGATATTGAAAAGTCAGCARATATCATGAAAACTTAAAGAATTTCAGCCAAAAAGGGTGAGATACAGGCATGTAATAAAACAAATTTGTAGTGGAAACTCSTATGCAATCTTAACCATAGCAGTCAAGACTCAATGAAAACTACTCCCCAAGCAATTTTTAAAACACAGAGGTTTTTTACCTTCTTCAGTTGCACATACATGTTGCAGTTCTACTCTTCTTCCTCTTTCATTAAGTTGGCTTAGAATTGCTGTAATTTTCAAAGTGTTCATTATGYATGGAGCCCTTTAGTATGCAGTGAATCCGTGCCCCCAAGGCCTTTAAGTGAAGCCCACATTGTGCCAGTCTCTTTCCCCACAGCTGTGCTGCTTGCAAATACTCCCTTGACAAAGCAGCAGAAATTACCTCTCTGCTTTGTGATCCTCTGCAGACTAGRTCTTCCTTTCGTCTGGACACTTAAAAAGCCTTGTTAGATTTTTATCTTCGGATCTTTTTTATAGTGTTACATCCTAAGCTAATGGTACTGTAGTATACCTAAAGAATTATCATTTTTTTAATGTTTAATAATCTGTAGTTAAAATTACTTTGGACAATATTGCTAACAGCTGGGTTTCAGTTAATACAAAATCAGATTCTTTGGGCTATAATTTGATATAAAACTGTTGTATTATCATAATCACTGGGATTTAATTTAGAATTATAAACCAGCACTGGCTCAGGCATTAAGTCCTATGAGGGAGAGAAAATTAGGCCGACTCTCACTCCAGTATGTAACTTCCACATTTTATTTTGTACATACAGATTAACTAATAGTCTTACTATATCAGTAATAGCTCTGTTCTGATTTTAAACTGCAGCAGATCTGTTTATTAGCAGAAGTTATTACTGGCTTTCACTGGCATGAGATCACAATTAGGCTTCCTATCTTAATTTCTCTCAGTATATTATTTGGACTGAAGATACATTGTAGCACATGACTCTRGACATCACAAACTAAATTAATTCTCTAGAGAAGACTATTTTGTTTCAGTAAACCAAGCTCATAGCTGAATCTGTACGAGTAGTAGAAGCTGAAGCTGTGTGTCAAGGTCCAGCATCCACCACAGTTGTGTATGCAATATTTCAGGAGGAAGCCCAGATTGCAGGCATTGCTGTTTCTCCAGTTAAATGTAGTGATCTGCTTTGAAGCCTCAAATTACAGTGACCAGTTTCCAGAAGGGCTTGCAAGAGGGTGGTGTTTTTTTTTTATTAAATTAGATGGGAAATAATAAAACCAATAAATAATAATAAATGTATTTTTTCAGAGTCACTTTTCTGTGAAGAAAGGAGCTGCAGCCTTGGGTATTGGTACAGATAGTGTGATTTTGATTAGATGTGATGAAAGGTAAGTGAAGATGTCAAATACAGCTCATTTTGTGGTGCATGGGAAAGAATCAGCAGGTGCTCAGCTCAGAGAGAGTATGCAAGATGTGGTCAGCAGTTGGTATAATTTGCCATAGCACTGTCATCTTCAGCAGCCTTATACTAATTTATCCCTCTTGAGGAACTGGCTCTGTTAGTAGCTTCTTTATGGGTCCATTTTTGGAGTTCATGAAAAAATCTTTAAAATTTTTTTCCTCAGAGGTTTCTGATACTTCTTTTTCTTTCMATCTGAAGTGAAACAGGGTATCAAAATAATATCATTCTTTTTTTTTTTTTGTGCTTAGAAACCAGAAGGAAGCTTGTTTTAGTCAAAATAGACTAAAAATTTTGATCCATTACTATGAGTTGAAGTGGGTCGTTTATGGGAATAAAATATTTAGGAGCATTTGCTAATGTAATTCTGTTACTTCGTGCCCCCACCATCTTTCTCAGATGGATACATTTCCCTCAGTGGCCTTGACAGGGAAATGCTTGTGAYTGGCTGTGAAGAGAAGGATCTTGTGGGAAGCATAGGCTGAGGAAGATGATGGTCTCTGGAAGYCAGCAGCACAGGAGGCGACTAATCTGCAGGTCACATAGGCTCCAAAAAAGGATGGAAGATAATTTCCTGCTTAACTCCCCCAAATAAAAGGTTTCGATTCCCTGTGAAAATCCATTTTCAGAAAACAAAAGTATATTAACAAAATCAACATATATTCCAACAAAAATTTTCAGTTTTAGGGGAAAAAAACACTTTCTATGGGACAAAAATTAATACAGAAACTCRTACTGGTTTAACTGAGAGTCTTTTCAGTAGAAAATGCTGTTTGAGTCCCTCATTGTTACAAGGTATTGGATTAATTATGTCTCTAGCAGAAATGGAAGGTTTTGCTGCTATCAGAATACTCTGTTCCCACATTAAAAACAAGCATCAAGTAAGCAATTTACAGTGCTAATCACAGTGCCTGCATATTGACTTATGGCATTATTATCTCTTTATTAACAAAAGACTGAACACACCTTGAAGAGGATTTAATGACGTCAAAACAACCAGCACACATCAAAATAAATCCCCAGTTGTTTCTATTCACTGAAGATGGATGTGGATCAATGAAGTCGTGTTTTCCTTTTCTTCTGGTGCAAATTCAGCGTGATGATTTTCTGTGAAGCCCACAATGGTTRGCCTGCCCACGCTGAAGGGAGCAGCAGGATTAGTGTGTGTGTCTCAGCAGACACCACAGGGACACAACAGATTGTCTGCACAGGACATGGGCTGGTGTGGTTGAGAAGACCCTCTGTGAAGATTGGGACTGTGGAAGGGTGAAGGAGCACYTTGATATCTTTTTGATGTTTTCAGCATGACCAAGCATTCTTCCTGGTGGCTCTTTCCCCTTCTGACCCCACCTGCCAAGTTTGCCTGGTTTAGCTGGTAAASCTTGACATTGGGTATTGCACTCTCCTGGCCATGAATTCCTGCTTGTGTTTGATGTAACCAGGGGCTGGATAATCACTTGCTTTGGTAAAAAATTTGGTAGTGAAAGCATCTGCCCAGTCCTGTGTATGTTTTTATGCACAAGCTCACTCAATTAGAAACTCTTAAAGACCAATATCTGAATTATGTTGGGAAGAGGAGCTCATTGCCCTCCTTTGACATAGTTTTATTTTGTTTATTCCTCTAATGATCCCAGGARCTGYTTTTGAGGACAAGACAAAMTACTTTTCTCTGAACGTGTCCATGTGTCTCAGGGGAGATCACAAAGAGTTGAATACTCATTAGAGCTTCTTTGCACTTCTGCAAGAAAAATCAGGGCTAATTTTTAGATTTGTAGAGCTTGTTATTTTTAGTTCTTCTCTTYAGTATTTTAGTGTTTTGAATATGCAAGAGAGATTTTGCAAAAAAAACCTCAGCAGTACAAACACATGTCTACTGAAATAAATACCATCTTACAGTATGAACTATGTAAGGATGAAAACTTACAAAACCAACAGCATCTTACTACAATAAATAAATAATTTTTTTAAAGGATATGCATCCAAATGTCATGAAAACAATTCAAGGGTTTTTATGCAAAATGAAACTAAAACTAACGGGTTTATTAGTTTCCATGTAACTTTATTTTGAGCTTTAATAAAGGTTGTTCCTTCTTTTATAGCAGCTTAGTGAAAGAAAAAAMCTGAAAAAGTCTTAAAAATTAATATTAATCTAAATGTACAACATTCAAAGCCAGTGAAGACTTATTTCTGCAACATGGGAACCTGTCATGTTTGTATTGCTGGTTTTCATACTGCCTCTTCTTTGATAGGCTTCCTTGTGTCTAAAGCAAACTCTAGCCTCAATATTCTCTTGTGCCTCGTTCATCTGCAGGATTTCCTGAATTAGCTTTCAAGCCTTATAYGACTGAGTCTGAATCTGAAGTAGATGGTTCATACTAGAGGTGTTGTAAATACAGTCAGTGCAGAGAGCCTGACAGTGCATTTAGCGAGTCTAGACTGGCAGCTTCTCACACCCTGCTTCAAGAAAATGCCAACGTGTAATTCACTAAACCATGGAAAAGTCACCCTGAAATGAGTTCATGCCTGGCAAGGGAACACAGAGACAACTGCTGATACCACAGCTCAGTTGCACTGCTCAAGACCATGCAGCTTGGCTGGCATATTCTGTGCCTGCTGGGAGAAGACCATGGAATTTGGCACTCTGTGAGCTTCTTGGGGTGCTGGGCTGAGCCTCTCCCTGGGAGCCTGAAGCTTCTTCCCAGGGCTGTAACTGCAAACAGGATCAAGAGGCTCCAAGGAACAGCATCAGTCTTTGATGGGATGGCCATGAGATAGCTCCTCTCAGTTACCATCACCATATTGATGCAAATACATTGACTAAATAATTAGGGTAAAAGCTCAGACTAATGGACAGAGTCTTTCTGTGCACTTCATTCCTGCATAACTCTTGGGCAAAAAAAAATCACTTTGCTTCTTTGGGTTTTCTATAAACTGAAGAAGTAACAGCAAAAGTTGAATACAAGATCAAATTACTGATATAACTCTCTCTTGCTCCAGAGGGAAAATGATCCCATCAGACCTTGAAAGAAGAATTGTTGAAGCCAAACAAAAAGTAAGTTTACCAGCTTTTCTGCTTCCAAAGAAGAAAAAAGCCTGAAGGATGTTAAAGCTAATTGTTTGCTTTCCTTGGTGAAACRACACAGACTTGCCCATTAAGTTTTGATTTATTTCTCAGAAATGTAGCCTGCCAATTAATGAGGCAAGAGTTGCTAGGATATTAGGTTTAGAGGTATTGTATAATATCATGGGATATTTGGCTTTCTTTTTATATGTTTTTCTGCATAACACCTTCCTCTTTTATATTATCATCCTATGATGCAGTTTCTCGGCTGAGTATTGTCAAAACCAGAGTAATCATTTTGGGGAATTTGTTTTGTTTGTAATGCACTGAAAATTATTCTCATAGACTGACCAAATCAGTGGTAGGTAAACTAAAATCCTCACATCTCTAAAAATGCACTCACTCTTGTACATATTCACTAAGAGAAGCTAGAATTAAAATTTCAGATTAAAGTATGCAATGAACTTGCCCCTGTGCTTTCAACATTTATATTCACTRGACACACAGCAGTCAAAGCTGATCAATGACACAAATCTTCATTAAAAGCTCACCTTTTCCAAGAAAAGCAATACAGTAGATAAAAAAATAAGGCAAAATGACAATAGAGTGTCACTCAAACCTATGACTGTTGCAGAAGGAAGTTTGGACTTTTTTGATGGTTTGAACCCCAGTTGTGCAAAACTAAAGGAGCCACTCTTGACCTCTAGGTATTCCTTATAAAATCAACAGAACTACCAATGAAATTTAAATTAAACACTGGTATAATTTTTAGGAGACCCCAAACCTTATAGTGCAGAAATGATGGCCAGTGAGTGCTCTGTTGTGAGACAAAGCATTTAGCAGAGGGAATCCAAGAGATGGTGCCTGGCCTCTGTGGATGCTGCTGTTTTTAACTTTGAAAAGCTGTCTCTGCTCTGCATGAGGGATAGGGCTGGAGGCAAACCCCCCCAACTCCTCTGTCCACTGCCCCGGGAGACACCCCCAGACACGATGTTCCCGCTGCAAAACTGGGACACCACATGTCCAGACACTCGCTGGGATAATTGCAGTGCAGCCCAGGGCACAGTCCACCAGAAATGCTTCTCTCACTGTGGTGCCTGGTTGAGGTTTGTTTATGTGACATCCTGCAGTGCAGATTTGTTTCAGGCAGGTGGTGTGAAGCAGAATTKTTCTGTTGAGCCCTTACCTGTCTCATGCATCCTAATAAATGGAGGATGCTGGTTTGGAAGTTTGCTGCCACCTTAAGGTAGAAACCATAATATCGCTAGCATTTAAACTGAGWAAACCGGTGTAACCTAGCACAGATGTCCTGCTCTGGGAGACACTTGTGGGGGCAGCACAAGGGGTGCTGGGGCTGCCGCGGGATGAGGGGGATGCAGCACTCTGACCACGCATAATGTCTCTGCTTTCTTGCAGGGATTTGTTCCTTTTCTGGTGAGTGCCACGGCTGGGACSACAGTGTATGGGGCATTTGATCCTCTCATAGCCATTGCAGACATCTGCAAGAAATACAAAATCTGGATGCATGTGGATGTGAGTACCATCATATGTGGCAGGCTGGATTACAAGGTGCATTAGCATTAATGTGTTCATTTTAGGCAGTGTTATCTTGTACAAAACCCGGTGTATTTGGTTCCTGTAATTAAGTCTAACATCCAAGCACTGACTTCCCACACCTCTGAAAGGCTCAGGTCATAGAGATATTTTAGGAGCTGTGACTGTAGTTGTACTTCCAGCAACTGGGACACTTAAGATGACCTAGTTTGAGTACTTTTGGCTTTCAGCTTTATCTTAAATGCCATTAGTAAAGAAATACATAAGAAGCATACTGAGCACTGGCTCAGCTTCTGCAGCAGCTGCAAAATAAATACGTAAGGGAAAGGCTACATTTGTCTGGAATAAAGCRCTGTAAATTGCTGATCAGGTTAATTCAAGTGCTAGGGAAATTTATCAGATTGGCTACTTAGCTTTATCCAGGCTCTTGCCAAGAAATCTTTCTGAAGGATCATCTTTCAGCTCTGGGAATATCTTCTGTGTCATTTTTGTAAATCCCTTCTCCAAAAAGGCTTGGTAATTGACTTCTCATAAGTTTGGGAGCCTTGATTTTRTATTACTGTGTCAGCCAAAATCAGTCCAATTCAAAGGAAGAATTTGTATTTMCCTTAAATAATTCTCAGTCACATGAAACGCCTGCCTGTCCCAGATCTCTATGAGGAAAGCAAATGAGTAGAGGGCAAGCAGTAGCGGGTCCAAAATAGGATGAAAACTCCCCAGAGTAGCTGAGATCCCAGCTTGGTGTGTTATTATAACTTAGTCACTACAAGAGGAAAGGCAGCTGACCCAGGAGCAGCTCTGCAAGTCATTAATTACAGCATGGGGGAGCCCAGTATGGGAGGGGGTGAGTGAGGGGTTTGCAGATGGTCAGGGTGGGTGCCTGGACTAGGGGCTGTTAACCACTGCTTCCAAGATACTGGAAGAAAATGGTTAGTACAGCTAATGCCTCAGGCCCCATCTGCCTGGTCATTTTGGAATGTGCCACATCAGCAAGATAAAAAGGCTCCCAAACTGATGGGAATGCATAGATGTCATGACAGAGAAAAGCAGATCYCTCATTAAGATAATGTGTCTTGCCTTCCAGGGAGCATGGGGTGGTGGGCTCCTGATGTCRAGGAAACACAAATGGAAGTTAAATGGCATTGAAAGGTATGCTTTATTAGTAACAGTGAAAGATGTTTATTAAATGTATTTTAACAAAATTGTGATTACCATAGCAATGCCTATGAAAATTAAGGGTCAATGTTATCTCCAAGATCCARTAGGGAGAAATCATATGAACTGTCCTTCCAGCTGAAGCAGCATTGCTGACTGCCTTTGTGCCACGGTTGTGCTATTTGTTTTGGAGTATAAACAGCAGACATTCCATGCTTGTTTTTCTGTTCCTTCCACCATACATTCACAGATCCAGAGCAGCTCCTGCATTATTCTCTGAATTAGCAATTTAATTTCTCTAAGAAGTGAATCTTGTGGRTCTTGTACACTGAAGACTTAAGTCTAAAATGTGGATGTACCTGCAGTTACGACAGATGTCCTGCCCTCTCACTTCTAGARAGCATAGCCCTCTCCAGACTATTATTATTGTTTTTACTATTTTGATAATTATTTYAAATTATTTTTATTATTGTATTTATTGTGTTATTGATGTCTTCTCAGTAAATCTGTGCCTGGGTATATACACAGTTGTAGTCCTGAGCTCATAAACATTGCAGATAATGCAGACGAACATAAGTGATGGTACTCCAGGCTGGAAGGACTGATCTTAAAAGCAGCTGCTTACTCGGAAATGTTTTGGTAAGCTGTGGAAATCCTTCCCATAGGATGCTGAGATTTATCTGCATTCAAGGAAAGACAAAAACCATTCAGGATTTCTGTGAGCCACAAATGAGTGGAAGCTCAGAGAGTATTTAGAGAAAATTCATATGTGCTTGCCCTGTTTTGTATTCTTCCCAGTCACCTATTTAGGAGCACTTCCTAGAGGCACTGTACTGGGCTAGATGCAGTCACTCTCATTTCTGTATTTCCTGAAGCTCATGATTTTTGAGAGGAAATCATTACTCCCTTCCTCCTTCTTTATTGCTAAATCAAATTGCTGTTCCTTGCCAATTAAAATTACAAACAACTTCCTCATCCTGATCCTGGAGATTACAAGGATACCTTGATGATTCAGTACTTTTCTCATACATCTCACATTCAAAATTTGGAAAGCAGCCAATGGTTCTATGAATTCGATTTAGTTAAGACTGCCTACAGCACTCCAGACTTACATATCATGCATTAAAAGGACATATATCCAAATATCCAGCAAGTTA
The DNA here is from genome assembly GCF_030028575.1 of Malurus melanocephalus. Lineage (NCBI taxonomy): Eukaryota > Metazoa > Chordata > Aves > Passeriformes > Maluridae > Malurus > Malurus melanocephalus. The sequence continues at coordinate 4,826,808 of NW_026623246.1, forward strand.
GAAAAATCTGTGTCATTGCTTGTGAGGGCAGAGTACCAAACAACGAGTTTTCCTTCCAAATTGTGCTGGAACGAGAAGTTCAGGTTAAACCTATTTTGGAGCATTTTCCAAATAATACGCTTTAGATCCAGAGCTCCACTGGATTTTATGAAGTCCTTTTATAAGCACCATCTCAATATGTTTGGCAATCAATGAAGGAAATGTGTTATTTTGAATGCTGTTCTTCTGCTAGCTGGACACAAGGACTCATTTCTGTTTGTCCAGATGTCAAGTGAGGGAACCTTTAGAGCAGACCTTTTATGGACCTTTCTGTTTTATGGGAGATAATGGAGTCATCGCAGGTGTGAACAGAAGAGAACTGAAGCTGGTACTTATATTGGATAGGAGAGGGAACATTTACTGGAGCACACTGTGCTCTGAGTACTCCCATCCTTCTGGTACAGTCAGTCCAGCAGAAATACTCCTTTCACAGGCCAGATGAGTTGCAGGACTGTCCTTCCCATGCCCTCCCATCCCCACATGGCAGATTTCAAGGTCSATGGCACCCTGAAGGAAGCACAAGCCCCAGTGTGGGGAGCAGATAGGTCTGGCCTCCATCAGGAGTTCCAGCCTGGTGTCTCTCATCCAGAGGCTCATGCAGAGGGTGACAGCTACATGAGAAAAGCCTGTGTGCAGTGAGTGCCCCTGCAGAGGGTCTGGACATCCTTCCCAARGCTGTGGCTGGTCAGTGACTGTGCCTCAGTCTGTATTTAATGATGGCCCAGGACCAAATWCTRCCAGTTGTGAATCTCTCCTRTCATCYATTTGAAATCTCYCAAGGAAAAATACTCCTTTTTTTCYTGTCTTTGACCCACAGCCAAAAAATCACATAGGTTCTTRGTGCTCAGTTATTTGGGCAAACATGAGATGCTTTTAGAAAACATCTGTGGATTCCTGTAGATGTATTTACCTCAGTTTGTCTCRGTCAGCAATTTCTTCAAACACATACTGATGACAGAAGCCCAAAATAACTGGTAATGAAAAATGGTGGATTTTCCTATTACCTAATTAATTCTTTTTTGTGTGTGTAATTGGTATATAATTGGGTAAATAAGTGACCATAGGGTGAATTAAATGTTTGAGGCAGATAATTCACATCTGGATGTTGTCAGCAAGTAATCCTTTTGCTTGAGAAAATGCATACCATTATTGTTACTTAGAGGTCTCTTAAAGAATTTCTGTCTGATTTTGCATAGGCACAAATAAAATTAAAGAGTATCATATCAAGGGAAAGTCATAGACCTGAGTAGCTGTTCTGAATCATTAGCTTTGGTGTTGTAATCAGATGACTGACTGATTAAAAGCTGCCAAATACTCCAGAAGCCAAGCCAAGTGGCCAGATGTTGCCTGTGGAAGACTGTTCCCTGCAGATATTGCATCAGGCACTTGCACAGTCCCATTTAAATAGCAAAGGAGAAAGCACAGAAGTACTGCCTGATGTCAGAGCGATTTTTGAATTTGCTTGCTTTGAAGGAGTGGAAGCAAYTTGGCAGGGTGTGCATAAACCTGTAGCACTGTCTCCAAGCCCTGCAAAGGCAAAAACTGCCAGATTGTAACATGCTCACCTCTGTTCACATCAGCGTTACCTGTAAGTGTGTCCTGGGTCCTTGAAGTTTCCACAAGCCTCAGTTGACTGATTTATGCCAATTTATAYCGTCAAAATCCAAATCACTGCACTAGATGAAATCAATGCACTGTGTCCTTGACAGCCTGACAAACAGGGTACAAATATATACATTTATCAGCTAATTCATCATATGTAATAATAGTAATTATAAAATGGCCAGTCAAGGATAACACAAAATTAAAATAATAAACAACTGAACAATCTTCTATTCAGCCCCTGCCACAATCCCAAATGCCTCTTCTCTAGACTATTTTGTGTCAGCTCTGTTTGTTCACAAAATCTAGGCTGACAACAGTTTTTCTAACAAATGTGTCCTGAAAGGAATAAGGATCAGACTTTTTTCCAGAAGGATGGGTCGATTCCATGCTTGTTACTCTAATTGTGTGAATTGCCATAGCCAAGCAAAAATGAGAGAGCWATGAAAATTTGCCATCAGCAGAACAACAAGAAAAATTATTTTGGGCCAGGTTTTCCAAGTTACTAAGAGAATTAGGGATGCTCAGAAGTATTTCAAGGAATTTTAAAAAATGCCTCTATAAGCTAATTACTAAAATCTTGCTGAAACTGGGATCAGAGGGAGGGAGATCTGTGAGGTTGCCAAGTTCCTATCTGCATCTTTAATCAGCAGTGTGATTTTAGAAAGTTCATCAGTCATGTGGGTGTTTTTAGGAAGTTTGCCCTATGTTTATAAAGTATAGATGGCTCCCCAGAAAGTTTAATAGTGATTAAATTTAGTGGATAGAGCAATTATCCTGTGATAAATTGCCAGGATTGTAATCCAAAAGCCAACTGGAGTGGATTAGGTCCCCTGTGAAGGCATTGCTTTCCTAATATCAGCCATKATTATTTTCAGCTTTGCTTGCTCAGAAAAAGAAAAATAGTGAGTATTGCTACATGTTCAGTATTATTCTAATTACTTCTAAATGTCTCTGGGGTTTCATCACATAGTACAATGTATGAGTTTCGTGTGCTTTGCTGTCCCAGGGCYAACTCAGTGACCTGGAACCCTCACAAGATGATGGGTGTCCCACTGCAGTGCTCAGCCCTGCTAGTAAGAGAAGAGGTAAGTCACAATATACGCGTTTCTCTGCTCCTTTCTGGCATTTTACTCTTGGAAGTCCTGGACTTTTTCTTCATAACTGTGCCATAGCTAATATTTGCTAAGGTGATGAGGATAATAAGAGGAAACCTCTATTTACATGCTTAGGCTGTGACTGCAAAAGGAATTAAAGCAGACATCTAGCAGAAATGAGCCAATCAGTGGCAATATCTGTACAGAGTTTTGTGACTTTCCATTCTAAATGTCCATGGGTAAGTTGTGGGTGCATAACTGTGTAACCTCTCTAGTTCCTGTGGGGCATAATGGTCCTCTTGGGGTGAATGGCATGGTTTACATGCAGCACAACATTTGGACCAGAATCAAAGCATCATTATGCTTTCTAGACTTTTATKATATTCCTACCCAGCCTTGATCTATATATCCACTTGGGGGCATGTGGAAGTAAAAATGGAACACTAAGTGTACTCGGAATAAAAAGTAGACGTTTCATTTAGTGCTAGAATTTGAATTACCCTTCAAGCCTTTAATTTCCATACAACCATCAGTTACTGGGACAGCTGTTGTACAGCCACCACTTAATAGACCAGCTATCAAAAAGCTGGTTGCTGTTTTGCTAACAGCTGTACAACAGATTGTATACAAAGTGATTGCACTTAGGAAGAGAGAAACTGGCTTTTATTTGCCCTCTGGGTCAGTTCCCCAAGACAAATCCTGCCCARTTGAAGTCAATACCATCTTTGACTTCTAGTGAGAACAGATGGCTCAGATTAGGAGAAAGTCAACTTTTCCCCCCTCTCATTTTGCTATCTCAGTTTTGAGTTACACATAAAGATTAGACTTGATGATAAACAGCCATGTTATGATTCTTCTTGGACTGGAAATTGCCATTTTAGGCAACAGCCCTAAGGTATACCATAAACTTGGTTGAGGTCTTAACTAGAGCCAGAATGTGGCTCTCTGCATTTTCCCTTAAAAGCTTAAAGAGAAACCTCATGCTTTCATGAGCCAGGTTTCCTCACCTGGAAACCTTGCTGGCTTCTGTCCCTCCCACAAAGCTGCCTCTTAGAATGGTATGTTGCAGCCCAGATATAGCTCTAACTGGCTTTTTGAAGGCCATATGCTCTTCTGCCTGTTCAAAGCTTAAGCATCTAATCTGCAGCTGAGGGCTTTGCAGAAAAAACTATTCTTACAAAGAAGGAAAACAATAAAAATGAGAATTGTAGAAACCAAAGCAATTGAAAAGTGCTATTATTTAGATTAGTCACCAGTCATCTTGGTCTGACTCAGAAAAGGTGCCTTCAAAGGAAAAGAGGAAAGGGAACCAGAACAAAGAATAAAAGGCAAGATCCAAAAATGAGCTTAAATATAAGAATGCTAGGAAGCACAATGCCCAGCTTTTTTTAAGAAGTGCTTTGGATCTAGGAGTGGGTTATAGATTACTGGATCAGGTACCGAGGTATCTTGGGCACTGAAAGGAGTGAGTCCATTGAGCAACTAAGTCTAGTTTTGTTATTTTTTATGATCTTCCTTTTGCACTTGRACACATTTTTGACTGAATTTGGGTGTTTGTAATTCTTCACCCAAAGCAGCACTCAAAGCCGTAGTCTCATCTGTGCCAACATCACCATGCTTGTGTTTTTGTGTCCATAAGGGATTGATGCAGAGTTGCAATCAAATGCATGCTTCCTACCTCTTTCAACAAGACAAGCACTATGACCTGTCTTACGACACGGGGGACAAGGCTTTGCAGTGCGGACGGCACGTTGATGTCTTCAAGCTATGGCTGATGTGGAGGGCAAAGGTAGGACTGCCTGCTACACATTTGTTTGCATTAAAATAATGCACACCAGATACACTTGTTGGGGCTTTTTTCTGCAGTCATAATTTTAGAAAATATCTGATCTGAGTTTCACATGTATAACATGAAAGAAAGAACATTATTATTTTCTGTGGGTTTTATACTTTTAACAACGGAGCTTCAAAGCAGCACACGTGATTTTGARACTTGAACTCTGGCTTTGCATAGCATTTGCTTTGTGTAACTGTAGGAGTCTAACGACATAAATCATATACCTAGGAATGTTGTTACAAAGATTTCTGGAAATAAAAAGATGTTTTAATTATATTCAGAAATTAAACATGGCAAATCAAGACTGGAATACCTAGTTTCATTGCATGTAGTATATATGAAGTAATCTTTTGAAGGAGTAGAGGGAAGCTCATCAAAAGCTCTTCACTGGGAAATTGTAAACACTAGCTCTAATAGTTAATTTATCTATATTGCTAAATAAGTTCTTGCGTGTATTYATCCAATCTTTTATGTCAGGTTGCCTAAGGTTGGTTCAGAGGAGATGACATCACTGTTTTYATTTCCAGAAAGCTTTAAAGATTCTCATGTGCTTCATTAAACCTCTGAGGAGGTGTGGGAGTCTGTAGAGGAGGATGCAATAGCGGTTGTGGTAACTGGGGTCTGCGGAGTGGCAGGTGATTGTAGCCACATGTCTCTTTTACTCTGAGCCTTTCTCCCGGGGCTACCTTTACTCTGTTTTGAAATCTCTGTACACAGAGGGATAATGACACAGGCATATAAGTCAGTTCTACACTGCCATAACAGATTTAGCAGGGACATTGCATCCATTACTCAGAGAKATTTCTCCTAAAGCCCATTTTTTCAATATGCCTTATACTGCTTTTTCTCTTCTCACACTCTGCTTGTAATATTAACATTACAAAAGAGGATGTGTGTTTCTTAAAGAGTTTATCTATTGCAGCTGTTTATTCCCCTTCCTCACTCTTGAAGCTGAATCCTTTGTTCAAGGCATCACAGTTGGTTATTGCAGGAACAATTATGATGTCACAGAGAGGATTATTACTTCTGCCAGAGAAGAAAAAGCAGGCTTTTCTGCAGCTCTTAAAAACACAGCTTCTGAGTTTATATGGTGTCTGTTAGAAAAGAAGACAAAAAAACACTATAAAGGCAGAGTAGTATCTAAACAAAGTGTGCATTTTCACAGGCATCTGACTGGRCTCCAAAGGTAAATCTGCCCATTCTGTGCCTAACTAAAAATTTAAATATTATTCTTGGAAAGGCCCCAAGCACATCATTCCTGGAAGATTAAAATCCCCTATTCTGAAAATATCAGGAGACTCCCCATGCTGAAACTCAATACCTCCTGAAGACCCSCTTCTATGCCAGTCCAAGCTGTCCAAAACCATCCTCAGCCTCTCTGCRAAATCTACTGAAGGCACCCTTTGGCAAAGGTGCTGTTCAGGTTCTCAGCAAAACATTCCTGAGAACCAGGCAAGTGCCTGATGCTTAATTTGCAGAGTTGGCTATAGGGGTGTCAGTGGCAAGAGCCAGGGACAGATGACCTCTGCTTAGCAAAGTGTCCTTCATCACACAGAATCATATCCTTACCTGATCTCACAGAAACTTCTGAGAAGTGACTTGTGCTGACGTCTTGGCAAGTAYTGAGTGGTCCTTTTGCTGTTTTAATTCATAGAACAGATATTTTCGTAACTTCTTTTCTTCATCTCTCTATAAAGGGAACCACAGGATTTGAAGCRCAAATTGATAAGTGTTTGGAACTTGCTGAATACCTATACAATAAAATAAAGAACAGAGAAGGGTATAAAATGGTGTTTGATGGAAAGGTATGTAGTGCAACTTCTTTTTCTCAGCTGGTCGACAGTGCTTGCTTCATTGCCTATTGGGATGCTACCAACAGGTCAAATCAAACAACATGGGACAAAGCAGGGACCCTAGTAACAAAACCTSTTATGCCAGTTCCTCTCTTCCTCCTGGAATGCAGGGACAAGGGAGATGAGGCAGCTGTGCATAAGTGCTTGGTTTGCCCAGTTTAACCCTGCAGAAGCAGGGTKTAATCCTGTGGTATCTCAGCCAAACACAGCACACAGAGGCACAATTAGAACCAGGTCTTAGGTAATAAAAACAAGTTGCAGTTTCATAAATAGCAGGGTCTRTTAGGAGTGGGAAGTACAGTGCCCCACACAGCTCTGAAAGAACGCCTGTACAGAGCAGTTTCTCAGGTGGGCAGTCACAGGGGAGCTGGGGTAACTTGAAGTGACCTGGAGGGACATCTGCACTGAGGTCCCTGCTATGATGGGGTGCAGCACAGCAGGGCAGGGGCTGGTGGTGCTTGGGAGGCTCCTGAGACWCAGGGAGCATCACTGTCTGGGTGCAGATATCACTAGGCATGGTACTGGAGAGAGTCCAGCTGAGATGGCAGCCCGGGATGGCAGGAGCTTGGCTGCAGCACAGTGCCCAGGGCAAGGCAGTGCAGCCTGGGTTGGGTGGCTGTACCCATGAACAGCACTGGACTGTCCCATGTTTGGCCATCGCTTTGTGGACAGCCTCTCCAGCTGGGATGGCTGGGGACAGGAAGGGATCTCCATTACAGAGTTAGCTGGGGCTTTGCCTGTAAAAGAGAACAAGGATGAACATCACTACGTTTCTTCAGAGGTTACAGGCTCATATCCTCATACCACAATGGAATTTAATTTCCTTACCTCCCACGTCATCACTGAATTTGGTGCACTGGATCTGATGATGAGTAAAGGGACTGGCAACAGGAGGAGTTGCTGTAAGACACATTTAGCATCCAGCAAAGAGGAACACAGCAAGGCAGGCAGCTGTTGGGAGATTGGAAAAATGCACACAATGTCAGCTAGTTCTTACTTTATGCCTTTCTGCTTAGTGCTCCCATAGATGTTAAAYGAGCTAAGATGCTGTGGTGCTTGCGTATTAATGCAGCAGCTAGCTGAATCAAATGGAGAAGTAATAAATTTCATTAAATGTAAGAAAATCTGAGACTGTCTTATGCACCACCTGTGGCTCCTGTTTACAGAATCAGATTCTGTATTATTGTGCCATGTAATAAAAGTAAATGACATGGTCCTCACCTCTAAATTATCTGTAATAGACTCTTGTCTTAGCCACAYGGTCCCTTCAGCCCCTGGAGGGGATTGGATCTGCAAAATCTAGATGCCTTTCAGAAAGGCATAAATATATTTGCCCAGCTGGATGATGTGTTTTGCATCTGACACCCTGGGAATAAATTGCTTAAAATTATCTTTTCTGCATTAATAATGATGATGACTCTCAGTGGACCACAATAATGAAAACCATTGACTGCTGTCACAAGATGATATATGACAGGGAGGGAAGGCATGAACTTAATTGCAATTGAGACATTATGAGCATTTCTCACATAGTAAACTCTTATTATTCTGTGCCTAGCCTCAGCACACAAATGTCTGCTTCTGGTACATACCTCCCAGCTTGCGTGGCATGGAAGACAAYGAAGAGAGAACGAGCCGCCTGATGAAGGTGAGCAGCGTCCTCCGGGGTATCCTGCAGTGAGCAGTGAAACCCTTCAAGCAGTCAGTCCCCAAAATTGTCTCCCAGGGCACAGGGCAAGGCGAGATTTTGGCAAAAGGCACCTCCACGGTTGTTTACTGCAGGTCAGTCTGGTGCCACCTTGCTCTGGTCCCCAGTTGTGGTTTTCCCTGGGTTTGCCCGAGCTCCAGAGGCATTTGCTCCGTGCTACTGTGAGCTGCAGTCACTAAACCCAGCAAGGGCAGCCAAAGCTCAGCAATCCTACAGCGCTCTGGCATATATAAACAATTGTAGCCACGTTTTGAACACTACCAAAAACAGCCACTGTGTCCCTGTCAGCAATATTCAGGAAGTAGCAGAGGGAAATTTTCCCAGTCATTTTAAGAGCAGGACAAAGAAACTGGATAAATTGAATGCCTTTTCAATGTGAGATTTATTCCTTAGTGGGGGTTAATGTTTTCTTTAATGTTGGATGTAATTTCATTTCATCTGCTTGTAGCTCTCCGTCTTCTATAAAAAAAGAAAGTAGACTCTGTTTTAATAATACTGAGGATGATGATAATAATGAAAATAATGATAATAATGACATCGATAATAGTCATCACAATCCCCTGCTTTTTTTTACTCTGCAGGTGGCACCGGTGATAAAAGCCAGGATGATGGAGTATGGCACAACCATGGTGAGCTATCAGCCCCTGGGAGACAAAGTGAATTTCTTCCGGATGGTCATCTCAAACCCTGCAGCCACTCACCAAGACATTGATTTCCTGATTGATGAAATAGAACGCCTGGGACAAGATTTATAATAACTGGGTGGGAAAATCTSTTCCTGGACCTCTAAGTAGACAATTAAGTTGTCACAAACTGTGCGAATGTATTTGTAGTTTGTTCCAAAGTAAATCTATTTCTATATTGTGGCGTTGGAGTAGAGTACAGTTTAAAATCAAGAAACATGACTCCTTTAAAGTCCTTTCCTGAGTTTTAGAATGCCTCCTTAATAATCAGCTGCACAAAAAGCTTCATTGAAACAAATAAGGAAGACCAGAAGATACTTTAAATTTTATCCCAAATTTTAACACAATAATTGAATTAAAAGCAATCACACTGAATTATGCCAAAGTTGCCCAAAAATATGACAAAATCAAATTGGGGGAAGTGGGAGGGGGTGGTGAGATGCAGAATATACATGTTGTGTGTTTAAAAGTGAAAGGATTTTGCCTTTTTCGTAGTATTAGAACAGAATTTCTAATTTACCTATAGCAACATGCAAATGTATTTAAATAGGTATAGTTTTACAAAAGGAAATATATATATATATATATAAAAAATCCTATTTTGTAAACTATATATTTTTATTTTATATGGGTTATAAAACTGCAAGGACRGAAGTTGAAAATTAACTGGGATTCTTCTTCTTTTGATGGAGGTGCCTCRAATATTTATTACTGCTTATTTTAAAATATAAGCCCACATAACACATTCTTTCTCCATGTCATATGGATTGTACATCTCCAGGGTTGGTTACTGAAAAACCTCAAGAGGACTGCAGCTCTTACAACCACTTAATAAGATCAATTACAGTACAACAATAGGATGCCATTATTCCTGATTATGTTTCCCATGTGGCCTGAGCAGACGCACAATCAATACACACTGCTAACCAAGACTGAAATAAGGTTGTATTTGCATGGTTTCTGTGTTCTGTGTTTTAAAAGCCAATAAAAAAAAAAAAAGTCACATACACATTTGAGTAAATTCTTATCTCAAAGCTGTTTTTGCTGTGAGCAGTCCAAAATTACAATGAAAACCTCACAGCTGCATTAAGAAGGTAAAGAATTCTTACAGATGTACAGGTCTGCAAGACAAGGCCTAAATTAAATGTGACGGCAAGGCCCAAATTAAATGTGACTGTAATCTGAGTGACAGGGATGGGGTCTAAGTAACAAACTGTTTTGTCAAAGGATTCTCACAGTGCTGGATTCCGTTCTTGTCTACAGTTAAGTTGAGATATGGCTTCATCTGCCAAAGAACAGCCCCTACAGAGCCTCACAACCTTTTTAGAAACCATGGGCGTAGCTCTTGCAGAAATTATTTGCTGCATCATTCCTTAGCTTTAGAGGTGTCTCTGGCATGGAAACTGAAGTTTATCCTTTTTCCCCCCAGCATCTGGAAGTGTTGGTAAGAGTTCTGCAGCTTAGACCTGTCTACTTATAACCCTACTAAAGTTTTGGTTTTAACTTTGCCTAAACAGCCAACTTGTGTTTGTAAAGCAATATTGTTTTGCTGTCTCTAAAATACTTGAAGACAAAAAAAGAAGTGCAATGTGGTTTTAATTTCATCTAAAATAGATAAATGGAGTATTGATTCAATGTAATATGAGGACATGAAGTAAGAGGAAGTAAATAGTGTCTGTAATTGTGTTGCCTTTATTATATTGATAGTACTGTTTTGTCACCTCAGATTGAGGCTGTGCACTTTAGATTTAAACTGTACAATGTTGCAAATCAACATGTGTTGCTGTATAAGCTTGTACAATATATTATTGATATGTCATTATTTGTGTGGTAGTAGTATTGACTCTTGATATTGTAAGAACTGCTCTCAGGCCTGTCCCTCTCCTGTACCTTGGCTTGGTGTTGCCCTCTCCSCATCAGCTTCTGGGCAGGCTCTCACCTCACCTCAGTGGACTTCCATTGCACCTGCATAGTGTTGCAAGTCAAGCTGTAGAGGAGATACCAATCCTATCAGGGAGGCCTCAAAGTGACCTCTGCTAAACCTGTCAAAATCAGCAATCACTGAAATACTGAGTAGAGCAGCAAATTATATTCTTTTTTCTTGCTGGGAAAAAGGCAGGCAAAGAACTTACAAAGTACCAACAGGACAGGGACAATGATGAAGGTGATCAGCCTGGTTACATCTTGCATGTGCAATTACGTTTTAAAGTGCTAAGTGCAAACAGCGTATTTATTAGATGTATGTGCCAATCCAAGATTTACATTTGGTGTTCCAGGAGAACCAGCTTTTTTTTTTTTTTTACACATTACTGTACTTATTGCAGCCAGGAAGGAGCGGCATAGCAATCTGTTCTTGTGTTTGACCAAAGTATCTTATCTGTGATGTTGATCTAAATCCAAATAAAAGTGTAAAATGTGAGTCTGGGTCTTTTCATTAGCAGCACTGATGAGCACTCTGAGTGTTTATCACTTGTGCCATTTTGGAGCAAGGCCCCAATAAAGAGAATGTTTAATTGGAACTTTCTATGTCTCCTGCTGTATTTTTTTTGTTACAAGATGCATTCTGTTCACAACTGTAGCATAAAAATAGCAACTGTATCGCCAGACCTTTTCTAGGCAATACTCCAGACCTTTTTTAAGGCAACACTCAGCATCATCATACAAGGGTAAACCTGCCGTCTGGTATTCCTTTACCTTAACTTTGCAAGATGGATTTAGTTGATTTTTTCTCCTCAGACAGAGGCAGTTTTCTAATGTTTTGTTTTGTCTTTTTATTTCACAAGTACTTATCCACAAATTAACCATAGACCCCAATCAGCCATCAGCAGTGAAAATCAGCACAGCAGTGAGAGCAGTCAGCGCACTTGCCAGGACAGCACAGACTATACAATGGCAACAATTTGAAARGGCTATGAAGTAAAATAGACAAAACAACTAATACAAAACTCTGATATTTTAATCTTTATGTCTCCCATAGCCCAGGCCTGCCTCCCTTCAAAATCTGCCACCAATCTGCTTTATTTCTCTTCCATCCTCTGAAAGTTCTGCCTGCTAGCAGCAGAGAAATAAAACAGAACTATGCTGTTAAAGCCACAGCAGTCAGAAACCTCATGCCTGAAATGGGGGATGCAGGTGTATAGATTTTACACAGTACTTTGGAGTCAGAAATTGGGTTTAGAAGAAGATTAGAAGAAAAGCAATACCTATCTCTTTTTAAAAGAGAATGAAAGCTTTGCTTGCTGAAATTCATGAATTGCAAATGAAGGTGAAAAAAACCCCGTTCTATAAACTCCCATTTTGTGAACGCAGCAAAGGCTGCTTTTTCCAGGCATGGAAAAGTCTCAAGTCAAGCAAGGATGGAAACCTCCCGTTCTCCCATTATTCAGCAACAGGGGTCCCTGCACATGTTCTCACTCCAGCTGATRGCTGATGCTGAGAATTCCAAAGGCATTCAAATACCTCATTTCCATGATGTTAATCCAGATTGTTTAATCCCACTCCTCTAGAGTACTCAATATTAGCCTGTGACCTATAATCCTCTTGGGATAATTTTCCAGAGGTCTGTGGCCAATAATCAGGAAGGGTAAGTTCAATGCACTCCTCTGCAGTATGTGAAATTTCTAAATTCCTCATCTTCCATAGAAAGGAAGTGTTTGTAAAACACTTGATTTTGCACTGTAATGCACTACATTACAGGGTCTAGGGTGCTACTGACATCTGACCTACACTGGACATTAAAACCATGGAAGATTTTAATTATATAGCAACTGAAAGATAGAACATTGAACTAACAAGCAGAACAGGGAGAATAAGAGTAGGTGTACTTAATTTGTACCATTACTCTGGAAAATTTTTCTATGATTCACCATGCTTCAGAATCTCAGAAAGGAACTTCCTATTTAAAGACTTAAATAAAAACATAAATCCCTAGCAACATGTAAAATATGTAGGTAAGGTGTTCATCACTGRGCTGTTGCCATAACTGGAACAGCTGGATAAACACTCTTGTCTTCTTTCCCCCTCACCTTGGTGTGATGGTCCAGAAATCTTGTGCCTGCATTACTGAAACAGTTTCACCGGGTCCCACTATGGTCTTGCTTCTACACACAGCACATTTTTTAACTTAACTGAAACAAAATTAAAACAGCTTCAAATTACATTCTGTCTAACTGAATGCCCCTTCCTCTGTTAATTAGATATCATGTTATTCACTTCATGTTCCCTTACTCAACAGCTGATGTTTACAGCCCCAAAGCATGTCATGTTTGTCAGTGTAGGTGCAGCAATTTCTCAATTCATAACCTGCAAAGACATCAGGGTGAAAAAGGTGCCATGAACATCAAATTTCTATGGATGAATATTTTCCATTTGGATGAGTCAGTGTCTCTGGACTTCATCGAGTTCTTCTCCCTATATGCTAGAAGGAAATAAAAACCCAAAGTGAGTAGCCCCGACTCGGGTAAAAGTCAAGTAGATCCGACTCGGGTGGATTTAGTGATCCTGATGGGTCCCTTCCAATTCAGCATATTCTATGTTATTTTATATAATCCTGTRTCAGTACATTTCCATTTTCTCCCACTTCTACACTGCCTGCTTGATGGACTTCTATTTTCCTGCCCATCCTCCTCTGTTCCAGCAATGAAAGCAGCTCTGGAAGAAAGAACAGATGTTTGGGACTTGATGTAAACATGTTTTTGTTGCTCTGAGAAACTAAAAGGAAATGGTTTGTGCTAAAATAGCTTAGCTGCAGCTCGCAGCTCTTTACAGACAGTCTATAAGGAGTGCTGGGGCAGTGTGGTTGAGGACTGCACACACCAGGACTGCCCAGCAGAGCTCCCCCGGTGCTCCTGTGCTGAGAAGCAATGCCCAGCACAAGGGAGTGACTCCACAGCAGTTCCTGACAAACAGCTCCAGCTAATTTCCCCATTCAGATGAACCACTGCTGTTTGTCTTGCACTGGCAGCCAGTGCAAGCCCAAACTTGGCACAGYAAAAGCTGTAACACTGTMAGCTCCAGAYTGGAAAGCATGGAAAGGACTTGGGRCACAGAGCYGGTGTCACGACTTTGTCTCACATGATGATTTTTCTTTTTCACCAATATTTCCTTCTGATCGAGAGAGATTATGTAAGTAAAATGTGAAGCTTTGAGGCATTTTCTGTTTGGGTTCCTTTTTCAGTGAACTTGGCTTTGGGACGTAGGTTGTTTCCTTTCACCAGTTCCCAGATGCATGACTTCCACCAGCATGTTTAACCCGCATGATAAACCCTCCTGGCTGCAGCAAGCTCCAAGAATCAAGGACAACAGCTCTGCACACTGCCTGCAGGGAGGATTCCTGAAGACTGTGCCTGTAAAGTTGTTCTTCCCAGGGAAGGAGGGATAAAGTTGTTCTTCCCAGGGCAGGAGGGACAGTGCACCTTCCTTCTGCAGCAGGCACCTATGTCCCTTCTGGGAACAGAACACATTGGGATGAGTTACGAATCCTCATCCCTTTTCCTATGGGTATTGGCACTTGCACCAAYAGTTTGGGCTGCTACTCCAAGTAAGTCAGTCCATATTAAATCTGGGAGATTGAGAATTAAACTATATTAGTAGTGATACTAATGAGCAGGATATTAATAAAATGCAGAGTGCCTTAAGTAAGATCCTACTACTCAGTGAGATTCATGACAGTTCTGAATTGATGCTTTAATAGAAATTTTTRGACTACAMRTTTATCATTGTGYTATTTTCTGTAATAACTTTGRRTAAAATAAAAYTGTTTCCTGTTTTAAGACTACAGAYCCAGATCCAATAAGCTGCCTTAGGAATTCAAGTCCAACAGGCAAATGACAAATGCCARTGTTATGATATAGTGCAAGTGCCTTTGTATCTCACTCTGTCCTTTTACCTTCAATACAAATGTGTTGCTATATTACTACTACAGAAGTGTTTTCCTTGCATAACCAGAGATCTGTCTATTTACATTTCACATTTGCTAAAATTTCAGTAGATGTCAGTAGTTGAAAGAATCACATTGAAGTGAAATACAAAATACATCCAATTAATGGTAGTGGTCAAAATCGTCAGTTCAGGCACACACTCAGGGCCTTGAGCATATCACGGCTCAGTTTGAGTTGATTCATTTCCCTTTTTGCCATTTTTCTTAATTCATGTTGTTATGAGTTGGTGTTGCAGAAAAGTCTACAAGCAAATCATGTATTGTTGACATGACACTGGGACCCAAGAGATATGCATGGATCACCTCACCACTTTGCCATTGGTTCTGAAACAGCCTGCCCTTTATTTGCCACTGTGATAGAAGACTTTGTCTTCCACAGATGACAATCTGCAATCACTTTCTCCTTTTCTTCTGTTAGTTTAGCTACAGTCATTATGAAAGAAGAGATAAAAATAACCAAACTCAAAAAGCCTTCCAGAGATTGGAGCTGATTGTAGATGCCTCAATTGCCACACAGCTGAAATTACTGATATATTACAGTGCTTGAAAGCAATTTTATGGCAGTAACTCTTAAATAAATTGCAGCTATTGATCACTAACCTTCATATTTCCTGCAGAGAAAGCCTCCTATTTGTTCATATTGTAGGCAACCTCAYTTGCTCCCAGGCTTGTTTTCAGAGTGACTAAACCATTTCCATGGAAAACTGGACACATTTGGAAGGATAGGTCACCTCAGGGTCTAATCCAAGCAAGCAGCAGCAATGCAGCACCAAGTTTGACTTCTGCATCACAGAGGACATCGCAATTTAAAAAATGCTCCTGCTCTGTCTTGGGTACACAAAAATACCCTGGTGTCATGCACAAAGACATCAATCTACAGGCTGTAACTTGGTACTCATGGTACWCTCGGTTCTCAGAATCACAGAATCATTCCATTGGAAAAKATCTTTAAGATTATTTAGYCCAGCCACTAATCTAACACTGCCAAGTTCACCACTAAACCATAACCCCAAGACAGAGCAGTTGACTGTGTTGTCCATCACCCTCTGCTGTATTACAGTCACTGAACATGAACTGACTTGAAGTTGGCTATCATGAAGGACTGCTGCAGGAAGAGGAGCAGCAGGCAAAATGGTCTGAAGATCAAGAAAGGCTCACAGAGAATGTCCCTTCTCTTCTTCAGTGTTTTGATGGTTGGGACTTTCAAAACTAACATCAGAAAATAAACAAATCAATATTAGAACTAGCCTTTCAGTGTTAAAGGTAATAAAGCCTCCAAACAGATTACCTTGGGAAACCATGGGATGTTGGAGGTCTTCAGAACAGGGCAGACAGATGTTAAGCAAGAAACAGATGATTCCACATTGAGCACAGGCATGGACCAGGGACTCTCCTGAGTTCCTCCTATTTTTCTGTGCCTCAAGGCAGCAGCCCTGGGTTAATCTGTGACTACCTGCAATGCCTTTCAGTGACAGTTTTCAAGACTATGTCAGTTCTGTGGATCAGCATGAAGTTAATTTTTAGGAAATCCACTGTAGCAAGAAAGCTGTGGAGATCTTGAGCAATTGGTGCTGCAATAAGTGTAAGGAATGGCATTGATTGCGCACCTTTGGCAAAGGCAGTGACCTTCTGACCCRCCAGCTYCCCAGACTGCTGCTACCCTGCCTTWACTACAGAGCTGGTTGTCTCCTAAATCATTAATTGTTGCAAAACACRGCAGAAATTCCCTTAAAAATTCCCAAATCTAAGTACCGTGACAGTTCAGAACCAGAAATCCAGATTGTGACTGAATTTTGAATGTAACAAAGTAAAAAGACAATGAGAGAGGACAGAGAAGGGGGTGAGTTTGGATTCACTCCCAAGAGTTCTGGTGGAGGAGCAGCCTGGGTGCTCATCTTGACTCCTTAAAACCAGGGGCAGGGAAACAAACTCAGTCTTCTGCATTTGTTTTTTCAAATTTTGTTTGTTTTGCCTATGTATTCTCACCACATCAACAATTTGTCTCTATAACTATTACAAGATTTTAAGTAGGTAAAACAGGGCATGGACCTGACAGTCTTCCTTCATTGTCTTCAGGGCACTGGGAGGGAGGAGGCAGGGATGGATGTAGGACCAAGCAGGGCAGGGGGTACGATTTCCCTTGGGTCTGGAGAAGGGGACAGGTACTGATGCTGCCCATCAAAGCACAGTCCTGCTCTAGGCCTGGATGAAATACAGCAGCCAGGCCATTCTGAAGACAACTCCATATTTCACTCAAAGCTGGGTGATCTTGGATGCTCTCTCACCCTGACTCACCTTGAAAATTAACCCATGACACGTGTGAACAGGTGATAAAATATCCCTGKAGCCTCAGTTCCTGACAGATGTGTKTTGAAGGAAGGTGGCTGTAAATCTCACCCTTCTCCACCCACACAAGCTGAATTTAATCCAGCCCTGCCCAAGTCTAAGGCGAAATTCCTTCTGACTGCAAATGGACTTGGACTGAGTTTATGAGAGACATAATTTACAGGATGTCTTGTCTGCCTGAACTAATGTCCATCTGTTTCAATGCCATTTATGACACCTAACAAATCAGCTGAGCCCAGGCAGGGCCTGGCAGGCCAATGTTAAACAGCAGCCTGGATTGTGGCTGCTGCTGCAAAGCTCCTCCTCAGTCACAGCCATTTCACAGGGACCCTTCCCATGGCCGTGCTCACGGGTTCACCCTTCATCTCCCAGTCAAGGGGCTGCCCAAACAGGGAGTTGTTCTTGGGATCATCTGGAGTGGGAGGAAGCAGCTGCTGCCCATCCTTGCCTCATCCTGCCGGGTCCTCATGCCCTGTGGCAGATGGTGCCCAGTGATGGGTGCTCATCTGCTTTCTAGACAGGTGAGGGGCTGCCAAACCATTACAAATGACTACAGGACTAAAGAAATGATTCCTGACCTGCACATATTTTTGGAGGTAAATTTCAATGTGTAAACATGATTGTCATACTTTAAAGAGGCACCAGAAAATGGGTGACAGCCACTATTCTCTGACAGTCCAAATAAGAAAGCATTCAAAAATTAAGAAATAAGGATTAAGAAACTTAGATGAGGAATAATGGATTTTCAGTTCAATGATAAGAGAAACATTATTTTTAAAATCTATTCAAGTTGACTTTGATTAGTTTGTACGGAAGAAATAAGAACTACATATGTGTCCCTCCACAATCTAATTTCTGTTCAACCAAATTATGTTAAAACTATTGTGCTTTCTTTGGGGACTACTTACTCTATTAAACTTACTATATTTTTAACACAGGTAAGGTTTTTAACATAAACTTAAATAATGCCCCATCTTTGTCTTAGAAATGCAGAAATTACATATCTCAAACACATTGAAATTGTAACCATATAGTTATATTGTCCAGCATAGGTAGACTATCAATCAAAGTTGGTTTGATCCAAGTTATATTTGGAGCCCACCTGGCCCTTTTCTCCTTCTATACTTCATTTCTAGAAGAGTTCTTCCTTTGCCCCAGACACTTGCCAAGCCCCTGGCGAAAAGTCCATCACAGCCAGAAGGCAACTGGAGATGGAGGAGATCTCACACTGCCTCCTGATGGGACCATGTTTGTGCACTGAACACAGCAAAGGGAGTCAGAGCTGTCTTTTTGTACCATTCTGCCTGTGACAGGTTGGTGAGGATAAGGCAAAATGGTGGGGAAGAGAAGCAGCTTAAACCTGAGCACCCATCAGCCCCTACACAGTGACCGGAGCTGAGTCTGGAGTAATCTAAAATGGATGGAGCTATTCCTCAGCGTAAATTCCCTCACTGCAGCCTCATGAAATCTTAATCTGTTTCTCATCCTGTGTGACAACTTCCTTGGAGGTGCATTAGCAGAGGTGGAGGCAGCCTGGCAGCTGTCCCACATCACACAGAGAATTTGCTGAAGCAGTGAAATGCCCTGTGACCGTGCAGCCTCCCCTCCACTCGAAGCCTGGGGAACAAACCCAGCTCTTTGGGGCTGAAGAGAAATGAGAGAAAGGTGGCCAAATGCTCTTGGTTAATTTCAAAACTCCAGTGAGTAGAAAAGATCAGAGGCAAAAGCTGAAATGCACAGGGCAGAAACAACCCTGGCAGGAGACAGGACAGAGGGCAGCAGGCACTCGCACGYGTACTGCCATTGGTTCATGTGTCTTTAACTTACTGTAATTTGTTTCTTCTAAACTGAGAAAAGGGCAGGGGGAGAAGATGTCTAATTTTCTGCAGATATCTTCCACTAACTGTTTTCAATAATTTGGCTGAAGGAGTAGAAGGAAGAAAAGCTCATATTGCATAAAAATTGTTGCACTATCCCGTTGTGCTGAGATCAGTCATCTACCAAAGAAGAAAAAAGTCCTCCCCTCACAACTGCAGACTATAAAGCATTTTTAARCTTCACATTGAGACAAAYKGTAGCAATTCCCATGTGTTTGCAGSMCTTGGGTGCAGAGGGAAATGAAAGGTATCATGTGCTGACCCTCCTGAGCTTGATGGGTTTTTCTCCATGAAAAGGACAATGTCTCCAGGCTAGGGAGTTGTTTTCTACATCACACAATTTTGATCTTGTTCTTCTTACAAGAAGACCTTCATTGAGTGGCAGGTTTGACTGCTTAACAGAAGCCTGAATTTGACAGCAGAAGGCACAGAAAGCTGATGAAAGCACCAATAGACACCAAGAATGCAGAGCTCCACCAGCATGGAAGACCTGAAGGATTTACCTCTGGTAAATCACATCACCATCACACTGGTGATGTCCTTAAGAAAATGAATTTCTTTGTTAGTTTTCCTGTAACGTGTCTGTATTTCTCTTGCATTCAGGTGACCTCAGAGTTTTTGCCCTGGTGAATCATTTAGCAACATGAAATTATTTGTTCCATTCTCACCTTCAATGTGATTATTTTTAAAAGAGACAAGGTGATGCAGGACTGGGCAATTAAATTGTAAAATTTGTAAGCAGACTAATAATACTTTGGTAGCAGTTGGGATATGCTTTATCCTTCATTGCTATTGCTAGGAGAAAGCTGCTGGTATGATAAAACCTTATTTTACTGTGATTCCTAATTTTTTCCTAGTCACATTTTCATCTAAGCGTTTTAATAACCAATATCTATAAATTCATTAAATAAAACTGTTTCTCTCATCTTGTTTTTTCACATTTCTAAGGCGTGACTATGTGTCTCTTCTCAGTACCACATTTCCTTGTATTTCTTTTTTCTTTCATATTTATACTTATATCATACTTTGTCTTCATCCACATTTTACCACCATATGTCTATAAAGATAATGTTTTTATCAATGAGGCACACAACAGAAGTGAATAKCAGTGTGAAATTAAACCTACTAAGCTGTCAATAAAAGACACCTTAGCTATACTTTGCAGTTAACTTTCTGCCCAGAAACATTTTCTTTTCTGTATAAGATAGTTTACATAATGTAGCTTGAAAATGAAAAGCTGGAAGCGAGGTRCGTGGACTGATTTGGGGAAGAGTGAGTCAGGGAGATTAGGCAGGGCATGAAGTCAGGCTTTCACATTTCAGGCATTAATTGGCCGCTAAGAAGGAGTGGCTGAAGCGTGGGAGGAGGGTTAATTTTGGTGGACACTTACAAAGAGAAGAGAGATTCCTGATCCTTTTATCTCTCAATCCTTCTCCAATAAAAATTAAGCCTGTGAGAAGGTTTTTTAAAAGTCAAGGCAAGCTGATATGAGGATGCTGCTCTGGAATGAGGAGAGTGCAGTCCCACCATCTCTGCAGTCCCACCAAGGCTTCTGCTGCAAGTTCCACACGCAGCAAAGTGGGGCTGGGCTGAGCATCCCAGCACATCACTGAGCTGGCTGCCAGGGTCGTGCTTTCCTCTAGACCAACACAGTCTATGCCAGAAGATTAAGTTAAAATTAAAACTTGCAAGTGCAGGAGGTGCTYTGGAGCTAACTCTAGACAAGCAAGTCCCTACAACTTGTCTAATTCACTTGGTGGCTGAAATCCTGACCATGTTGAAGTCAGAGATAAAAGTGCTGCTGACTCCAGGAGTCATAGGACCTCAGTGGGTCCCAATCTCTGCTGCTTGCTGCCCCCAGAACTGGGTGGGTTTGATGATGTTTTTACACAGCCACAAGCCACAGTGATAGAGGGGGCTGCACTTGGCAGTGGATAACGTGGAACCCTCCCTTGACCCTGTACTTCTCAAGAGGACAGGCTTGCCACAGGCTGAAAGTGGCTTTTAAAAACTGAACTGTAAAGCCATCCTGGGTATGCACAAAGGATAGAAAGGACCTGAGGAKGTACAATCATCTGCTTCCAACTTGCTGCTCCAAGGCAGTGATGGGCAGAAACCTGCAGGCAAACACAGAGATGGACAGATTGGAGAGCCATTGTCTTGGGCTAAGGCTGAAGAGGACTGCCACTCATCCTCCAAAGAGATGGATGCTGATTTATTCTCCTAGGAAGGCAAAGAGAAAGAAAATTCTGAGCTGTGTAAACTTTTCYGGCTCCTGGACAGCACAGTGAGCCATTACCCCTCAGGGCGGGCTATCCTGTGACAGAGTAATTCTTCACCAAAAATTAAACAAGGGCCTTGTGTTTCTGAATATGAGAAGAATGCATGAAATGACTTTAAATTACTTTAAAAACAATTACTCTATAATATTTTTAAAGCATTTGGAAAATTTAATAGAGTATACAGATGCACCATGGTGTTATATAAAAAAAATAGAAACTGGAGCATTCATTGGTGACTGTGAGGTCCTGCCTGTGTTTTTTGAAGCCTTCTGCAGGCCCGTGTGGCTGGGATTACATTCTCTATTAAATCTGCAGGGTCGTTTATTTCCAACAAAATTCCATAATGCAAGGATAACAGAAGTMTTTTGAAAATGTTTCATGAATAGGTAACAGCACTGCTCAGACCCTAAGATATATATACACAAAATACATATGGAAACCAAGGGTTTGTTGAAAGTAAATGAAAGTAAAGTAGCACTGCCAGGGTCAATGAAGCATTGTCTTTCATTCATTACCCTGAGCTGATGTTTTCTATTAGAAGAGCTTTAGGTGGAATGTGCCTGAGAAGTTTAAAGCAGAAGGACAGGGATCAGGATAAGATTAACTAGGATGATGAAAACCTGGGAGTACACATTAGTCCATGTGTCTTCATGTATAGAAAAAAAGTGGATTATTTGTGTATGCCCTATTATTCAACAGACATTAATGACTGTTAGCATTCAGACAAGCTCCAGTAAGCSAGCTGCATTCCATGGCTAGTGACTGATCTGCTACTTTTCTATATCTTTATCAAAATAACTTGGAAAATACTTTAAAGTATGCTGTAGATTTGTTTCTCTTTATGAGCTGCTAAGACTACAAGGACATCACTACTACATTTTCTAGGGATGAATTAAAAGAGAACAAGAATTTTTCTTCTAGCTGTTACTTTCTTTAAAAAAGAAATAAACACAGCTGTCTTTAGTCATAATATTTAGTAAGCAAGAGACCTTACTACACAGAGATGAAATGGGGAAAAAACAAACAAAACCAAGAACTGAAGTATTAACAAGCTCCCAGTTACAATATTCTGCAAAAAGAAACCCATGTGGTTCAGTTTTTAGATGGTACTTTTAAACTCATTATAGTTTTCTGTAAACCCAGCGAAGACAGATATTTCTGAGGTGGTCATGACTTAGTTTTCAGAATTCTATGAAAATTACAAGGATTTGGCTGCATATGCAGTTACAAATGGAAACTATTTTGTTAGTCTGATTCCARTATGGGCAATTATTTTCTTAGACATACGCTTGTTATTTTTTTATAKATTTCAGCTTGTTTAATCTGCTTTGTAAACTAAACTATTATGAAATGGTGCAAGAGAAATATTTATTTTCAGAGTTATCCCCTATTTTGCAACATCCCCTACTGTATTTTTCCTCCTCATTGTTATTTGGATAAAGTGCCAGAAACAAAATCTGCTTGCAAAACTCAACACTTGAGTAATCATGTGGCCATTAGGGTATTTGCTGTATAATGCTTAGTGTGCTCAGAGCACTCACCAGTYCTCATTTTCTATTTGGTGCCACACTGAACATTAAATTAAATGGGACATTTTAATATGCAGCAGGAAATCATCCAGCATTAACCCAGCTCACTCTTTGCTTCTGGAGCRTATTCTGGGTACTGCTGCAGTGTCTGTGGATGGTCTAGAAGATGCTGCTGTGGTCCATGCTCAGGTGTGTGTTTCCTCTCTCAGCCTGCATAGTCACCAGCACCRTTGCTCAGGATACCGAGCAGAAAAACTATTCCTTCTCAAAAGAACAGGCTTTCCTGTTGAAACAAATATCCCTTAAAATCTGAGCACAGACATGGATTAGTGAGCAAGAAAAGCAAAATGTGGGAGCAGCCAAGGGCTGGAGTGAGGCCAGGCTGGACCACCTTGCTGGTCCCTGGAATGCCACCCTGATGGGGCTGAAGTTTTACAGGGTTTGAGCAGCCCTTGTTTCATCCTCTGTGCSACAGGTTCGGGTCCCCATTCCCTGTGGAGGGAGGAACTGCTACTGAAATTGTCCCAGGAGATTTAGCACGTCAGGGAGCTCTACCCTCCATCACTCATGGTGTGCTGGGACGTCTCCGTCATGTGCAATATAAAACCATGAGCACTCTGCCCCTGGCTCCTGAGCTATTACTGTGTTGCATTACAAATATTTACCTAAGGGGCTTTTCTTCTTTTTCTGCTTCTGAAGATACCCTCCTTTCTTTCAATATCCCTCTCAAGCACTGTTTGACACCTCCTTGTAGTTTTACCCCTGCTGTGATTTTCACTCATGAATCTTACCCGGAGGTGAATGTGACAAATTGCTTCGAGCTGGACACCAGCTTTTTTCCACTGAAAAAGAAATTGACCCTTCTTTCATTTCAATTTCTTACTATTCTGTTTGAAGCAGTGGTCAAGATTCTCCCCTCTACCCRAATCAGTCATGCAACATTTTTTTTCTTGCGTTTCTTATTTCCCTGGTACAGATCCTTAAGCATACAAAGAAAAATACTGGCGCTTGAATCCTGTGGTAGCACATTCTCAGATTTTTGGCATCTTTCCATAAAGGTGTGATTAACAGACAAAGGAATTGCTTCACCTTCTTCTGGCTATTTTCTCCCACTTTGTTGAATTCGGCCACCAAACTTAGGGTTACTGCCTGATGGGCTATTTCAGTGTTTGAACAAAAGACACTWAGAAAAATGCAGTTGCCAGCTTTACCGAATCATTCTGTCAGACCTATATAAAGTCACCCTACCAATAAATTTAATGAGCATGAGCTAAATAGCTTTCTACTGATGTAAAAGGCTCATATTTCCAGACAGAACAAGGGACTTTGTCATGCCACACTACTGGCAAGTGTCTGCTTTTGTCTGTCATTTTCCTTCTCCAGACCCTGATTTTATTATCATATTGCAGTAATGAAAAGCACAAATCATCCAGGCAGCAGTGGCAAGGAGCTCTATCTCACTGCTCTGATGTCACCAAATGACTATATTTCAAGGCTCCGTCATTTTACAACTTCTGTGAAAAATGCTGACTAGTTTGAAGATCAGCATGCAAATGAACAGGAGGAGCTGGCTACCTGGGTTCCCCCTGAGTCAGTCAYACGGATATTTCAGCCCTGTCTTTGCCTTTGCCCTTCACCCCTGGCTGGCTGCAGCATCTCCCTGTGCAGCAGCTCCCTATGGAGCCTTCTGCCATCCTGTGTGAGGGTCGGGGCCAGGGCTTGGGAATTCCCCAAGGGAAAAGTCAAACATTACAGCACAGCAGGGAAAGTTCTGTTTTCCCCGTGGCTTCACAACATTTGAACAAGTGTTTCTTGGCTGGTGCTTTATTCATCATCCAATTATTTCATGTGTTGATTTCTCCCACCTGACAGCAGGAAAATATGCTTYCTGAATTGTACATATTTATTTTGACTTGTATGCAAAATTTCCACAGCAGAAATCATGCTGGGATATTGTAGCTTCTTTTCAGGTTTAATTCCTTTAAATTAGGACAYTGGACTGGAGCATTGTCCAGTGAAACTAACCCAGCATTGTTTCTGCTTTCTGTAGACATTCAAATCACCTCCCAGCAAACTACATCCACTCACGTGCTAAAAAATAATAGTGAGCAAATCTTATTTGGGTTTTTGTGTAAAAAGTCACAGGATGGAGATTGAATCAGGAGAAACTGAGTGACCTTGCTTTAAAAGGCAGCTAAACTTTATGGTCTTTAGATGAAACATTCTAGAGAGAGYTAGTGATTGAGCTATGTAATGTGATATCTGGAAAACTGACCCCAATTTCTGGTTACTGACCCTCATCTTACCTGCTACTGCTCTGGAAAGCTCAAGTAGCTGTGCAAAGGCAAGTGTGAACGCACTCAGACTCTGACAAAGGTAATGACACATTTCTACCGACAAAAAGAATTACGTGGAGAAAAACTGATCGGTTTTGMWTTGGAAAATTTTACAAGTARCTATTTCTTAAAAAGATCAATCMAAAATGATACAAAAAGAAAAGCCAAGGCCATTATTTACTGCAAATTATACTGTTATGAAAGTGACATCCTGGGCTGAAATTTGTGTTTCCTCCTCTGAACCTCCATGTTGTTATTGGTGCATGTAGGRGAGCATTGCTGCCTGTGTTCCTGTTCTGCTTCAGCAGCGAGAYGGAGTCAGAGGGGCACCAAGAAATGAAGGGACACCAATGAAAAAATGTTGGGCAAGAAAAGCTGCAAGAAAAGGCAATCTACAACACACTATTTTCTCCACAATACAACCACAAGCTGTATTAAGCTTATTCCAGGGGCTCTGGGCATCCACAAGGTAGATACAAGCCTGCCAGCAACAGCTGCTTAACCTGTTCTTTTCTTCAAGGAGATACCTTGGATAAYCACTGCAAAACCTTATTGTTCTTATGGCTTATAAAGCAAGAACCTCTCATGTCCAGATATTTATGACATGGTAAGAACTCTAAGAGGTGTTTGTTGTGAAAAAGTGACAGTGATATTTGTATATTTAATGGTTGTAACAACAATTAGCATTTGAAATCTGCGTATCTCAAAACACCAGTAGTATTTCTAATGTGTAGAGAATTAAACACAAATACTTCAGAAATAAACACAAATACTTCCATGGCCAGTGCAGCATTGCAAGCTAGAGGCTAAGATATGCTTCCTTCTAGCTCACAGTGATTGGTATGACTGTGCACATTTCCTAACAATTATTAGCAAATGCTTATATCCTTTCATTCACATAATTTTAATGTGAATATATATATATATATATAACACACACGTTGCATATCCACAAACACCTGCACACACATCTTGTACTGTATTGAATAGATATATGTATTGACAGCCTTCTTTCATTTGCTTACCCATGTGATGCCCTGGAGTGCAACAAACAGAAACAGTAGCAGTATTGGTTATTCAACTTCATTGAATAATGATATTTAAGTCATTATTTTAAAAAAAAACTTTGCAAAAATACAATTAAATCTGATTCTATTTTAAGCAGAGCAAATGACATGTAATTATTTTCTTGTTGGTTCTTAATTAAGTACAAGGAGTATTGAGTTTCTTAGTTCCTGAGTGCTGTACTGCTATTCTARTGGCCATTTTTGTGTTCATTATATTCACTGAAAAACTCTTTGCCTTTAGAAGACAAAAAGTCAAGTATCCAATGCCAGATTCTGCCCCAGTGGAGTCAATGGGAACACTGCCATKGGTTTTGTTGGCAGAATTAAACTTTCATGTGTTGCACTATCYTGCTTGGGATTGACTGATTATCAATTTGTTTTAGCCTCTCTTTCAAAGCTTACTGAAGAAAATAAAAATCTTTTTATTATAAAAAATCTTTTTTGTTATAAAAACAAATCTGCCATCACGGTATTTTAAAAGTCTGTGAAACTACCACCATCCTGAATATCACCAGTGCTTTACAAAGAAACCAGGAGGAAGCTTTGGGAAGCAGAAAATGCAAGTGGGAGGTGAATGTCAGGCAAACACAGAGCTGTGCCTCTGGGCCATGTGTGTGTCCTGGAGGTTTGACTGAAAAGGAGCAGTCGGAATCAAAGACAGGTGGAAACCAGGACTATCCACAATGCAAGTCTTCAGACTCAGAGATTTCAATACTTTTCCATGTATCTTCAGYGCCCTGATGCAGTTGCTTTTTAAGCAAATGAAGAAGGTTGTCTCTGTCTGAATTCAAGAAGAATTAGACTACAAAGTATAAGTACAAATCCATAAAAACACCTAACTTGAGTGATTAAAAAAAAAATAAAAAAAAAAGAAGAAGAAGAAGCTAAAATAATATGATATTTTCTGTATTTTCCTGAATACCACGGGATCTGGACAACTTCAGCAGTGTATCAAATGATACAGGTAATATTTTGTGTGTGTGTTTTGCTTTCTCCCCTGTTACCACTCAAGGGCTCTGTCTCTCAAAGGCTCGATAGTCTGTGAAATGTTGTGTCCTCTAATGGTAGCGACTCTACCTGACCAAGCATTTAACCTCCTTACTGCTCTGTGACAAATTTAGACAAATTAATTGAAGAAAAACCCTAACTGAAATCCTTCATGACCGTCTATTTTAATATTTGTCCCCAGGAAAGCTCAATCTTTGTCTTTAAAGTGAAAAATGAAGATTTATACTCCTCTCAACTGAGTTTTTAAGGTATTTCTTTGGACACAGTTTCAAATSGTGCAAATACTATGAATATTTTGGAATTTGGCTTCMATGAAGCATAAAGCATCATTTATGTGTTAAACACACACAGACACTGCAATTCAACCCAAKAAACCTGTTACACTTCGTTTGTTTCAAAGAAAATTTTCTTCTCGTCTCCTTCTGATGCCTGATGGTCACARCCCAAATAGCAGAGCATCTGCTTTTAATCTCTTAAAGGCAGAAAAGCACTGTCCTTTAGWGAAAGCAGATGGGAAAGCCTGGGATTCCAGGCAATTACCCATACATAGTGATCCAGGAATAGAGCAGCTGATGATGTTAAACTCTTTCAGCCCACTGGAAAGGATGAGTCCTCTTTAAGAATAGACCCAGAGGATTAATAGTTTTCAATTTGATAGATTATAGCACTTGACAGTCACTTAAAATGAAGATGAACTTATGGAAAACACAGGCTGAAAGCAATACCCTTTGGTACATGGTTGAATTTCCATTCGCAGTGTGCCTGTGATGACCCAGCATTATAACTGGGCACAYCTACAGTGACCTGAGCTGCCCATATCTTGCCTTCATCACACCCACTGAAATCTCTTGGAAGGGGTTTGTAGCCCCACCAGCAGCAAAGGACTTGGGTTACTRCTGCATTATTGCATCCTTTGAAAGTAAATTCTGGTCCAAGGTAACACAGAGACTGAACTTTGTGTCTTATGGCATGTCCCCACTGAGATTGTACTAAATGATTCTCCTTCTGAAGGACAGAAATGTTTAACTTCCACGGTCCAGATCTGCTTGTAGGGGCAGGAACTCAAGTGAGAATGTCCCAAAGCTGCTTTCAGTGTACATTTCTAGGAGCTTGGTAAAATCTGCAAAATCAGAACTCTGGACACTATGACTGCATTSCTTAATCCACAGCAGTGTTTGAGAGCTGCCAACAAGAAAGCTGCTATTCCCAATTATAGTTTAGAAGATGCTGAAATCATAGGTCAAAGTATAAGTCAATGTATTAAAGATCACTGCTGGATTTGCAAAAAGGCAGTTTTCTGAAAGAAGAATCATTAATGTCCACACAAGATTTTACATCAGTTTTTAAGCTGCTCCTTCTTCAAACAGTCGCCAAAGTCTCTCAGCAGAAGGGTCAGGATGAGCTGGGATGCAATGAAACACCTTTTTATATGTAAAAGCATATTAAATTTGCTGGTTCTTCTTAATTTGAAATAAATTGAAAGAAGCCATTTTAATTAAAAGTAACCATTCTATTCAGGCATAGACAGAATAAATCATCCTGAGAATAATCATAAAGAAGAGTTTCCCACCAACAGTTCTAAAAGTCGAGATGAAATTCTGAAAGAACTGCTAACAAATCTGTAGCTGGCCATGATGTGGTATGATCAGATGTGTTGTGTATAACTAAACCAAGGTCTGGATGCTGCTCCTTTTCCTCTCGGCAGCTTTACCCAGTAGCTGCTTACCATATAGCTGGAAGGCAAGGGTACACTGCATTCTTCATTCTTCATGTTCTTTCTTGGATATCCATGTTTCTTTCATGGACTTGCATTCAGTTATGACATTTATTGTGCAGTTATGCAGTGTTAGTGGTGATGACAAAGCTGCCTTCAGAACCATCTGCCCTGGAGCTTCTGGTGACTATTTTAAACATTTCAGTGACCYGGTTTGCAGCATGGCCTCAGAAACAGCCATAACTTCACAACTTGGAGGTGGAAGACTTTGGCATAGCATTGCAATTCTTGTTCATGGCTGTTACAAAGAAAGAAAGGAGTTTCTTAAACCATCCTTCCCACTGAAGGCAGCACACAGGCTTGACTCGATTCCCTGAAGAAATGTAGTTCATTAGGAACCACACAATGGAGAGTGCTGGGTTTTTTATTGATTGGAGGCAATCTAGAAGTCCAATCAATGTGAAATGTGGTGGACAACTACAGCAAACTATGATATGAAAGGGTTTGTTTCCTTGATTCTCACAGTTTTGCCATGACCTAAATATAATAGTCTAATTGCTTTTTATTGAATTGGGACTCTGTTTCTCGTTAGAGGCAAGTCTACATTTGCTTTGTTAATCCCTTGCAGAAGTGCCTACTGAATCCCAAAGTTTATTTTCACTGAGATTTCTGCAACACTTGAGCCTTTTTCCCAGTACAGGGAATTACTCTGTTTCCCCATATGGCTCCCATATTTCTGGGGTATATTTTTGTCTGTATATATATACACACACATATATATGGGTATAAATATATATATGTTCTCCTACCCTGCCCCTCATTAAAGCAAACATGTGTACCATAAAATCTCTTTGTCACATGGCCAAAGCTTTCTTGCTACCTCTGTCAAATGCAAAGAACATTCTGCTGTTCTCTGTACACTTCCTATAGTGCAGCTCTGCTGCTGTGTCCTTGCTCAGCTTTTTAAAACACCCACTAGAAAAATGTTCAGGTYCTTTA
Organism: Malurus melanocephalus; assembly: GCF_030028575.1. Classification (NCBI taxonomy): domain Eukaryota; kingdom Metazoa; phylum Chordata; class Aves; order Passeriformes; family Maluridae; genus Malurus; species Malurus melanocephalus. Next base: position 4,856,723 of record NW_026623246.1, read on the forward strand.
ATAATTTTCAGAGAAATCGAACATCTTAACAAAAATCAGTACTTCTGATTGCATGAAACAGTAAGAAGTGGGGGGGAGAAGTTCCATTTCTTCCAGGAATTTGAATTCTTACTGGAAAGATGCAGAAAGTGACTGCTCTGCTGRAATTAGACATCTGTGTCAGTGATTTCCCACAAACACATGTAAAGAGATTTCTCATTTTTCCCAATAGYCTACTTAGGATGTTTTAGAAGATTTCATTTTAGAAGAGTCCTACAGCTAAGGGGATTTTCAATCAAATCTGGCCAGAGGACCTAAATGCCCATTATTCTTTACCTTCTCTTCATGTGTAGATACAATATGTGTGTATGTATTTATGTTTATGTAAAAACAAAGGCAATTAATTTATTTGCACAAAATACACAGAGGGAAGATCTCATTAGCATCAAGGTAAATGATGTTTTGTGAGGTATTGGCAGCATGTAAATTTGGAACTGATTTATGTCAACATTAAAGTGCATACACTTAATTAGCATTGATTTCAAAATGGAAAATGGTCTCACAGGATACTGAAGAGCAATTCCTTATGTCTTAATTTACAGCAGATATTGCTCTAAGAAAGAGATTTTGGTAGATACCAACCTATTTTRGGCAAAAGCAGATGTATAAACATTAAGCTGTAAGGAGGAACTGTTAAAATAATCTTCCCAGATCTCACAGAGAAAAGTCTCCTTCATCCATCTTCAGTGCTTGCCAGAAACAAGCAAGATTCTCATTTCCATTGTATGTATTCACATTCCAGCTTTTAGAAAATGGACAGAGGTCTCACTCACACTGAAGGTATAATTGTGGTAATATCATGCTCAGATAARCACTGAATGACTGGGCAGATTTGCAGAACAGGCTTTGTGACCCACATTCTGTGCTTCCTTTTCCATTTYTTAACCAGAAATTGATTCTCATGTTCAGTCTTGCAACACCTTAACCCATTTGTTTGGCATTTTTTCATGGTACATTACCCATGGCAGATGCACAGAACTGCAAACCTGTTCATGAGCAGAATGAAGGCAAGTGAAGTAGTGCTCAGAGCAGTGCAACCCAGAGAAATTGAATTGAAAGGATGCAGGTGGAAGGAATAAGCAGAGCACCAGCATTTGAACTTAGGTGTGTTTTCAACACCTTTTTTTCGCTATAATTCCCTTATATCTTCTCATGGCAATTTGGCCAGACTGACAGTGAAAAGAACCAAAAACTTAAATCCTGAAGTTTTTATTTTAAATGGTGTAAACTATTTAAACACAACAAATTTGCTTTTTCCCACATGTAGGATGGGATTTTTGGCAGCCACCACTCATCAATTAACACATGGCGTTTTGAAGGACAGACACCGGCTACATKAGGAGGATGAGGCTGCAAGGATGAGGATGAAAGTTTCCAGGCTGAGGTGAGCACCTTCCCACATGAGCAGTCCTTGGCTTGCATGGGATATAAACTCTCACCAGTCTAGAAATAGTGACCACATACAGCTCAAAGCTGCAGATCTCTGTGGCTTTTGGTTTATGTAAAGGCATCCATACAACCATGACACATGGGGGGATAAAACTGCTTGATAATATCACTTATCTCTACATGGCTAAAAGGAAAGGATTTTATGGATAACATAAGTGAAACACACACAGCTCTTTCCAGGAAAGCGAACACAAGGTTATCACGTACGTCTGCTGGCAGTAACAGATGGCAGCACTAATTGTTGTTCAGAAAGTTCACGTTGTTTTAATTTCCTCAAGGGCAGCACAYGGACATGGACATGATGTGTTTCCATATTACCACATTTGTGCACTGCTTAGAGAAATGCTGCTGCTGCCCACCAAAGGTGGGGTGACCTCGAGGCTTTTGCTGTAAACAGAGGAGGGGGCTAAGCTGAGGAAAAGGGGGGCTGGAGGAAGGGAGGTGGAGGACATGGGGAGGAAGAGGGAGGAATAGGCCTGCACCATTCAGAGCCCACAGTGTCAATGTAACAAACAGAATCTTTTTAACAGCAGAATAAGAATGGAGAAAATGTGAGCACAATTCAGTAATGATGCTTGATATTTCCACATCCAGTGGAGAGCAGCTACAATGGTACAGATGCAGAGGGGTTGCCAAGGAAACAGACGTGTTTTGCTTCAAATGTGCAGTGAAGCACATACTCCAGACATCCATATAGCCTCATTACCACTGCATCTGAGTACCTCACAGACATTAGGAGTGGATTTTACCCTCCTAACACCCCTGCAGTGGTGCAGTGCTCCTTTATCCCATTTTTGAAATGCAGAGAAAGCAAATAGATTGAGCCACCTGAGCAGTCACACCAGCACTCTGTGATCAGATCCCTGAAATCTAAATGAGAACAGAGCATTTGTGATCCAGCCAGTGCCGTGACTTTGATATGGGTCAACCATAAACTGCTAGGGAGGGCTGTGGCAGTAACAAAACCCCAGCTGGTGATACTGGCCACCAGATCATTGCCAGGGAATGGTTCCATGTTCATTTCCAAGGATACGCAACACTTCCTTTACAGAATGTAGCAGGGAAACGTGAATGTAGTTCGAGACTCTGCACTTCAGAATCAAATTACAGTACATGAATAATCTCATCAGTATATCAGAAATTTATATGAAAGGCAGAGATAAGGAAAYGACCAGACATCACCCTTAAAAGTCTGACATTTTATCAAGCTCTGTTCACTTCTGCCTTCAAACCAGCACAGCTCCCTGTAATCTTGAAAGAGAAGGAAGGGCAATAGTCTTCTCAGTTTAGGGAAGATTAAGGAATGGTCTAATTACAGGCAAATAGACCATCTGATATGCTACCCYGTGCTCAAGCTGTATTTTCCTTGCTCTGTATTTCAATTTTCGTTCCTTGTCTATCCCATGCCCAGCAAATTTTGTTCTCTTTAGAACAAAGAAACAATTAGAATTCATTACCCTTATAGTAAAAATTGCTATGCTGACACACACATTTTTTAGATTTATGAAGAAGAAAGAGCACAGAGCTCACAGAGCAAGCTATGGATGGTAAGAAGTGCACTGAAAACACAGGCTGTGGTAATGGGCTTTCAGCCCTTTTTAAGAAATCTGGAGATAAGTACAAAGAGCACCAGAAAGAGCTAAATAATCATCCACAGTGCACAGAGTAGCCCACAGTGATTTYAGGCTGTATGATGGGCTCAGTGTTCTGGGCTCTGAGTGTCAGAGCCTCTTCTGAAAACCTCCAAAAGCCTGGCAACAGCTTTTCTTCAAAATGGGGCTCTCTAAGCTGTGACTCAATAGCACAAGGTGAGCTGTGACAAGGGGGAGTGACACATCCTGTCCTGCCAGTCTTTGGCTGGGTTGTCAAAGGTGCTGCTTCCTTTTTGACCGGTCTGACAAAATAGGTAACTGGACATTAATTCACTTTTAGATGTTTGAAGATGACACATTTGTCTTCCTTGATACAGACCTAGTTCTAATAGCTCTCAAAAAGGGAAAAATACCCAGTGTCCTAAATGTCATAAAAAATCTTTGAAGATCTCTGCTGCCTACTTTTGCTTAAGGAACTTCTTCATCTGCCCATGAGAAATATTTTCCTCAATTTTCTCTCAAATTTAAAATATGAACAAGCTGCAAAAAGACAAATCAAAATAAGCAAACGTCATGAGTACAGAATCCCATCCAATTTGCCTTTTGAAACACTCCTAAATATTTCTACCATTAAAGCTTAAATCAAAAAACATTTCCAAGGTCTTTGATGTAAGAATTACCAGATTTCTTCCCCCAYACACTCCTTTTCTTTCTAATAAAATAACCAACACATATTGTTGTATCAAATAAAGTTGAGGGTTTAGCTGGAATCCACAGAAAATGATGGAAGGGAGTGACTGTGACCTTCTCTGTTTTCATTCTTAAAGTCTCTACTCTGAGTATTTTCTTTTGTCAGATTAATTCAGTCTTTGAAAACTTCAGTTTTGACCTCAGGGCACCTCAGGCATGTTAGCATGGATGTTCCTATTCAGAAACAGACTCAAGCCCCTGAAAAACCTACACGAAACATCACATTTACTTTTACAATTATTGGCTTTCTTCAGAAATAACAAATCTGTACTGTTCAAAGCATTGTGCAAGACAAGCTGCAGACAGTGTGTTTGTCTCCTTTTGAAAGGRTCTCTGGGGGTTTAACACTCAATTACCACTCATCAAAATCTGTACAGAAATGTTTAACTAATGGTTATAGTGAATACCAGCTGATACATATTTTGATACACCTAAAGAAAGAGAAAAGACAAAAATCTGTAAAAATAAGGAGATTGAATTTGTCATTAACTGATTGCAAATCAGGAGTCCATGTAACTTGCAACAAAATTGTTTGAGGCAAAGATTTGTCACCAGCACAGCTCTTTAATGCATGGCACCAAAATCAAAAAGGCATCCTTTTTTTTGTGCCCAGAGAGCTCACTCATCCCTCACTCCCTGGTCTTTCAAAGAAAAATGTGTTAGCTATGAAGGCAAAAAATGCCAATAGCAGATAAAGAGGTTGCTGTAATGACCTCAATTACGCCTACAGTAATTTCTCTCATTTACCTGTAGCATCACCTGCATACAACTGACGAGYCCATCTGTCTCCAAGCCAGCAGCAACTCCAGTCTAGTGAGCAGCCATTTGTCAAAACCTTCCCCAGGGCTGGAGGCCTGCCTTTTCTCTGCTCTTATCAACTATTACTGCCACTTTTATGACTGCTTAGCCAAGGCAGTGATAAATAAGACCTTGCCCTGTTCAGAGTTTTTCACTGGAACAAATAAAAGGTCCTCTCCAGCAGACAAACCTCTGCTGGCAGCCTTGATGGGCACAGAAGCACCTCTGGGGCAATGTGAACACAATCACCATTGAGTGGCCCGGACACCAGAAAAGCTCTTTCTTGGCTCTGTTCCTCAATAGGCTCCTGCAGCCCCATCCACAGCCTTTCCTGCTCATAGGGAACCCCATTGCTTGGGCACATGCTGCAGCCAGGGCTGGGCTTGATTGCAAGGATGTGAAGTTCGGAGGGATATTCCTGCACATGGGCTAGGGCTGCTGTAGCAGAGGAGATGCCAGTGTTGGGTGTGAGAATTTCTGCTTTTAGATGGGGACATGGGGTGTTTGGGGTTGGGGATGAGCCTGGAGCATCCTCCTGGTGTCGGGACAGCCACGGCCACTGCCCAGCCCCAAAGACACCACTGTTAACAGGGCTACTCTGCTGCTTTGGTGAGGGATAAGGGTATCCTAGTCCTGAAATCTGGACTGAGAGCTTGAATACAGATTATCTGTTCCTTGAAACAAGGGTCCAGACCTCAGTGATGCATCTTCCCTGATTCAAAATGGTTATCTATTAGAAGAGAGCAAATCCCTGGGGATCTTTCAGAAGGCTGGAAAGAATGATTGCAGGAGAGATTTTATGTTTCATTCCATAAATCCCAATGCATGAGACCAGAAGCCCTCAACACTTTGCCATCAGCATCAAGTCCAGTAAATTTGCAATCTGCTGGTTTCCTGGGAGGCACTGTGGCATGGATACAGATGAGGTGAGCTACAGTACAGACAGAATGAAGTTTTCTCTGAGTTATGTCAGGAATAGTTTTTATTTATCAGGACTAAGCATGAGAATACCTCGATCCCTAATACAGACCTCAGCCTGGATATTTGCATTGGGTTTAGCATGTTTTTACAGTACAAAGATTAAGAGTATCTGTTACAGTTCCAGCCTAAATCTCTATTACCAAGTGATGTGTCCTGGGCTCCCACTGATTTGTGAAAACTCAGCCCACTTTGTGAAGATCTCCATGCTACAGGATCAGCAATTTCTAGGCATTTTGTTCAGATATTCAAACCAGGTTGGGCTTCTGGAACAAATTCCCCTTAAGTTACTGCTAGATACAGCACTGAATAGAGGCAACCTTCCAAGGAAAGCATTATTTACCCATAGGAGTACCAAAGTGAGCAATAAAAATGCTGCAACAGCAAAACAGCCTGAACACACCCCATTCCYAAAGCTTGGCATGTCCAGGGACTGGTCAGGTGCCACCAACTCCTTCTTCCACAAGGACCAGGCTGCAGCAGGACCCTCAGTCATGTCAACTCCTGAGCTTCAGCAAAAGTCCCTCTYCCAGAGCCATCCCAGGGTGTTTCATCAGTATTTCCAKGTGCTYTCCAATCTGTTTCTTATCAAAGAATATTGTGYTCAAYSTGGACAGAAACCAATCTTCAAAGACTTTGATATCTGCATTGTAATTTAAATATGCCCGCAGAGCTGGCCAAATTCTGAGATTATCAATTCTGAAATATATTTTATTGGTAGCACACCAATAATAATGGTTAATAWATACCCTTATATGCAGGGTAGGAAACACACCTCGTGTTCTGGCCTCTAGAAACCAAATGCCAGGAAGACTGGATGAAAGCAGATCTTTTCTACATAGTTGGCTTTGGGAGCAATTGAAAAAGTAAGACAAAAAGAGGTATTCCCTCTCCTCCCAGGAYTGAAGTGAATTCTCACATGCATGTGCAAACACACAGCCTGAAAGAAGTTTTCAAGGACATCAACACTTCAAGAGCAAGCGGTGATACCAAAAGGTGTGAAATGCTGCAAGAGCACTGTCATGGAAACAGGTCATCTCTAGGTATGAAAATGCCACCTCCCTGTCTCCTAAGGCTGTACAGGTCCAAACAGGACAAAACATCTTTGGTTATGCAATATCTGAGCTTTCAGAGGTGTTTATGGGGTGCTTCACTGAGGAACATGAGAGGGAAGCCTGCTGACAGCAARCCAAGAACTGAAACCCCATTTAACACACCAAGAACACCAGTAGCACACCAAACCTGAGAGAGCAGAAGCAAAAGTGCGCATCACGGGTGGAAATGTGGGAACAGTGGATTTTCAGCCTCATAGCTAACCACAAAAGGCATAATGGACAAAATTGGAGGGAAAAAACATTTATGTCAGGTCAAACCCAARTATTTGCTGTTCCCCCCAACACAGCTGTCACTGCACACTTCTAGYAAGGACAAAAGGTGGGGAAAGCTTGAGCACCCTGGGATGAGGGCTTCAGGAGGCTGAGGCAGCTGAGGATAACAAMTGCTGCCTCTGACTGGCTCACAGAGCTTGCATCTCTTGGGACACTTGCAGTATTGGACACAATTTTTCAAGGATTGATCAGTGGTGTTTGAAATTCATTACATTTGTCTGGCACWCAGGGGAAAAATACCCTCACAGGTTTTATCCCGAATCAAGCCTGCATATAGCAGTAGTTTGAAGCAAAGGTTTAAACAAATCTAGGTACAAGTTTAAGAAGAAATGAAATATAGAGCATTTTCAGGCATAAAGGCGTCTTAAGCAATTTGTCTTTTCTACTTGGTATAAGGCACACGTTTTCATTCTCCTCTCCTAATAAAACCAACAAATGTACTTCTCCTTGAAMAAACAGTGTATTTTACAGTATACACTAAACCTTTTTACTTTTTTGACCTTCTGAGTAGAGTATGAGACTTTTATTTGAGTTTGATGTAAAGCACCTCYAGCTCTTTGCTCAAGACACCTGCATTTAATCTCTGAGTATTCTCAGAAGTTTTTTTTGTACTCTGCAAAAGAAGGCTGCAATCATGCAACTCAGATGTGATTACCAGTCTAAATCACTCACCAGGCCAAACTTGCTTTGAAAGCCCAGCTCTGTCATATGGACTTCTGAACTGAATACCGCTTGTGATTGAAAACAATGAAGCAAGTCAGGAAAAACCAACTGCGAGCAGAACACTCTGTCAACATTCCATATGCACTGAGCTCCTGAAGACACTTAGTACATGTGTAGATTATTGACTGCAATATAATRGAAAAATGCCCAAAGGAGAATTAAAGGTACCATTAACAGTCGAGTGATGATAACGTGGAGCTCAGAGAAGGCTCATTTATCTAATGAGAAGCAGTTCCCAATATAAACWGAGTTAAGAGGTAATGATGAAAACGGAGGTTTTCATGTCAAAACCCACACATATATCCAGAGAATTCCCAGTATAAATTGGCATTTAATTAACAAAAATTACCCAACCTAATGTTCCAGCTGAGCAAAATACTTTAGCATAYTCAGGATACTCTAATGTTACTTTAGTTTACAAAAGGTGGTGGGTGGGAAGTGCTTTAATGAAGAGACAGAAAGGAAGCCAAATGCGATCAAATTTTCAGTTGAACAAATGTTCAAATACAACTGATTGAAAGCCCAAGAATTTCTTTCCAAAAGTTCTGACAAAAACTTGTTTAAATTCCTATACATTAAATTACCTAAACACTGGAGATYGCTTTTTTCTTCTTCCACTTTTCTCTCCTTCTATCTCCATTCCCCCTATCTTCACTGCTTTATTTCCCTTTCTTTCTTCTATATTTTCAGTGAAAAAATGAAGAAGAAAGTTGAAGACATTGATTGTATGAGAAGATGCAAGAACTTTTTTAAAKCCTTTTTCCACAGTTCTTCTTTTAAAGAAAATACTATTTAACCAAGACCAAGAGATTACATAAACACATACATATATGTGTATGTATGTATGTATTTAAACATGACAGGCTTTTACTTGAAGGTTCTGCTAAAGCCAGGTATTAATACCCCYCAAGAGAGGAAATTTCATCCAGCCTTTTAAGGCTACTTTCAAGAGATGCCATTTAAGTGGATCCCACTAGAGTGTCTGGAGAGCAGCTCATTTCTGTTTGAGGAGCCTGTGATTGAATCCTGCAGGTCACAATGTGCCTGCAGAGCTCCAAGGAAGGGCTGAAGAAGGCTGTGCAAGCGGCAGCTGGCCAAGAAACTCTGCTTTAGCAATAGCAATTCTACTATTTAATGCAAACGAGTTTCTTGGATCCCTCTTTTACAGTCATTTGGCTTTTATACAGCCACAAGCAGACAGCAGAACACAGGTACAGACAGAGGATGCTCAAGTCCTACTCAGTACTCATTTTTGCCAGGCTGCACAGCAAAAGCAGCACAGGCACTGCCACTAACACAGCTGATATCTTTAGAGCCATACTGTAAGAAAAACCCTCCAAGCAGGGGAAGGGATGCCAGGCCTGGTCACACAATGTGCTTCTAGACCTGTACATGTGGGACAAGGGAATGTCASACCCCCAAAGAGAAATGTGACTCTTGAGAGAGCCATTGTGGAGAGCAGACAAACACCAAGATGGTTTGGGCTGTTAGGGAAAGGGCATAAACAGTGTCAGCTGCTGAGAGCCAGAAGAGAAGGGRCAGTTTTGACCCAGCCTGGAGGATGATGGTTTTATTTTCAACAGCATTTCACAATTACTTCTTTTCTCCTCCCTCTGGATTTTATCCTTGGATAATTTAGGGTATGTTAATGATGTCTGTAATCCCTTTTTGACAGYACCTCTCTTTCATTCACATCCAATAAACAATAACATCTCCAAAAAGAAGAAACAGATGTACAATTTAAAATACTTGTAAAGTTTCTACTGAGAACACATGAGTTTTAACTTGGCCAGACCCTGASAGAAGCATAGCTGTGCTACTGMARCAATCTGATCTGGACCCCCCACAGYCCCATAAAAGCTTTCAYMTACAACAGAGAGCCTATGAAGCACCAGGGCCTGACAAATTTCTTCTCTGCATCACTGGGGCACTAGCCATAACCAGGATAAACTCTACTGCTCTTATGACAATTTTCATATTCTCAGATCTGCTGCTACAGCCATGGGAACAAAGGCAGACAGAGTCAATATCTCCAGAAATGTCCACTATTGCTATTCCTGTTCAGTGCCACTTCAGCAAGCTCATGTGACTAACTCAGAKAACATCTGTGAAGTACTGACCCCAAAAGAGTCAGTGGTAAAAAACCCAAGAACCACCATTAGTCTTCCTCAGAACAGAACAAGGATACCAATGAATTTTTATMATTTTATTTTATTTATCATTTTTATCTCAGTCAAGTTCTCTTAAAACATATTAAAATATAATATTAAGAGACAAGTGTCTAAACAGTATTTTTAAAATAAGGTAATATTTCAAAGTAGAAAATTTCATAAAAAGCACCACAAGAAAATAATTTTCACAGTGTACTGCAATCTGCAGAGACCACAGAACAGAGGAACATCCATAATATTAAAATAGACTTCACATACTTTGCCCAGTTTTGACTTTACAGAAAGCATAAAAAATTTGCATAGGTAATAAATATGTTCAGATACAAGCCTTGAACTTACAAAATGTTTCCCAATACAAAACAATGCAGGTTTTTGTAAGCCAAATCGTTTTTTCGTTTTGTTTGATCAGCACTATGCAAGCTAAATTATTTTCCTTTGTAATGGTCAAGTTTTCTATAACAACATGTTGCCCATTATCTTCATAATACAGTGAAATAACCACCTGCTTTCCTGGATGTGTTAACTTAAACTCCTTCCGTACAGGGAAATTCTACCAGCCTTATACCTACTCTGTTATTTTGTGAGTATTTCYTTTGGAAACACCCTCTGGCAGAAAAGACAGAAGAGACTGTCTCCAGCTATTTTAACCATATTCATGAATATGGTATCAGAAGATCAAAATAAAAGCTTTTAAATGAATTCTGTACTTTGCAGTATTATATTGTACCATTAATAGAAAGAAACCATATGGGAAAAAAATCATTAAAAAGTTCAACAGTTGTAAATATAATTAATAAGATACCTGTCAATAAAACATGCAATTTATTACAGCAAATGGGATAAGTGCCATAAAACTAGCATTCATTGTGCATCGATTCCTCTTGACCTTTATCTTATTCAGAACCATAGTGCACCACTTACTGTGGCATGGTATGAGGCAATATATATCATTTTCATAGATGCAAAGGCTATATACTATGCCATTAATTAGGCTATCATAAATCCATATTGATTCCAACATACTCCAAATTCCTGTTGCTATAACCAAGGTCAGTGAGTGCCCTGAACTACAGATCCAGCCTTTTTTTTTTTTTTTTGGAAAGGGAGAGACTAAAAAAAAAGCTTCATGATCAGCCTTTTCTTGCTTGAAGTAAGGCTAATCTTGCTGCAAATTACAATTAATAATATATACTGAATAAGACTTTTTTCATTCTCCAAGTGYCTTATCACAGATGACATGAGTAAAACATTGTTAGATGCATTATCACTACCGCATGGCTGCAAAATACTGTGTTGCTGTCCCTGTGCACCTAAAAATTTATTCTGAATTTATGGAAAATTCTGGGCACTCCCAACAGAACCCCCCAAAAAGGGTTGAACACATGTGTATTCTGGAACCTCTCTCAGCTGTAATAATGTTCACTTGTACCTTCCTTGTAGTTTTTCTAGTATCCTAGAAAAACTCTAATACTGGTCCATTTAAATGCAAATACCACCAACATACATAATACAGGATTGGAGCATCACTCTTTTCCCTGTTTAAGTAACCCCACTGATCTCACAATCTCACCCAAATAATGCACACTCATACAAATCATGCCATTATATTTCCTATATGCTATACATAGGCAAAAGTTTATTATATTCAAGTAACATCTGCACTTTGCTAAACATGTACCAGATTATTTCTAACACCAGATTCTGATCTCTGCTTCACAGGGTTAAAACTAGAATGAGCCTTAAGCTGTCATACTGGGGACTGACAGCCTCCAACAAAACTGCACAGAATAAACCAGCAAAGGAAAATMAGGGGCTCTGTTTGCGAGAAAGTGACTTTCTTAACTTCTTCTAGAACAAAAACATCAGCATATAATTTCTAGCTTTCTCTAACATTGCCTCTCCCTGAACTCTTACCATAGAAATACCCAGGTGAGCTCTCTGCAGAGCTTCTCCTACATCACATGTATCTTTCTACAGACAGCAGAATGGGTATGCCAGAAGAACTTTAACTCCTGTGCCATTTCACCTTTACTCAGCCTCAGCAGAGTCCAAGAGTGAAGTACCCAGAAAAACTGCTCTGCTCCCAGGTAAGGTAGCTCTTCTGTGTACAACAGGTACACGTGCCTTTCATTCCAAACTCCTTCTCTGTAATGATAACAGTATTTCGAAAATGTTGAACTCCTTAAATGTTAGTTTTAATTCATCCTTCCTTATGACCTTGAGACAACGAATGAGACCCTGGCTACCTTTAGACATTAAGAACTTTGTCACAGACAGACTTTGGGGACACCAGGATTACTGGTTTGTGTTCTTATGCTGGCTGCAACACCAAGCCCAGTAAGGTGCCCTGTGGCAGACTGCTTAGACTTTGCAGCTGAAAGCAAGAAAAATTACTGTTCTCTATTTGGAGCAGGAGAGTAGTTTGTCCAAACCCTGAATCTTTCCTGGAGAAAAAAAAAAAAAAAAAAAAAAAAGATGAGGGAAACATAACTTCAGTGTTAAGGACACAGTTATAATGTCACAGGTTAAAACAACCACCAGATAGAAGCCTTGCACTTGGGTTCATTCTAGTACAGAAAAATAATAGGAAGACATTATATAGCAAAAGCAGTGTAAGAAACTCCAAAACAGATTAAAAACACAGCAATGTATATATATATTAGATATACATACTCAGGAAGACACATAAAAGTTATATTGTGCATAATATTTCTTTTCTGTAGGGTTGATATAAGACAGCCTGCAAGTGCATTGTTAATGTCTCTCTTGTGTAGTTACATGTGTGACACAAATGCTGAAAGAAAGCTGGAAAGATGTCACAGGGCACATCATTTACTCCTAACAAAAGAAATGAGAAAGGGGAGTGAAGAAGCATTTGTAGAGGAGGAAAGAAAATATGAGAGAAAACAGGCTACATAATTTAGAAAAAGAAAGAATTATTTGATGGAAAAGTTGGAAGAAGTTAAAAATTAGCATCAATGAATACACCATTTCTTTGAATTAACTGACTGATTTGACAAAAAAATAACCTTTTTAATGTAAGCAGCTGTTCAGCAAAATAAAAAGACTTGTGAATGTTTATTTTCAATCAGAAAAATATTCTAGTGTTTAAAAGAAATTGAATAAAAATTTGCTTAATTTTCAAAAGTCTAATTTTCAAGACATTATTTTAGTACTTGTTTCTTTTTGCCTATATACTCTTTCTTCTTAGAATAGACTTCCTTCTTTCTCATTCTGCAACTTTTCACTGGCAAAACTAAAAACAGGGAAAAGCCTTCCCAAATTACTTAAATGCACATTATTTCCAAACGAAATTAGAGCAGTCATTAGTTCCACTCTTTTTGTTGTAAAAACAGTGTTCTATTTTTGATCAGTCCATTTCCACAATATTAAGAATGTATACTCCAGTGTTGCCACATTATCACTTAATTGAGGCATATTCTCTCCATTTATGGAACGGACAACATTTTGTAAGATGTAGATAAATTAGCCCTGAAGTATATTTGGTCTTTTTATTAGCCTGTTGCCTGAAAAAAAATGAAAGCAGGTTTCAATTATTTGGCTGTGCTGCTTTCTGTTACAGTACTAAATCCTATTTACCCTCAGCTGCAATTTTTTGTGGTCCAAAAATACACAATTTTAAGAGAYTGCTTTATTAAAAATAAGAAGGTTTGACCTGAATTCAGTGTTTCCCTGCCTGAGGATGGTAACAGAATCAAAAACCTGGACACTGAAAGCTCTTGTTTTCTTTTAATAGTGATCATTCAGTTCAGATTATATTTAAATATTCCTAAAATTGAGAGCATTTTGGCATGATGATCTGCTCAAGTCAACACAGTATAGTGACAAATAYGTATAGAATCAGAGTAGAATCCAAATACAATTTAAACCCCAATTCCATGCTAACATCACTGTGCAGAAATTAAGATGAAATCCATAAAATAGATATACTGGTTCCATGTTCRTGAGTGATCTGATTGATCCTTCCACGCACACAGTCAAGAGAAACTGATATCAGTGTCCCATTGTGCACTTGAAAAGATGCACGGAGGGACACACTGGTCCATGTGCTTCCCTCTGGCATCTGCCCTCCAACCTGCTGAGCAATTGCTGTGGGCTGCATGTGATCCATGCTCAGCTGATTGAGAGTCACTTTGAGCAYATTGCAAGAATGGATTAGCTTTAAGTTAAATGCAAGGCTGGCAACTCCCTTTTCAGTAAAAATAAAATACTTCTGAGCAAGCTGTCCAGAAGAAACCAGCTGTATCTGTTTTTCTTTGGCTGAGACCTGGGTGAAATCCAGTAGTTTGTTTCTCACAGCTCCAGTAGGCAGACCTGTAACAGAAACTGTGGCTGATATGGCACTGGAAACTGCTGAAGGGATCCAGATGAGGCTAAACATGCTAATTCCAGAACTATCTCCAAAATACCGAACRTTACACTGTGCAGGAGAAAGTATTTCAAAGCTAACCAGATCTCCAGCACCAACTTTTGTGGCCCCAGAAGCAGATATCGATGTGTCTCTGTAATTTACCCCAGATTTAAACACATTCATTAATTCTCTATTGGTACCATTCCTATTGATGTAAGAAATTAAGGAGAAGCCCTCCCGGACACAAGTGTGACCCATGGAGTACAATGCTTGGTGAAACACAAATTTGACAACACCAGTTTCRGTGAATTTTATAGCTCTGCCATCATGAGATAAACTTAGCATATAAGGGTCAGAAACAGAAATTATTTTAAAGGTAGGTCGATAGTTGGTTTGGTAATGCATTGCTGTAGACATCTGTGCACTGAGTGCCACAGCACCTGTGTCGTGGGACAACCAAAACAAACTGAGTGGGGTAYTGAGATCATAAATATTTAAGTCTTTGCTTTGATTGCAGAATTGATTAGGRCTCCTCAAATACACAGAAAGAGTTTGGCTGGGCTCCACTTCAGCAGCACTGCTTAAACTAGTGCTCTGGAAATACTTTCCTTCTGGCTGCTCTATCCGAACACCGCTCAGTTCGTAGCCTTCCTCGCTGCCATTGAGCTTTAAGGAAAGTTGCAAAAAGTTCCTGCAGTTGTGCTTTACTGCAAAATTTAGGTCARTCCACAACAGCCCATGTTGCCTGAATACCAGGCTGCTGTCTTCAAYGGACAGGATTTCACAGGGAAGCTTTCCCTTTATCTTCAAGTTCAAGCCAGAGTAGACCTGAGAGATGCCAGATTTCACAGAGGGTAGAGCGATGTTGGCAGCCCAGGACTCTGAGAGCTTGTTTTCACTGGCAGCTGAACAAACSGTGTCACTGACAGTGGAACAAGGCACGGCCACCATTCCATCTTCACATTTCAAACACGCTTGGCATTCCTGCATTTCCTTGTTAAAGAAATACTCTTCTCCACACATCCCCAAAGCTGCATCTTTCTCAGCAATTCCAAGGCATCGGAAACCACCTGTTCGCAGGAAATGGAATCTTTTTATTGTCATACCTTTAAACTACTAAAAAGAAGAACTCTACAGCTCCACATATCAAGTATCTTTGATAATTTATCTGATCATGAGAGAGGAAATAGAAGACAGTTATGATGTTATATTACTATTAAAGGAACCTTGATTGCATACAGAGGAAATGTATGGCATAACTCACCTTGTCCATGCCAAGAACAATGGTTTGGAGTAAAAAAGAAGCCATATAGGGGCCATTCTAACCAAAACCTGTATTAAATACAATGATACTGCTTCAAAGGCAATCCCTTCCTTCCCTGGAGTAAAAGGCATGGTGACTGGGCAGCTAAGATCCTTTCAGCTAATGGAGAGTTCCTGACACAGGGACAAATGTGCCCTGCCTGCCCACGTATGCTACAGGGTAGCCCTGCTGTTGCTAAAATTGCTAAACCAGTGCTTTGCAACCCAAGGGACAGGGATCCCAGGCATTCACTCCATTCACAGGTTTTTAAAAAAAACTGCAGGAGGCAATAGGAAAACCAAAACTGTAAACAGCAGACTTCAAATCACTCTGCAGCAGTCCACACATTTAAAAAGTGGAAAACCAGTGCCCTAAGATATGGGACACCAGCAGCTGTGATCAAACCAAAGTAAAAAACTGCTACAAACAGTGAGGAGAATATACATGTGCCATTTGAAATTACTTAGTTTGACATAAAGCAATTCTGTGCTGTTAAATGGCACACCCATGACCCCAGCGGATCAAAGAATGCACACACAAAAAACAGGTTTTAAAAACAGCCTGTAATTTTCTATGGCAATTTTCCAAGTGCACTGCCAGCTGCCAGTGCTTCCACCTGGAGCAACCAGAACCCAAAACCTTTGTGCATGGAGATTTCAGGGTCTAAATCAACATACAACTTCTGAGACATCCTAAATAATAAACCACCTTTAGCTTGTGCCTCAAAACTTAAAACTAATGAATTCATTTATGCTTTTTACTGTCATGATCAAAACTTAATAATCACCTTTCTAATAGATCTTCTTAAACTCCTTTACTATTTAGATCCTGTGTCATACATCTGCATTATTCTTCAGGTGGAAACTTCCTATATCTRGGCTGGGATCTGCTCTAAGTCTGGGACTACAAGCATTTGCATGGAACCCAACAAGCCATATTTCTCCATTGCTAGTCCAGGATGGGGCTGGCTAAGCTGACTGCTGATGCAGACAGAAAAACATGCTACATTTGCTACAAATTGCAAGACAGAGCAGTGCACACTCACCTGGCCCACGGGGGGGTCAGAATGTTGGCCAGAATTCAGTTCTGATACTCCCTTATTTAGCAGAGAGCACCAGACACACTGGTAATTTATACAGACTTCATATATTCACCCTCATATCCCTTTGTCTATTTACATTTCATTCACTTAAGTGATGATTCTCCACTAACACGTAGGACTGTATAGTATATGATGTGAGAATATTCTTTCTAAGGCCAGGTGCCATTTTATCAAAATATTTCACTGCAGAACAGTAAGATTCTTTCCATCTGAAAAAAGGTCAAGAGCAATGTAACACTGTTCCCCTCTGAAAGTGTCTTGTTTTTTAATGAGGAAACAAAAGCCAAATAAGTAAGATTATGTTTTTTCAACTAAATACATTCTAGAGGGAATATAGAAAAAAGTCCCAGACAATCTTTCCCTTTGAAATCAGTTTAAACCATGATGTATTTGCTCACATGACACTTCTTAACCACTTTTATTTCTCATATCAGTAGCTCCACCACCTCTGAGAAATAYTGGATGAACTAAATACACACATATAGCTGGTTCACATGGCAGAGAAGATTTTCAGTAGTGCCTAGAAACATTTTTTATGCTATTGATTTCTTTAAAATATCTTAATGTATATTTCAGTATTTACAAATACCAATTTCACAATGGCTACRTGCCATTGTGATGGCTACGTGCATTAATTTGCTGTCCAGTCTTTTATTGGTTCGATCTGCAGCAGGTGCTCCCCTGTGGGTACTTCAAATAAGTGACTTCAAAGCCTGACACATAGGCTGCTTTTACTGAGGCCACAGTTGCTAGAACAGCACCCTAGCCTTTGCCCAGAAGAGGTCAAGCAGCAAAAAAACAGCCAAACATCAGAAAACCAGCACAGCAGCATGCTGGGTCTGTTTCCTGCTGCTCTTTACCATTTTACAACCTCTGCTGTGTCTTCCTGACTCCTTGGCTCTGGGCACTGCTGCACCTGGTTTCACAGTGAGCAGCCCAGCTGTACTCAGCCTGGTTTTGTGAAATTGAGTCTTTCTGCAGCACATTCCCCTGCCCTTGCCACTCGTGGGGCAAGGTAATTGTAGGGCAATTAGAGTAAGCCATGCATGYATTTTTCTGCTGCTACTACTCACARCTCCCYGATGCAAAGGTTACATTCAAGCGGACTAAGTATGGGAATCCTTCTCTTCTTAAACACTCTATGTCAAATTTGGATCATCACATATCAACATGATTAATTACAAACCAAGGCTATCTGTCTAGGTTTTTATTCCTCCTCCCCCTGCATCCCACAGTAAGTTCTACAGTAAGTCCTCTTTATTTTGCATGGCATTCCAGAGAGGGTGCTTTTGGTTGATACTATTTGTTGGCCACTCTCATGGTTATCTAAGAAGGAAATGATGCACCAAATTTCATTTTCACTAATTGTATACCTCCAACTGTTATTGAAACTTGATGAGTAGCCTTTAATCAAATAACCTAACAACTCTTAGCCCACATACAAGTGAAAAAAAGCAGCAAAGGAAGAAKGTATGATGYAGAGGAAAGTAGAAGRGTGAAGAAAGAGATGCTCCTAGTTACAAGATTCTTTACTGTCATTTGTTCTATCTCTCCTCACACTGTGCATTGAACATGAGTTGCTACAGATGCAACAACCTTTGCGTGCAGCTGAAGTAACCACATRCAACATCTGGAACTCATATGGCACATCACATCCCCTTCTTCCCTTCATTACCCAAAACAGACATTCAGTCTCAGCCTTTCTTTTCACACGTTAATCGCACTTGTGTAAGATAATGAGCTACCATGCACAGACAGGCTGAAAGCARCACTYGTCTCTAACAAAAAACGAAAAGGAWCACTCTCTYTTCCATGACAGATGGGAACAACATTGCCAGGACATTGATTCCTGTCAGGTGATGGGAAATAACTTGCTTTCATATATCTATAAGTCACCATTAAAACTGGGAGAAAAGGAAGAAAGGGGAGATTCCTTTCCTCCCAAATACATTGTTGCTGCCTTTCTGTGGTCTGACACACCGTCACTATTTATCTGTTTCTTGGCAGTATTTTGCCCTCACTTACATTCCTCCAGCAATTGTACAGACYCTTTCTTGGTCTGAGCCCCCTCACTGCCACAGAACCCTCTGAATAAATTCATTAAAGCCTTCCCTCTTCCAAGCCACAGACAAGAGCAACATCAAATGACCACCACATTGGTGGCTCTCCTTTCTGAGGGCTGGCACCTTGTGGGCTTCTACCCAAAAAAGCACCAACTCAAGCAAACCCAATGTCTCACCAAAGAAAGAGACAAAGCCTTACACTTTTCCAATGTTCTGACTGAAATTTTGTGCTCTAAGCTGCCTTGCCCCCAACCAGCCACCACTAAGACTCTCAGCAGCATTTACCACGCAAGGCAGCACTAAGTGCTCTCTTCCTCAAGTCATTTCCAGTTTCCTGTGGTGTTTKTAGTAACACCACTCAAACACAGTTTAAACACCATTCAAACACCAAAACAACACAGTTCCTGCCCAGAGGAAATAAGGACAATATAAGAATACCCACACCCCCTTCTAACCTTTTTCTAGGGACCCATTTTTTTCTCCACTAGTGACTGGGTAGGACAGGCACAAAATCACTCATAATCAGCTGAAAACAGCCCTTGCCCCTCAGAGAGACCACCCTCTTCTTATAAGTTAGAAGCCTAGAGGAGGAAAAGCTCTGTTTGATCACAGAGCTCCCTACAAAGTTTTTTGGATGATCAGAAATTAGACCAATAGAAAGAAACCTAGTACCTGCATACAACTTGCTCAGTATGTCTATTAATTTTGCTCTTTCGTGTCTGACTTCCATGAGAATGTAATGAAATAATGGAGTCTGCAGTGCAAAACACCAGACAGATCTGTTCTTAAATGTCTAAAAAATTCCCCCAASTGTCCTCAAATGATGGAAACTCTTGATCTTTCCTCAGTATTTGACAATACTTTTGCTAAAGGAGAACCAGATTCATGAGGGAGGTCTTATTAGAGTCTTCATTATATCAAATCAGATATATTCCCCAGTGTACCAGAAGGAAAATTACATCTATTTTTCTCCATTAGGAATAGTGCCTTTGATTTTGTCCCTATTTGCACCAGCATAAACAAGAAGAAAGACAGGTCATAAGAGAAAATTAAAAACAAAGCATATAAACCCCCATGAAAATAAGGTAAAAGGGACCATCCAGTCCTTCTAGAGGATATTAATGTCCTAAATAGACCACTGCCCACAAGAAYTGCTGTCAATTTACAGTTTAGTGTTTTTCAACCCCTTTGATTCCAGCAAGCTGTGCATGTCACTATTCACTAACATATAAGCTTGAGTCCCTACCTATTTCTTTGGCCTGTTCCTGAAGATCTAATTATCCTCATTCTTTGATTATTAGAGAACATAACTTACCTGGAGTATTGAGGCATTTTATCCTCTCACCACAAATGCTTGGARATTCAGTGCACTCATCTCTGTCCTGTAAATCACAAGAATCGTATTGAAACACTTCAACATGTCAGCTTAAATTTGAAACAGTCATTTCAAATGTGTGACATTGAAATGTGACATCTATCTGTCGGTCGTAGGTGTATCTAGGGAGGGAAAAGAGGTCTATATCACAAGCATGTTAGAGCAAGACAATTTTGACTTGGATTTGTTCCCTGTTTTAACCAGGTATCCAAAAACACTGCATGGTGACCACAGCAAGTGAGCAGAGTGCAAGTGAGCTGAATGGAGAGGGTGCAGAAGGAACACTTGTTATGATGCACATCCCCAGGATCAATACATAGATCTTAAGGATGTTCCAGCAATCAAGCCAGTGTTAGGACAGGCTTTTAAGGACATTTAGTCTAGGAGGAAGGTGCTAACCATGAAACACAATGAAAAGCAAATGAAAAAGAAATATTCCCGGTCAATGAGCCCTCCTTTCACCCTACAGCAGGCAGAGGGGAAAGAAAAGCAGCCTACATTTGCATTTAAATGCTAACATTTAAATGCTAACATTTGCATTTAAATGCTAACATTTAAATGCTAACATTTAAGAAAACTGAAGCTAGCATAGCGAGAACTGGACAGACACTTTCAGGTTCTCAGCACCTTGGGCTTAGATCACCAGCTGGTCAGGCTCATATTAAGCTGAGAATTGGGGGCAACACTTGGCAAACAAGATATTGCTTTAAATAATAACTTGCCCATATCTTAGGACTTCTAAATGACAGAAAAAGAACAAAAAAAATCTAATTTTGTTTGCATTCTGGTATTGTGTTGTATAATAAAATGTATTTAACAATAAAAGYACCCACTTTCTTTATCAGTGTATTTGTGTGCTATGTTGAAGTGGTAACTAGTTCTTACAATTTTTTAACTAACAATTTCTGTTTCCAAACTTACAAATAAATGACTTGCTTAATAAAGCTTAGTAAAGCTTTCCTGTACTTCTCAGAGATGTCTAGAAGCTCCTGTAGAGTGTCAGGGTATTACATAAACAAATTTAGTATGCRTAAGTCTAAATGTTTTAGGATGTCTTTTACCACCACATGGAAAGAACTGAAGTCTTGCCAGCTGTCAGGTTTGGGAAAGTGTCACACCCAAGAGGCACAAACTAGTGCCTTATTTAGAACACTAAATGCCTAAGAGAAACCCGCAAAAAAAAAAACCTTCTGGCAGACTTTGAAATGCCACAGACCCATTCAGTAAAACACATGCTCCAAACTGGATTTCTCCAGTTTTCCAAGTAGTTATTTCCATAATGTAATCCCAACATGTCCAACAMCATGCTTTGTAAGCAGTAACTGAAAGATACAGAATTATGTTTCACCTGGCAAATCCGATCAGAGTTTGCAGAACACTCGGCCATTTGGAAAAAACCAGCAGGACACAATGTGCATTTTTCACATTGTGAAGGTGTCTTTTGGAAATTGCAAAATTCATCGCTTTCACAAAGGCCACAGTCCAGCAAAGACTCCCCAACATTAATCACTTTGGCATCCACTTCTACTTTATGCACAGAGTATGACTTCTGAAGATGATTTCTGACCTGGTTCTGAAGTCCATGAAGATGACTTTCAAAATAATTTTGAATATCTTCTTGCAAACTCTGAAATGACATTTGTTTCACTGTATCAAAAAGCATGCCATATTGGACTTTGATCAGATCCATTTGCTCATACATTTTTCTTTGCTGTTCAAGAATCTCCCGTTGCTGGCTAACCAACACGTGCTGCTGTTCAGCAAGTTTTTGCTGCAGATCAACAATGATCTGCTGCTGGCTTTTTAGCATTTCAGTGAATTTCTCATGCCCTTTTGCAAGGTGCAGTTGTAGTATTAGGGCATCTTCTGATGGAACTTCATTTTCTCCTGAAACACAAATGATCAATTATTGTCCAAGCTTGTTGCATTATCTCTTCAAAAGCATTCCAATTTTAGTAAGTTAACGAAAAGTCTCACTAAATTCAAGTCATCTTTACAAGGTCAGCTCCTTTACTATCTTTGTAGCACCTCCATGAGACCACATGGTCTTCCTTTTTATAAGCAACATTATTTGTCCCTGCTTCAAGGCATAAATTAGGCATCACATCAATAACACATTAATCCTTCGTATGTACATGTTCAAACACAGTAAAAAGTAAATGGTCCATTTTCACTGCAGAAGTGATAAAATGAGGTGATAAAACTTGCTGTGAATTTTAAGCTATTAAAGGTGGTAAAAGTAAGGGTCAATTGCTGAGAGCTGCAAAAGGAGTCTATGATACTGAGCAGCAGCAATAAAATTACAAAAAAGAAGTTCAAAGGAGATAAAGGTGAAACGAGGTTCCCACTGAAAAAAAAAGTCTAAGATTTTTTAGATCAAATGTCATACTTGTAGATTATTATTATCCCTTGAAAACAATCTTGAAGTAATATATCTAGATATAAATGTTGGGCTACAAAGCCATATAATCATCAGTTCAGTGTCCAACAGAGGTCAGAAAGGCAAATAAAATTCTAGGATTAATTAGAAGGAAAATGTATAACAGAAGATAATATACCATTATGACATTACATTAATCAATAGAGCATCTTAATACAGCATGCAGTCCTGGTTCCCCATCTCAAAAAGGAGTACAGAAGAACTGAAAAGTTCACAAAAAGGGCAACAAGGGAACTCTAACATTTGATACTGCTGCAATATGAGAAAGCAGGTAAGATTTTTCAGGATCAGGAAAAAAAAAGAAACCAAACAACTGTGCTATATTATAGGTACCCTAAAGCAAGTGAATATGGAAAAACTCTTCAGTCTTTCTTCCAATACAAGAATTAAGGGACATTAAATGAAGGCAGCAATTCCATGCACAATAAAAATTCAAAAATCAAATCTGTTTGGGCTAA
This sequence comes from Malurus melanocephalus, assembly GCF_030028575.1. NCBI lineage: Eukaryota > Metazoa > Chordata > Aves > Passeriformes > Maluridae > Malurus > Malurus melanocephalus. The sequence continues at coordinate 4,879,724 of NW_026623246.1, forward strand.
AAGATACACAGACGTCAATCAGATTCAGGAAATCTAAGCAACAAACTGTTGGAGCTGGGATAATGATCTAGGAAAATATCATGCCAGATTTTCTACAGTATCTGCTGCTGGACATTGCCAGAAAGAATCCTGAATCCATACAACCAGTCATCTGTTATTATGCAGCACTGATTTTTATTCTTAAAACCGCAGAACATAAAGGATGACACAGTGATAACAGATCATATCCAGTTCCTGTTTACAGTTCCCAAAATATTTTGCTGTTTGGTTACTTTTACTCACTGCATAAGGTACACATTAGTATTTATTTTTCAGCATTAATGTAAATAATAAGGTAGTTTGCAGAATAGTAGATTAGAGGAAAAAATGACCAGGATAAGAAAACAAAACCCAGTTCCCATGCGTTCCTGCTTTTGGGATGCCAGTCTTTCATCCCAAGTAAGGTGCACTCATAGTGCTGCTGAGAAATAGCAGGGACAATGGGCTCATCTGATGCAAAATTGAGCTATGAGTCTGCACTCCATCATCTTCATCAGGCCAAGAGAAGCAATGGTGCAGCTGCAGCAGGCAGGAGTCTTCCAGACAGTAGGTGTGGTGCTGGTGGTACTGGCTGAAAAGATGATGAAGGTGTTTGTGGCCCCTACAGATTGGGCTGTGCGGGCTCTGGCAGGCAGCTGGGGAGAGTGACAGTCACCTGCCACATGCACATGAGCCTGCAAACACCAACACCGTGCTGGGAATCAGCTCCAGCCCCTGGTACTGGCCTGTACCTTGGAGGGCWGCTATCAGGTGTTGTCTCCAGCGAGCACTCAAGTGGGCTGCACCTCATATGAATGGGGCTTTTAACAGGTTCAGTAACAGACTAATTGGCTCACCCAAACACAGTTTTCTCCAGCAGGTTAAGCAGAGCAGGGATATTTTAACTACTAAAGAATCACTGCGAATCTGCTCAGGCACTGTCACAAAGCTGGCAGTCATAGGCTGGGGTGGGCCACCAGGTCCCCAYCTGTGCATGGTGAAATAATGCAGGTAGAAAAATGGCCTTTGGGTCACCTAGGCAGAATATTCCAGCTTCCCTGCTGTCTGAGGAGAGGTCAATGGCAAAGAAACATCCCACACGGCTGGTATTAGAGGAAATATGCTGAAATGGTAACTACACAGAAATGTTTTCCCCTAGAAACAAAGAAGGACCGGAACAGTCACTGACCTTCTGAATCATCGAGTCGTGGCTTGCATTGAAAGTTTATCCAGTTTATCCAGTTTATCCAGTTCCAACCCCTCTGCCATGGGCAGGGACACCCTGCACTAGACCAGGTTGCTCAGAGCCCCATCCAACCTGGCCTTGAACACTTCCAGGAATGGAACATCCACAGTTTCTCTGGGCAGCCTGTTCCAGGGCCTTATGACCCTCACAGTAAAGAATTGTTTTCTAGTATCTTATCTACATCTACTCTCTTTCAGTTGGAAGTCATTCYCCCTTGCTATGGACATTACTTCTGTTTGAGTTGCAGCTATCCCCAGACAATTGTAAATGCATTTCTCCCAGTTAGAGATGTAATTAACACATTTTTTTGTTCTGTTTTAGTAGACAAGCCATGCTGAAATTGCTATAAAAACCTTGCAAGATTTTTGACTCCAGCTGCAAATGGGGATTGAAAAAGGTATTCTCTGCATTGCTGCAGGAGACCCACTGACCTGTGTTCAAAAGGAGGTCTCAGGGAAACGCAGAGAATTTTAAAGGTTGCAAGCAGAGCAGAACACTGGATGCTTGCCTATACACTGACTYGAAGGAAATCAAAGACAACCCACATGCCTTATTTTTTTGTTCCTGATGCCAAATACATGGAATTTCTGCTAGATGTTGATGAATTCAGTATGCTGTTCTTCCACTCCTAGGAGAGAAAGCTGACTTAGGAAGGTCTGGGTCGGGTCCTGTCTTTGGAATGGGCAAAACATGTATGTATGTCCTTTGTCCAGTTTGGACAGAGCATGTCTACAGCAAGTCTCATTCACATCAGCTGCAGCAGTGGGCACAAGACAACAGCAGTGAGAGAGGAGAACTTCTGAGGATGCAGCTACCTCATGTGAGAGCTCACACAGAAGCTCGTGTGTTACCACAGGTTTGCTCGCTGTGTGCTTCCATGCCTTCCATGAGGTGACAYGGTTTAGTGGCAGTGCTGTACACTTTCTCTCCAACTTATAGGACACTTCTCTCTGCCACAGAAGATGAAAGCACAAATCCATGACCACCACTGCCCATAATCCATTCTTGATGCATTCAAGGATTTTGTTAAGGGAAACTTCTAACCACACTTCTGTTCCTCCAAGACTTCATCCAGCATCAGGCCTGCAAAGAGTATAAAATTGAAAGAGCAAACTCTGACCCTTTAGCTTTAATTCYTCTGACCCACATCAGAGGGGACAGAGGACCTAAACCCAAAGCCCAGGACATGAGAGGTGCATGTAACTCACCATGTCAGCTTTAACTGCTGATGGTGTTGGCGACTGGGCAGCACAGACCGATCCAAGACAGGCAAAGAATAAGAGGATGTTTGGTGAGAGAGGTCATGCTGAGCTGGATGCTTTGTAAGACTTGAACAGAGATACAGCAYGTCTGTTTCCAGCACCATCCAAAARTTTACTCTTTTCTGTACAAGCAGWATGCTCTTACTGTTTGCCAAGGCTTGTATAACCACGCTGAATCATCTTCCATTCACCTTTGGTCATGGAGCATACAGAGGTGCTGTAAGACAACTGGGGACCGTTTCAGGCAAAATGAAGCTAGATAGAGTCACTGAACTAGGCACAGGGAGGCTTAAATGTCAGTCCTAGGACTGGAATCACCAAGTGCAGGAGTCTCTTTTGGAGGAGATGTCACTTCACTAAGTAGACCTTGACGACTTCTAYGCTTGGCATATGCTCTGGTGTCTGAAGCAGCCACAACATTCATGTTTACCACACAGATGTGACAAAGCTTAAATTATCTTCTTCAAGCTTTCCATTAGCTTTTAGCATCAATGGGAAACTAATCACTGTTCCTCATATATTTTACACTTTTCAGATAAGGCATTAAACCAAACTGTTTCATGATTATTAAATACCTACTGGTGCTCTTCATGTCAGTAACTCCACAAATCCCAATTAGATACACCTTGGGCTGACCTGTGAGTATACCCATAGACATACCTGGCTTCCTACAGGGATACCTAATTCATCAGAGCTGTGTTTGYCAACGAACAGGCAAGTGTTCTGAACAATACTGTAAGACAGGCTTTACAATTTTTTCCCCTGCCTATTATAGCAAGACAGTTTGGCGGCAGTAGCAAGTTTCTTACTGTGGCACCAGCCTGCCTGAGTGTGGAACATATACGCACCCCATGGAAGCATTTTACGATGTTGCTATATATTAAAAGCACCAGAAATACCAGGCTGTGAAAAAAGCGACAGAGATCTTACACTTAAAAACAGCACTAAAAAAGATTTTGCCATTTCCACAGCTCTAGGTCTCCTGGGTGCACATGTGTGCAGAGGGGAGCTGTAGGGGAGCAGAGAGGGGAGCCAGGGCAGCAATTCCCTCACACGTTGTATAGACCAGCGCCAGAYTGCCTTCCTAACTCTCCCAAAAGAAAGTCTGGTGCAGTCACTCAGGCTCCCCGGTGCCCGGGTTCTCAGAGGTGCTGAAGCCCCTTGACCCTGCAGATATGTGTGATCTCCTCCCCTGCCGGCTCGAGGAGATCCAGCACGCTGCGGCTGCGACTCTCCGCCACCACGCTGAGCCTCCGCGGGCTGCAGGACCCTAGTGCCACGGAAAGGGGTGATGGTGTAGGGGGTGGGGTGTGCCCTCCCGCCCCCGGGCCCCTCCTGCCGTCCCGCACCTGGCTTGACGTCGCAGGTGAGCTGCACCCCCAGGGCACCCCCGCCCCGCTCGGGAGCGGCGTGTGCGAAGTCGTCCCCCGCGAACTGGGCGGCTCTGTCGGCGGCGCGCAGCAGGGCGGGCTCGGGGCA